>NW_027271115.1:822500-1410000 GCF_040938485.1 Diadema antillarum
TCAATAATGAGAAAACTACCAATGGTGTGGCACAGAAAGAAACCAAATCAAAGATGAATCTAAAATAACCCATACTTGACTTCGAAATAAATTAAAAGAGACAGATGCTATAGAATTTGAGTTAATCAATGTAATAAATGCTAAGGGCATCATCCTGACCTTTATCTGACCACTGTGTTAAACTGAAAATCTGTGGATCTATAACCAGATGAATGTCAGAGATTAGTTGGAGTTAAAACAGAAAATGAAAAAGATAGATTCACATCATGCAAGATGACAAATTATCAATTCAAAGTTAAACCCATTTTCTTTTATGTTGAAATATAATACAGCTGAAAATATCATATAAGGTTGTATTGTTCATTCTACGTGGATCGACTGATTATTTAATGATTGGGCTCGCCAATCAGTTTGAAAATAAGCCAGGCATTATCAAAAACAGTGACTTGTCATTTCTGCCTGGGAGGCTATGTATTATATGCCTATTATTAACTTTTCTGCAGTTTTCTTCTTCAAAAACTCGTAAGCTCATCCCAATGAATGAATGAATGATAGGTAAGTTATTATACTGAATATTGCCGCGGAGTATTGTGCCATTAATCGTATTTCATGAGTGAGAAAGACAAACCTGGTTTCATTTGTTGAAAGGCGTAATGTAATGACATCAAACAAGTAATAACATTTGGGTAAATCATTTCAGGTCAAGAAAATATGAAGCTGTTTTGGATGTGGGTTGTATTGGGCTTGTAACGTTTGCATATCATGTGATTTTCGTATTGATATTTACATACAAACATTTGAATGCAACTAATATGTATTGTGTAGTTAAATTTGTGGCACTCAGTACCTTGGAACTTAGTACTGTCCGTGACCATACTGTAGCGGAACAGACTGAGAGCTCTTAGTGAGTCAACCCCGCTGATGAGATTCTGGTACCTTGACATTCGCTTTCGCGCTTTGTTTCCATTTTTGTTCTGTGTGTGTGTGTGGGGGGGGGGGGGTGTCCTAATTCCTGGGAAGATAATAAAACACTGAATATTCCCGTAACGTTAGCAACGTCTCCACCGATTTCCCTCTCCATGGCATTTACCACAATAATTGAATGCGCCTGGAAATGATTCCTAGCAGGCTTTTGGCCGGTAAACTCGTCATACCCATGAAGAATGGAGGATGCAGTGATTAGAACGGACGTACCGTACAGAGAGAATGGTAATCGATTGCAGACTTGAGAAAAAGGCTGTTAGGACTCCTCCCTCCGTATTCGCCAGCAACAGTCGGTTTGTTGATCCTACATTGACAGAAAGTAAATATCATTGTGATAAATTTAAAAAAAAAAACTTTCAAAATCATGATATGCGATTAATTCAATTAATTTCCTTTCTCTAAAAATATTCTACTCGAAATAATAATAAAAAAAAAAAATCAGTAAGCTTTTGGCTTACGTTAATTTACAATATAGAACCTACCGAACCTCAAACTTTTGAAATCATGGCAGAAAAACTGTTTGCAAATTAGAACTTGTGTCTCCCTATATACACTGCCTTTACTATCCTATTTGATAGATAAAAACATCTATATAGACATGATAGATATGGATAATCTTAGAAGTGTATAAACAGACTGCAAGAAAACCAATGAGCACTTAAAAGTACTGGATTGAAGGCATGGACTAAACTTGTCAGACTTCTTCATCCTTATTTATTGTCTGCAGCGAACCTAAAAGATATGATCACAGCCTTGAAACTCATATGAGCGTCTCCATAATTTACCCAAACCACAGACCATTATGCGATTTCCCGTATGGTCGTCTCGTATAACGAGTCGCCGATCCATGCAAACTATACCAGATTTGCAGGCAAGGGTTTTATTTTCGAAGTTGAAATAATCTTGCATCAAACAGCAACGAGTATATGAATGTATTAATAACTAATGCGCTATAATGCTCCATCAATGTACTACATATAGTAGTAGTAGTACTGTAGTAGTAGTAGTTGCAACAGCACTGCACTGTAGTAGTATAGTAGTAATAATGGTAACGATAATGATGATGATAATAATAATGCTAATAGTAACAGCCAGCAAAATCAACAATGGACTGTTCTTTTATTGCCCATAACACATTCTTTAAAAAAAAGAAGATTGTTCATATCAGGAAGACTATTTCATAGTTTTACTGTTGCCACTGGAAAAGCTCGTGCTCGTGCTTGGATATTCTTCTTCTCATTTTTTTTTTGTTGCCCAAAACCTTCGTAAGCTGTACATAATGTATTGATAAAGGAATCTTTATTTCAACTCAGTAAATTGTATTCGCAGCCATGCAGTGTAATTCAAGAATCAAGATTTCGGTGATGTGCATGGTCATCTGTTGAAGCATGATATTTTACGATAACTGATGGTGAGAGAGAGAGAAAAAAAATAGTCTTGAAACGTTTTAAAAAAAAATAAGAGTCATAATTTGAAAGTGACATGCTCTGAACAACTTTTCATGAGTTTAAATCAAGGTTTTCAGCATTTAAATAATATTGACGAATTTGCAATGACTGGACGATCAATAGTCTGATACAGAAACTCTATCTTGGAATTTCCGATATTCAAAATAGCTAAGAAATGACAAATCAGGAATTAGCTTAACACGTATTCCATCACAGTCATGTTCATGCGTGTTGACGTAGATTATTATTAGTATGGTATAAGTCTCTACATCCCAAATAAACGTGTCGTGATTTAGACAGATTTATGTTCGAGAAGTATTGTAACAATAATTATCGGTTGCACTATTTACAGCACACTAAACATAGATCATGTTTAGTACGCAGTTTACTGTCATCTAGCAAGTCTCTAAGCTTTATCAAGTCATTATTGTTTTGTGTCTACTGTTTTCTTACTTGTTTTGCATCAGTAAAGTTCGGAAATCGCATTCTTTTTGTAGCGAAAACCACGCCCTTCATGCCCAGCAGACGGGCTCCATGGTGTATCAAAGCTCTCGCAGATGGGTCGCGATGTCGGCCAAAAATTAATAAAACAGTCTCTCCTTTTCTTTTCTTTTTTTTTTTGGTATGGACCTTCAAATATTTTGTAGGGGCCAAAGTTGGCCTCGGGTTGAAAGGTGGAAAAAATGAAAAGCGCGGATGTAGAGGATTCATTCAAAGGTCTATAATGCAGCCTCTTTTTGCCCGTTTTATAATGTAGTTCTTTTTCACAAACACATGGGACATAGATAAAATCAGAGAGGTAAAAACCACCTCCTTGATAAAATCTTGAAGTTTTTCCTCAATTATTGAATGGGCAAAGCACTTCTTCCACGCGCCTGAATCATGACCCGACTCTGACCCATGATATGGGACCTAATTTTTAAAGATGTTACATGAGATTATTATGACTTGCATGCGATATTCATAATTGCCAGAGAAACAGCACACAAGCTGTGCAATGTACATTTTAGCTGCTGCCGTATAATAATCTAAACTTTTGCATCCCTTGCAAAGCTCTTGATGAAAATTAGCCAACTGACCCTATACATAACTATGATTACGTACACTGGTTTGACTCACCCGAACTAACTTTAATAAGAAAATCCTCTGCTTGCTCAGTTTCTTGATCCGATATCTCACGCGCCGGGGTATATACGCGCGCTTCTGGTACACTGTAACCTAACAAGTTCTGTGTTTGATTTTTTTTTTAAAGTCATTTTAAGTTCAAGAACAGTTAAGATTCATTTTAAATTATTTATCGGACAGCAAATTAAAACTTTAGGGAATTTCAAAGCTTCATTACTTTTTTCAAAGCGTCGTGATATCAGCCACAATAAACCAGCGAACAAGACAAAGGTTAGTGATGCCCTTACCACGGACTTCCCCAGTGGTTTGCACGTTCAAGATATCAAAGAGTCATTGTCTCTGACTTAGCACTATTGTACAAGCCATTAAAATATTTATCTCGCACGATTCAACTTATGAACATGTAAAACAAAATAGGCCAAAACTTCCTTCAAAATCTGTCACATATATTGTCACATTATGTGATTTCTCATTCTGTATTATTATTTTGTTTGATATTGTCATTTTATGTTGATAATATGTGAACATTTAACATTAGGGCCTATGTCACATTCCAATTTTCTTAGCTTTTGACAGGTTTCATACAGAATTGCACTATTTTACGTGTTGTAGTCAACCCTAATCAATACAATCAACTTGATCATGAAGTGTTCGTAGTCCCATATATGATGTTGTAGATTTAAGTCAGTTGAGTTTGAGCCAGGAGTTATCACACACACAAGGGCGGCGCAGCCGTGGGGGCCGTGGGGGCTCGGGCCCCCACACTTTTTGTGCACCATACAAAGGAATACATAAGGTGTCATGACTTTCGGCCCCCACACTTTTTTCAACCCGGAAGTACGTAAGTAGCACTATAAATGGGAAAATGGGAGGGGAGAGAATGAGCTGAGGACCTTTTTTTTTTTTTTTTTGCTTGTCAGCAGAAGAAACCCGGAAGTGGACGGGGAGAGATGAGCTGAGGACCTTTTTTTTTTTTTTTTTTGCTTGTTAGCTCATGAAACTCGGAAGTTGGCCCCCACACTTTTGAAAACAGTGCACCGGCCCTGACACATACCTCTACGTGTATTAAAATTGGTTTGAGACAAAAACCGCTTTATGATTAAACAGAACACCAAAGAGGAGGAGGTGGAGAGAAATCTCTTTGCAGAACACTCACTACCAACAGGCTGGAAGAAAATGACAGTTGTTCCCTACGTTTTCTGCCACCATGAGTCAATCAAAAAAGAAGCAGCAGAACGACAACGAGAAAACAGAACAGTTGTTGCAAAATGTCCTCTTTTTGCATTTTTCGGTGTACATAAACAATGATAAACTTAAACATGACTGTACCAGGAAAGACAATATTCAAATATAACGAAACGACTGGTAAATAAGCCTAGCAACGACTCATCAAGTAGTTTATGTTGTTGTTCTTGTTTGTCTTTATTTTTTTCCCTTCTTTTTCTATAATGGTACTGGTGAACTCGCTTCGATCGGTTGCGAAGAGGCACAAAATTCGAACGGCCGCGAGAGCGCAGGCTTTCTGAAGCAGTAGACAAGTTCAGATGTTTGTTTGGTAAGATTGCCGATTCATGTTCAAGCTCAAATGTTGCTATCCGACACTGGTCTATATCGCCGATATTACGTGATTAAGTCACGTAATTTGTATGAAACATGAATTAACAACGAGCGCTGCAGAGAGATTCCATAGTTGGGCACAGCCACAGTCCCGTGTACTGAGCATTATGTTGTGCCTGTTACTGTTATGCTTATGGTACGGTAAGAAGCAGGTCAGAATTAATTTAATTTACAGTAACGATAAGGCCTAAATAAGCCTAGATCTGCAAGTAGGATTAGAAATCCCAGTTTAGCTTTCTACGAGCTGCTGCAGGGATTACCCATTCAAGGTTCAAGGTGCAAATCTAGACTCTATCCTACTAGTATGGTAGGTGTGCAACCCACCGACCGGGTGCATAACGACCGACCGCGCATTATAATAATGGCATTGCGCGTACAGAAAGAAAATGTACGCATGGGACTACGCGCAACGGTGTTCGATTCTTCACTGGGCTACGCTACCGAGTAAAATGAGGCGAAAACAAATAAGTATTCCCTCTAAATTAACGAAATTTAGCAAAATCGAATAAGATTTATCGTGTAACTACTACTAGGCCGGCAGTGGCCTACCTTTGCTGACTCGTTGTTAATGTTAGATGTAGCACCTGTAGAGTATCCTTCCGTAATAAATTTGACGATTTTGACCGCAAAATTGTCACCGCCGCTTGTACGATCGTGCACACACGTTATTACACAGTATATTACACATGACATCATTATTTTGTCGCCCGCTACGACCGTACGAGTAGAAGCAGAAACGAGAAATGAATGTGAAAAAACAAACCGACTCATCATCTAATTTATTTCAATTATGATGAAAAGTTTCCTAATGAAAATCACTTCAAATTCATCAAACAGTCCTTCAAAAGTAATATCGAAGGATTCAAAATATATTCAAATATTATTGGGGGGAAAAATGACGGCTAGAAATAAACAGCGGCCTGTCGAAAAAACGCATTTAAGTGCCCTTTATACGTATTGTCAGGGTGGTCGGTTGAAATGAGCAGGGCAACTGAGTGCGGAAAAAATGACACCCCACCCGTTCGAAGCCGCCATCTAGAGCGCGTACCTCAGATCAGTTCGGGAAACCCACTCACAAGAGGGGCCCCTCCTTATAAGTAACCCGTCCCCCTTATAAGTAACCCCGTCCCCCTTATAAGTAACCCCCGGGGCACCCCTTATAAGGAGTCTCCACGCTTTTTTGCAATGCAACGCGAAAATGAAAGGACTGCGGCAATTCGCTTGATTATGTCCATAAAGCTTCACAAGTTTCCTAGTTACTCACGAAATTTGAGCAAAATCGGTTCGAGGCATCATATCTAAAATCATGGATTTAAATGCGATGTCAAACGATGCTTCAGTGCAGACGTGGCGACTGAGTATGATGTACTCAGTCGCCACGTCTGCACTGAAGCATTGCCGCGCCGCCGCGCCTGGCGACACTCACGCCAGTAGTCGCTCGCATTTCAGCATTCGCATGGGTCGTTTGACATCGCATTTAAATCCATGATTTTAGATATGATGCCTCGAACCGATTTTGCTCAAATTTCGTGAGTAACTAGGAAACCTGTGAAGCTTTATGGACATAATCAAGCGAATTGCCGCAGTCCTTTCATTTTCGCGTTGCATTGCAAAAAAGCGTGGAGACTCCTTATAAGGGGTGCCCCGGGGGTTACTTATAAGGGGGACGGGGTTACTTATAAGGGGGACGGGTTACTTATAAGGAGGGGGTTGTGAGTGGGTTTCCCGAACTGAGATCGCATTTTCAGTGCGCGCTTGTGAATCCGGAGTATTTTCTCCACACGTGAGTAAAATTTCAGGCAAATTGTGAGATTTTTCACGTTTCTATTGATAGAAAAACGTTAGGTGGCCGGTATTATGAACACCCAACCATACTACACACTTCTGCGTTCTACTTGTAGTTGTATGATATGAAACTATGATGATGGGCCCATGGGGGGGGGGGGGGGGTTGTGTTTCCGGACACTTCAGTTCGCGCATGAAAACTTACCTATTTTACATAGAATATGCACCCTTAACCTCACTCAAAGACTTGATATAGACTCCTCATATACTAGACAACATACTCTGAAAACGGTGTGAGAATTAACCTGCTAAATCGTTGGATTTCCCCTTCAAAGTGACTCCATGTATGCGTCCGGTCCCACAACGCTTGGTCATACTAATAGTAATACACAGCCCTGTCGCTGTACACAGACGGCGTCTGGTCGGGCTATACTTGTACTAGACTCCTAACGTGTTAGAGTCTAACGTTTATAGTCAATCCGCTAGTAGAAGTTTTCTATGATCTAGAGTAGTAGACCCAGATCAGTAGATCTAACGTTAGGAGGGAGTAATTATAACTGCGACCAGCCCGAACGCTTTAAATTATAGATCCAAGTATAACTGTGTACCAAAGGAGCACCCCGGGGTTAAGGATGGAGTAGTTAGACAATGGTAGAGGCCGAGGTCTACTGTACAATGCAATATTGAGCATTTACATGATCTCTCTCTTCCCTAAATCATTTCAAATGGAGCTAGACTAGATCGAACTTCCTAAGGTTAGAGAGATTGTGTCAACACTATGGATGATGTCCTTGTCCTTTGCAAAAACAAGTTCGAACATGCATGGGTCATGACCTTTTCTACACCTGGTCAAGTGGTAGACCCATTTAATGGTTTGAGCATATAATGATAGAGGTAGGGTTCTTCTACAAAACATGTGATTTACTAAATCACATCAATCAAAGGAAATATGGCATCCTCCTGTATTGTTTCGTCCAGTCATTTCATTTATTCTAGTTGGTTACTGCAACATATCAGTTCTGTAATCCTAGTCACAAGTAAATTACTTTTATCTTGTAAATTTCTGCTATTCTCATGGGGTTTGGTTTAGATCATGGATAGATGGGCCTGGATCGATGCAGCCTGGGAGAATACACCATAGAAGATTTATCAGATTAATCTGGACCCAAACAGAGTCATCAACTATTTGTCCAAGTTATCCATTTGTCCAAGACACAGTGAGGTTCTCCCATGATTGTTATCACATATGTACTTGTGTTCTTAGAAACTTTCCTTTGGTTCCAACAAATTGCTTTTGCTTGCAGGAATGAACAGCATGTCAGAGACCAGCAGAGCTCCTGTTGTCAGGGACTTGTCCTCTTTGTATGGAGATCCTTCACCTTTCCCCACCAAGCATGGAACCCCGGCTGATAGGAGATGGACAGGTATAACCAGTGTTTTATTCTCAGTGGAGCACTGGCACAAAGTTTTGTTAGTGGTAGATTACCCTGAAGCTTTCACTAAAATCACAGGAGAACTCACCAGGAAACTTGTAACTTATGGAAATAAAACAAAAAACAGCTGTGGTTGATCATGGATTTGCCTTAACCAAGGTACTTTAATTCCTGGAACTTATATACATGATTAGCACCCAGTATCACTGGAACAGGACGTAACTCATAGAAAACATATAGATACATGCTATATGTTCATTCAAGGATGTAGTGCTAGCTGCTTTGCATAGCCATTTTGGATATGCTTGATTAAAATTTCCATAGAATTTAGTTACTATACCACATAATAATCATATCCTTGATCAAATAAGGAAATGTTGAGGTACAATCTTGGTGTCCAATCCCAATAATAAAACTGCAGAGTGCCCATCATCATTTGAGGGAAACTTTTCTGGCATTACTATAGCAGTGCAAGTGTAATACATCTCTTTACATGCTGACAACACTGCCATTATGTTCTTTAACTATCACAGAATTGTATATTCAGTGAATCCTTATATGGCACAATCTATTTGAAATCAAGCGATACTGTTGTAATTAACTGAAATGATGCTTCGAAGGATACTTTTTGAAGACATTTTTTATTTTCTTTTTTAAATGGCTGTATCCAAAATGATCATTTCATTCTCAAGACTACCAACAGCAGTGTGGATCTTTGTGACAGGCATACCTTTTGTAATTTCATATAGAATCAGATGTTCATTGATAGAAATGATAGACATTTTGGTCTTTATTAGATAATATTTCTCTGACCCCTACCAGCATGCCTGTAGTCTTCAAATATTTTCAAAGTAAAAGTAAGCTTTGCTACATGTTGCATTTTTATTTTGTTCTTTACAACAATCAATGATTGGACTGCACTTTGTAACCTGTGTGTGACCAGAGAACTTTTCGTCAGAGCCCTTCCACAGCACACCAAAGTCTTCTGATGGGATGCCTTCCTCTATCTCCTACCCTACACTGCTCTCTTGCCACGCTGGGCCTTCTCCACCTGGTTTCAGGCAGTCTGGCACCCCTTCTAAAAAGTCTCCCTTGGCTGCAGGGGCTGACATGAGTAAGGTGGGGTTGATGGGAAAGAGGAGCAGTAGTGTAACAGAGCTAGCACCAGCCTCTTCCAGTCCCCACAGACTGCACTCCTCCCCTGCATCCCTGCTGCAGGGCTCTCCATCGCCAAAGGTATGATTGATGTTATTGATCAAGCCTACTTCATTGTGCTGTGAAATAGCGCTTGCCTAGAATTTCATCACATATATTATACAATTCTGTTTAGAGAAGTCACAAGAAATTGTAGCATAGCAGAACAAATCAAATCAGAAATATGCAATGTTCACTTTTAATAGAAGCTGGCCTCCAAGTAGACCAGAATAGTTTCAGTTCTCATTCCGGGGAGAAAAATAGGAGTATGTTTTCAGAGTCACAAGACTCTTTCATCTCATTTAAAAGTTTTCGCTTCTAGAACTTGGGGATTATAGAATATAACCCAGTTTTAATGATTATGAGCTGCACGCATCATACTTATGAGGCTGGCCTACCACCTACTCTGTTTTGTTTTTGCAGAAGAGCTATGCCTCTGACCTTGAAAACACCACAATCCAGAAGCAGCGGCGTGAGCTCCAGCTTCTGATCCATGAGCTCCAGGACAGAGATCGGGAGCTGAATGAGATGGTAGCTTCCCACCAGCGCCAGCTTCTAGCCTGGGAGCAGGACCGACAGAAACTCCTGGCACTGGAGACTAAGTGTGCCCGCTATGAAGGTAACTTATTTATATAATATTGGATGCACTTGAGTGGTATATCAGATATATTGCATTCATCAACATGAATATTGCACTCGTCTTCGGCTCGTGCAATATTCATGTTGATGAATGCAATATATCTGATATACCACAAAAGAAATCCAATATTATTATTATTATACATACAAACCACTTTCTACGACAACACCACATTCAATTTCAAAAAAAAAAAAAAAAAATGAAAAAGGGTTTCACTCACCATTATCCAATAGACGTCCAAATGATCTATTATCCAATGAAGTACACGTACAGTTGGAGTCCATTCCATGTAAAATAACTCGTAGCAGTAACTTGTAACAGTAACTCAGTAACAGTCACGGTTCACTTCCAACAGTAATTGGTGTAAAAGTTTCAAACACATCTCTCAACTTATTTACAGTATTTACAGGTTTGGTGTTATTTTTTATAATAGTTTATCGTAACATGGCAGTTATTCAACATGAATGGGCTTTGTTGCAACTGCATCGTACGACTGGTATGGGTTGTAGATCTTGTGCTAGATGCCTGAGTCACCGAGCCACGAGGAACAACATTATTGTCTACTGGTGTTAAGATATCAGTCTGCTCTGTTTCCTCATGAATCATGAGTTCTTGGGAGCCTGATAATGATGCGAAATCTAAGTCGAAGTTGATAGCCTCTAACAAATCTGTGTCAGAGACAGGATTTACATTCTCAACATCAATATTTGGTGCTCTGCTAACTGTTGATGGTGCAATTGACACACTTGCTGGATCAATCCGTGGAACTTTGCCGACATCGCCTTTACCAAGGGCATTTGATAAGGCATCGGAAATGTTCTGCTTTCTGTTGTCGCTAACAGTTCCAGTGTATGACGCAATAGAACCTTCGTTGGCGTGACCAGACACTTGGCAAATTTCTTGCGATGAAAATCCTCTGGAATCTAAGATGGTGATACATATGGCACGCAAACAGTGATTGGTGTACGGTTTTGACAAGCCTGCCTGTTCAGATAAGGTTCTCATCATATTTCCGAGAGTATGTACCCCACATGGGGAATTTTTATACCATGGTCCAGATTCTGGGGCATTCATCTTAGCTGACTGGAAGAAAGCATCACAACTCGGATTGAGTTTTCCAACATATTTCTTGAATGATTCTACCGGACATTGCTCATCGCCAGTGGCATACATTCTGCCTGCGTCTTTTCTGGACGCTGTGCTGTCTTCCCGAGTTTTCTTGGTAAGTTCATCTTTTGCTTGTGCAACAAATTCACGTCCGTTAGAATCTCTTTTCACAGTGAAGTGATTCTTTTTTAGTTCTCGGAGATTTTCCCTGCCTCTATGACATATGTATACCATCAATTCGAACCACACTTTCCGCTGGAGCCCATGTGGGCTATTTAGGTTGAAAACTCCGAATTTATAGAGTTTGTCTATGTCGTTTACGTCTATTGAGGGATGATGCTCCACATCGCCCTTCCCTGCCTTTTTCAACTGGACTGTTGCTGCCCTGAACGACTGGTTTGCATCAGAAAATTCACTGTCTTTGATTATGTCTATTTGACCATCATAACAATCCTTCAAATGACGATTTAGTCCGGCACGGATGGAAACTAAAGACGATCATTTGTAATACTCACCATCGGTTTTTCTCACCTTGACGTAAAATTTGGCAAGTATTTCCGAAAGTCCGTTCTTATCGAGCTGCTCGAAGTTGAATGGTAATTCCTTCTCTGTCAAATATGCTCTAAAAACATCTAGAGCACTTTTTGTTGCCTTTCGTGTGTTCAACGCATCCTTTTCTTTCAGAATATTTTTGAATTCGTCAGAGTCTTAGAGTCGCGAACCGTTTTGTGGAGGCAACCATTGTTGTTTACAAATTCTAACCTTTCAACTTGTATACGGACGTCGATATCTACGCACAGCAAAGCACAGTACAGAGCATATCAGCGAGCAAATGCCGCGGACAGCACAGACGATTTACGTGTACTCCTATGGCATTTCTCAACCTCTTCGCGTATTTCTCAACCTCATCGCGCAATGCCACTACACTTTGCTTTCTTTGCAAGCGATACAGCGCATGCGTATAAAGAAACATTTGAGTGCGTTATTGACAGCAGAGTACAATATTGGAAACAATATTGTACTCTTTTTCTCCATTGATACAGATAATGTAAAATGCATAGGACAGGTATTATGCTAACAATATTGCATGTCATCAAGCAAACCCCTTGCAGGAATATTGATACATGGTTTTATTGTATCGAAAAAGTGGCTTGTATGTATAATAATATACAATATAATTCACATTACAGAAGGCATTAGTGAGAATTATCCACCTGATACTAGTAACTATGGAACAGTCTGAAACATATGAGGTGAAGCCAGGTATGTTTCTGACAGTTTCAAAGTTCTACTGGGGTGGATAATTTTATACTAATGCCTGACTAAGTAATATGCATTATTTGTTTTATAAAATGATGACATGGATCCTTGTCACTTGATAATGTAACTTAATTACACCCATGCATTCATGCATATCAGGGCAATTATTCCTCCCCCCCCCCCCCCCCCCCCCCCTCTCGGCTAAATACTGGTTAGTGATAAGGTTAGAGTGAAGATTAAGTTTAGAGTTAGGTTTAGGGTTAGAGTTTGGGTTAGGGATAGGATTAGGTTCAGGATTAGGATTAGGGTCAAGGACAGGGGAACGGTCAGGGGTAATTGCCCTATACCCATTGAGCTATATAGAAATGGGCCTAATATGAGAAATTAAGTACTTAATAGCACTAACCTTTTTTAATGAAACCTGAATGTCAAGCCTTGTGAATGTCAACTTGAAAATATGTCAAATTGTAAGGATCTTTAAAACCTCTAATTCTAGGGTCAGGGGAAGGGTCAGGGATAATTGCCCTATACCCATTGAGCTATATAGAAATGGGCCTAACATGAGAAATTAAGTACTTAATAGCACTAACCTTTTTTAATGAAACCTGAATGTCAAGCCTTGTGAATGTCAACTTGAAAATATGTCAAATTGTAAGGATCGTTAAAACCTCTAATTCAAATACAGTACAGAGATCTATGGTCATAGATCTTTATGTCTACTTCTTGTCCAGGATAGTGTAGATGTTCACCATGCAATCACAGATTTGGAAGGCTTTTGTACTAGAAGAATTTCCTGATGTACTTCCTCCTGTGACATGCTGACGTGTAAATTAACATGAACTGAACATCTACAATTTGGGGGCTATCTGGAGTAGGCGCTGAAACTGGAAACTACTTTTGAGAAGCATTTCTTTCCATTGTGACTTGCCTTTTCAGTCGTGGGCTCAAGTAAGTTGAGCTGGAACTTGTTGAACTCAAAGGTTTGCCCAGCCTCGGATTTTCAGCTGGTCCTGCTGGCGCTTGTGCCATAGGACATGGAGCTTCACACCAAGATGGCTATCAAGAGAGGCAGCCTCCTTTCATGACTTGTCTTGCTATAGAGTCTAAGAGTGCTTTCTATGGTGGCCACTCACAGAAAGAATGTCTCTGGACTCAAAACCTGCACTATCCAGTGCTGTAATACAGGTAGTTCATAAGCAGTGATTGTTGTAAAGCTTAGTAGTGCATCCTGTTTTCTGAGAAATTTCCTACATCATGTTTCCTGATGAATTTTTGTTGAGTGGAGCATTGCAATACCAGGACTGCAGGAGCTGTCACTGTTGTCGTTTGTCTTTGTGGGAGATTTCAGTTTTTGCCACAGACAGGACCACTTCTTATTAAGTTTTGAAACATATTTGGTGAATAAATTCAATTGGACACTTTGCACTTTGTGGAATATCGGACATGACACCACTGTTGGAATCTCATCAACATCTTCACCGTTATTTTTGGTCAGTTGATCTTTCTTGACAACAAATTGAAGGCCACCTTCATCATTGTGAACTTCAAAATCATCTGGCTTCATTTCTCTAAGATTTTCACAGCCCCATTGCAGAAGTACATCATCGCATCAATAAAAACCTTATTCTGCAAACTAGCAGGGGTATCAAAATCTAGCAATGGCAAGTTCTGAAATATTTGTATGTCACCAACATTGCAGGGTTATGCTTGAGTTATTCCTTTCCGTCTTTCTTTAACTTGATCAGGACTGCTTTGAACATCTTCAAGCTTTTTGAAAACATTTCGATATTGCAAATGTCAATGTTGTGTTTGTCCAAAAAGTGTCTTTGCCCACCATATCTGATTGCCTGCATGGATTTCTTACTATGCCAGGCTCAAGTAGAATTCCTGCAATACACCGTCCAGCCGAGGCCCGTCTGCTGCAATCTCGGGAAGCTCTAGTTGTTTCCGACAGAGATATGTCTCATAGTTGTTCAGTCCAAACTTGATACTCCTCTTGGTACTGCCAGTTTCAGTTCCATGTGTCATTTCCTGCATTTCATATTCCTTAAGTTATTGGAAGTTGAACGATTATTTTCTTTGGAAAATCCCAGGCCAGCTACAGCAACACTAGCTCCAAGCTGAGTAAGAATGTGACTACGAAGCCACAGGCACACACACAACAATGCAATATGAACTACTGTACGTGATGCATCTGAGAGGAGATGGTCATCATTACCTTGTAAATTAATAGGTAATGAAACAACACGGCCAAAGATATTTTCTGCTGAAAATGAAGTTTCTGCCAATACTACGCATATTATCCATGTTTGGCACTTTGTTGGCCAAATCCTCCTGTATGATGGACTTGTCAAGGCTTTTGTAGATTACAGCAAGCCAACTGTGGTGTTACAAAGTTACATATTTGAGCAATTATATCTGAAGAGTTGTTGTTACTGGTCGTAAGTACTTGTCATTAGTACTGGTCACTAGCAAAAACTTATGTCTGCTGGGCATATTAAGCAAAGTGAAAGACTGGTTACTTGATTGCTCTCAGCCAATCATTTGATTAGGATCAATATCACCATCTTATAGGAGTACACTTGTACAATATATGAATCCACATTTCAGTCAATGCATAGATTATGTGGTGGTGGCTGGCAAGTGTTCCTGGGTACACTCATTGATACATTTCGTTTAGATCAATAAACTTTCTGCCCTTCTTCCACATAATTTCTCTCTTTAGAGCCAGCATAAACATTTGGACATCACCTTCAAAACCATTTCAAAGTTTTCCTGGTAGTTCACTTTGATTAAAAGCTTCATTTTTATCAATTTTTTTTTTTTTTTGATGGTAAACGATTATACTGAATTTTTTGCCTCTTATCTTGCTCAGTATTTTTCTCTGCCAAGTACCTTTTTGTTGTTTATTTGTTTGGGGTTTTTTGCAGCGTAACACAGTGTGGTTTGCTTCAATTTTTGCCTATAGGGGAGTTGAAAAATCGCAGTGAATACATAAAGAGTCTGAAGACAAGGCTAAAGGTGGTGTCTTCTCAGGACCAATCAAAGGCCTGTGCTCTTGAGACCATGCAACAGCAGCTCCGTCAGCTGTCTGATGGGGCCACAGCTGCCAAGCAACAAGCAAAGGAGGCACAGGTACATGTCTTCTCACCAAGTCATTCCTTTCAATTTTTTTTTCTTTTTGCTCACTCTTTTGATATATATAAAGAATGAATATGGCTGATTGATGGCCTTCTGCATTGATGATGACTAATGGAGGAGGGAACATACAGTGCATGGCATTTGAAGAGTTTAAAGTGCTACAGAGGGAGACTATAAAAAAAAAAAAAAACCTCCCCAAATTTGAAATAGCATTTTAATCCTAGAGATTGTAGCTTCCTGTATATTCCTAACAGAATCATCATTTCTTATATGATCCGGGTTTGTCAAAATTCTTTAAGAGCACCCACTTTGAAATTTCTTGGCATGATATAGACTATAAAAAACAATATTCTTTTCTAAAGATGTGATAGGACTACACAATGCATTACTGACCTCTGGTTTGTCTTGTCTTCTCGTAGGAGGATAATGCCCACCTGAAAGCTACCATGCACAATTTGTCAGAGAAACTGAGCCACTTTGAGGCCAGGGAGCAAGAGTTATCAGCAGTTATCAAACTGAAGGTATGTTTGTTAGTTTGTTATCCATTCAGTAACAAATGAGGGAGACATTTGACCCAGGATACTGTGGGAAAAATGTTGTTTTGATGCTGGTAATTGAATTTCAGGTGGGGACAGATCCAATGTATGAAACTTCAAACACTTTTGAAACAATTCTGATGTCGCATCTGTGTTTCTTCCAGGATATGACAAAGATTTTGGATGAAGAAAAACTAGAACCTTTCATCGAACAGTACCTACTTGTAAATTCTGAATTCACAGATTCTTGTAAACCAGCAAATGTAGACAAATGACATCAAAGTTAATGTAGTTACTGAATTGCTTATTCAGCACATTGCTATTAATGCAGACATAAGCATGCCAGTACTGTGCACTGTTTCAAGATTAATTTATCATTTGTTCTAAAATTTCTGTCGCGTTACTGTCATGTAGTTTCTTTCACATTTTTCAAAAACGAAATAGAATATATTGCTGTTTTGAACAATTGCATCCTTTTGTGGGTTTACTGAGAAAAGACTGTGTTAAGGGCTCATTCAGAAAGTCTCCCTTTTTTTCACAAGCGCATGTTTATTATGATTTGCTTTCCATTTAGAAATTTCAAGTGCATTGGCAAACCACCATAGGTCCCTGGCCACTTACATACCATATCTTGCTGGAGTTTTAGTTTTGCTTTTCAAGTCCTCTTCGCAAAATATGTTTGCAAAAAAATAATGTATACGGGATGATTTGAATACTGAAGATACAAGCTATTTTTCTATCTGTTTGTTGATTGATTCGGAAGGTGATGTCTCTCTTTATATAAATCTTTGAGTGAGATTTCAGATATTCCTTCATGTAAATAAAAATCCCAAGTCAGCATGTGCTAGGAATCCAACTGCTGCCTGTGAGTGATGTTGAGATGTTTGCACTGCCTCTCTTCCTTATAGGAAAAGGATCTCCTTGATGCCTCGTCCCACATATCAGACCTCACAGGGAGCCTTAAGAAACTGGACCTTGCCCATAAGGTAAGGAGACTTGACGTGAATACTGTTCATTAACAGTCTAGTTTGGAAACCTACCAGTTATGTCTCTTCTGTGTATTAGCCCTAAGTTTGTCTATAATATTGATTTTTTTAATCCCCTTTTAATGAAATATGCACAACCAAGAGTGTATGACATTTGTTTAAAAGAAAAGAAAACGAAATTACCAGACTTAGCTTTTTTAGCTCACCTGAGCCAAAGGCTCAAGTGAGCTATTGCGATCGCCCTTCGTCCGGCGTCCGTCGTGCGTCGTGCGTCGTGCGTCGTGCGTCGTGCGTCGTCCGTCGTCCGTCGTGCGTCGTGCGTAAACTTTTTACATTTTCATCTTCTTCTTGAAAACCCCAAGACCGATTTTCATCAAACTTGGCAGGTAGCATCCCTAGGGGGTTAGGAACTCAATTTGTTAAAATGGGCACCATGCCCCACCCAGGGGGCCCCCAGGGGGGCCCAAACCCCCCAAAATTAAGGAATCTGTAAAAATCTTCTTCTCTAGAACCAGAAGTGATAGAGCTAAGTTAATACTATGAGTTAGTACATTGATGACTGTAGTTTCAAGTTTGTTCATGGCAGAATCAGGGGTGCCCCCCTTGGGACCCAGGGGAGGGGGGTGGGGAAGGGTTCTAATGGGGCCTAAATTGTACATTTTCATCTTCTTCTTGAGAACCCCATGACCCATTTTCACCAAACTTGGCAGGTAGCATCCCTAGGGGGTTAGGAACTCAATTTGTTAAAATGGGCACCATGCCCCACCCAGGGGGCCCCCAGGGGGTCCCAAACCCCCCAAAATTAAGGAATCTGTAAAAATCTTCTTCTCTAGAACCAGAAGTGATAGAGCTAAGTTAATACTATGAGTTAGTACATTGATGACTGTAGTTTCAAGTTTGTTCATGGCAGAATCAGGGGTGCCCCCCTTGGGACCCAGGGGAGGGGGGTGGGGAAGGGTTCTAATGGGGCCTAAATTGTACATTTTTATCGTCTTCTTGAGAACCCCATGACCCATTTTCACCAGACTTGGCAGGTAGCATCCCTAGGGGGTTAGGATCTCAATTTGTTAAAATGGGCACCATGCCCCACCCAGGGGGCCCCCAGGGGTCCCAAACCCCCCAAATGAAGGAATCTTTATAAATCTTCTCTAGAATCAGAAGTTATAGAGCTGAGATAATACTATGAGTGAGTACATTAATGACTGTAGTTTCAAGTTTGTTCATAGGAGATCCAGGGGTGCCCCTCTTGGGTGGGGGGTGGGGGGGGGGGGTGGTTGGAAGGGTCCAAATGGGGGCCTGAATTGTACATTTTCATCTTCTTCCTGAAAACCTCATGATGGATTTTTGTCAAACTTGGCAGGTAGCATCCCTAGGGGGTCAGGATCTGAATTTATCAAAATGGGCACCATGCCCCACCCAGAGGGCCCCAGGGGGCCCCAATCCCCCCAAATTAAGGAATCTTAAAAAAAATTGGGCCTTTATTGTACATTTTCATCTTCTACTTGAGAATGCCTGGTCAAATTTTGGTAGAGCTGTGAATAATTTAGGTTAGTGACTGCGTGAAAGGTGAACTTGCGATACTCAGGTGAGCGCTAGACCCGCGGGTCTCTTGTTCTTCTTTTTTTTTTGAAAGGTGAAACAAAACTTTAAAGTCTGATGCATTATATTAGTCCTATGCCTACGTGTAAATCTCAAAAGATGAATATTGGAGGAATGTCTTGGAATAGAGAGTCATGTTCATCCCATGTTTTTGTTTGTTTTACTTTTATTGTGTTCAAATCAGGAAGCCAGACAGCACGGAGAGAGTGAAAAGAAGCAAGTGACCACACTGAAGAGACAACTCAATGAGAGCCAGTCTGAGATGGAAAGACTGAAATGTGAGATTCCCCTTGTTTCAAGTCGGCAGATTAATGGGGTCCTTATGATGAGTGTGATGATGACTGAGGAGAAGGAGATAATAATAATATCAAGATGGCACTGATGCTGTTGTCTGTCACTTAGAGTCACTGATTACGTAGGTGGTGTAATAGCTGAATCTAATCGTTTGGTTCTCTGCTGACTTACCTTGGAATTAATTGCTGTAAAACATATATTCACGGCATGAAATTTCCGCGAATTGGAGCTGATGGCCTTTTTCGCGGCTTGAAATCTTCGCAAAGCGCCGCTGGCATTCAATGCATATAGTGTAGACAAGAACTTTTGTGTGCATTTTAATTTCGTGAATCTTGGCTCTCGCGAAATTCGCGAAATCAAAATGCAAGTGAACATTCCTCGTTTTACAGTAAGTTGTCAATACACCTTTCACTGTGTTCTCTTATTTTGTAATATTTCTGTCAAACAAAACTTAACTTGTATCACCCAGCTAAACATTGGTAGTTCTGTCATTGTGGCAATACAAGGATAGAATGGCAATTGTGCCACCCTGGTCATCTGTTGTTTGTGTCTGGTATCATATACCCAGCTGATTTATCAGATCGTGTCAACAACAGCACACAGCAGAGGATAGAGGTTGGTAAACTAAAGGAGGAGCTGAAGGCACTGCAGTCAGAGCTGGAGCTGGCAGGTGAGACAGCCTATAGATACTTATACTGCATACACCATATATTTCATGGAGTTTTTATTTTCTCGAATTTTGTGAGTTGTGTGCTATTCATGGATTTTAAAATGCGTGGTAATATTACCTATGATATCAACATGAATGTGACATGCATGCATACATTTTTCCATGCACTGCTGTACTCCACAATTGCTAATTTAATCGCTCGATTCTTGAAAAATTAAACTCGGTAAATATGTGGCATATACAGTATGAATGAAGGTACAACTCAAAGCTTCTTTACACACTTCTGAAACTCAATCTGTTGTTAGCACCCTCAATGTATGAATGAAGTAACCTCATGATCTTATGTAGGTGATGATTGGTCAGGGGAGGGAACATACAGAATGTTGCACCTTGAGGAATTGAGATAGCATCACGGAACATGATTAATTTGCCAATCATATTTACAGCTGTAATCTTCCTCTCTTTCAAGGTCCTGTCTCTGAAAATAAAGTTTGTGTTACTTGCAGTTCCAAAAATCAGGCATACCTTGGCCATCATCATGTTGCCCACATCCCCCCCCCCAAAAAAAAACAATACAAAACAAAAACAAAAACACTGCTTCTAATTATAATTTTGAAGGTAGATTTGACAACACATTTCCCCTTCCTGTACACACATAGACCATTTGAAGGAAAAGCATTGAATATATAAGTACATTGCACATAATAGCATTGCAGCTTGGTAGGTTGAGTGGTGCATGGTTCACTATTTATTTATTGTTTATTTATTTTTTAGGGGGGGGGGGGTAGGGAGGCAGTCTGAGGATGGTAATAAGAGATTGGGCATCAGAAGTGCATAAAGAAGCTTTCAATTGTGCCTTTGTTGCTAGCATTTCTACCGAGGTGTAGGGTGCAATATCATGTCCAGTTTTATTTATGCGTGTTTGCTTTTGAAGCAAGCAAAGCAAAACCATTTAAAAAACAAACAACAAACATGCTTGTGCTCCCCCTTCCCATGTCTCCAAGTCACATATGAACTCTAAACAGCACCTTCATATTAGAAAGAGAGTCTGCTGGATATTCACACTTGAGTATGGCCACTGGTGCCATGGAGTTCCCATATTGAGTATTGCAGTGAAAATGTGCTGCTGGTGTCACTGGTATAGGACAGTTAGTTCGTCAGCTTTTGAATGATAAAACTGGAAACTTCTTTGAAGTGGAGGGGGAATCAATACTATAGATTTCCACTTAATTCATTCGGACCCCGAAAGAAAACCCAACTGTTATTCTCAGTACAAAGAGGGAGCATATTCTCTAGTGACATAGAGTTAGTTCATTTCTTTTTAAAAACTCTGAGGTGTATTAGCATAAGATTTCATACAAGATGTTAGGGGACATTATTCTTCATCTATGCAAAATTTTGTGATGTTTGCAAGAGCAATATATGGCCTTTTAATCCCCTCATTATTCACCAATGAGAAAGTGATGAAGAATTGGTTAAATCATGACTCTTCTAGAGTCAGTTAGAGATGGAAAGTTTACTGTGATCTCTTTTCAATAAGCATATGGCATACATGTTCAGTTGATGATTTGCATAATGGTGGCTGAATCAACACTTGTATATGGGAGCATGCAGATATGATAAAGTTTTGTATTTTGCAGCAAAGTCACTTGAGTTATTGTATGTGTTTGTGCTTATTAAAGGACAAGTCCACCTTCATATACATAAGGATTGAGAGACTGCAGCAATATTAGTAGAACACATCAGTGAAAGTTTGAGGAAAATTGGACAATCTGTTCAAAAGTTACGAATATTTTAAGTATCTGCGCAGTCACTGCTGGAAGAGAAGACTACTACAGTGTATGATGTCACATGCGTACAACTATATAAGGAAAATAAAAAGAGAATTTCACAAAACTTTACTTTTTGAATAAAGCGCACATTTCTTCGACATAATACTTACGTATGTTAAGGGTAATATTATTCCCCCTGCCTTCTGAAAGAGAGAAGTCGAGTGTTCTTTTGTTATGCGAGAAAAATTGAAATATGTTGAATTTTCTTTATTCTTTCTTTATATCGTTGTACTCATGTGACATCACAAGCTATAGTAGTCTTTTCATCCAGCCGTGACTGAGCAGAAACTTCAAAAATTCATAACTTTTTAATGGATTGTCCGATTTTGCTAAAACATCACTGATGTGTTCTACTAATATTGCTGCATTCACTCAACCCACATGTCTATGAAGGTGAACTTGTCCTTTAAAGATGATTCTGATCTTCCCCCTCCCCTGCCTCCAATGAACACAGGTGAGAGAGAGAAGCGTAAGGACCAGCTCTTAGACCTCCAGCGCTCCAAACAGGAGCGCACCGATGCCGAGCTCACCTCCCTCAGGCAGGCCTATGAGCGCCAACAGAGGGAGCTCTCCCTACTCCAGCTGAGTGCCGAGAGCCAGAGAGAACGAAGCAAGACCAGCGAGTCACTCAAAGTTTCTGTGTAAGTTGAACTACAGTAGCTGAGCACTATAACATACTTGACACTGTAGTCTGATTTGTAAGTATTATCACAAAATTTGATGGATTACATTTAAATGTCAATATCATGCTGTAGATTATCCTATATGTATTTTTTTCTCAAATCCTTGTCAGTGATTGACAGAGTAACTGGTTACTGGTCAGGTCATGTGACCGTAATGTCAGTTTCATTCTTACCCTTTTGTCTGTATGCTGAGTGTACTTCTGCAAATTTCTTAGTGGAATAGTGATTTTGTTTTGTGTGAGGTGTGTTAGTGACACTCTAGTAATATGTGTCCGCCCATGCAAAGTGAGTAATTTTCTTCAAACAACATCAATGAGATGTTGTATAATACGTTAATGTGATTGTAGAATAGTGGGAATTGTTTGCAAGTGATGAACTAATCACACATAACCAAAGACACAAGGGTGGAATATGAATAAGGTGCCATGTTTGCCTCAAGTAGCAAATCTTTAAATACGTAAAATATTAACTTAAAAAGTATCAATAAGTATCAATTTGGTTCTGATATTCATTCAACATTTTTTTTTTGTATCATCTGTCCACATCATGAAACATCACACAAACAGAGAGAATAGTTCCTTCTTTGACTCCAAGCCCACCACACCAGTGAAAGGTCACCTGTCATCTTCCATCAGTCCTGTCAATGGAGGGAGCCCTCTAGTGAGCAGTGCTGGAGAAGGAGTCATGGCCAACCATAGCAGTGTAGATACCGAGGAACTGCTGGACGCTAACCACACAGAACAGGTGAGTGCTGGGTTTAGGCCAAGTACATGGCTTCATATATAGCAAAGGCCACTGTTACCCCTCTCCCTGCCAGAATGTCAGCTCTATATAGACTTTTTATGGGACCTTCCTGTTTCGCAAAGATAAATGGGTTAACTTGGGTGATGGAGATTATGACGCCAAATAGGAAGTTACAATGAATGAAGCCAGTATGAAAGCATAGGAGAAAACTAGTGAGAATTGGAGTGAAGTCAGACATACATTAATCTCATGACAATTTGGATGAAATCTCTTTGATTTTGTGACATATTCAAGATGATGCCTTATTCACAATGTAATATCACTTTCATAGCATATTTCATGAGAGTCTTACACAAAATGTTACTCATATTACTGTTTCTCGAAATATGGAGCAGAAAATACATAATATCATTCTAATATCCAGTCATATGAAGGAGAACCCCACCACCCTCCAAAAAAAAAAAAGACAGAACAAACAAAACAAGAGAAAGAGGAGCATTGTGTGGAAAAAAAGTCCAAGATGCCAAGTGTCTAAAACAAACTAGCAAACTAATTTCCTTCAAAGGTAGGGCCAAGTGAGTGGACATGTAAAAACTACCTATCTTTACTTAACAATTATTCAAAGAACTGGCCTTTACCTTTTGTAATAAGTGATAGAAAAGGGATGGATGTATTATATAAGAAGCAATCTTTTCATTCTACTCAAATGTCATTATGTTCTTCTGTCAATTTTCACAATACTAGCTGGGACTGTCCCCTACCAGCAAGCTACATAGGCTGTTGACAGAGTCCAGACAGATGGTTGAAAACTTGGAGCAATCAACTCTACCTCCCTATGTGGTCAACGCTACAAATCCTCGAAGTGACCAGGTGATGTGGCCTCGATGACAGGGAAGTGGGAGGGGCAGTGGGTGGGAGGGGCAGTGGGAGGGCCAATGGGTGGGACAGTGGGAGGGGCGGTGGGAGGGCAGTGAGTGGGAGCTAATTTGAGTGACATGTTTATTACCCATTACAGATGGGATATATGTGCATGATTGCACCCATGTGTCTAATGTTTTCCTGCATTAGAAGTGTTTATAACTCTATTATGGTGTTTTTGAATGGTTGATGCCACCACTTTACTGCAAGCCTATATGACTATAGTCACTGAGCATCAACATCACTGGTGAAAAAAAACATTTGATCAATGCACTACTGAAGCAACCAAATTTGTAAACATATTGTCATTTCTGTATCCCTCAGCCCTGGGACATCTTTATGTATGTGGCTGGTGAATCTGATTTATTTCTTTGTATATTTTGGACTTTATGAGTCCTGTTCATACTTTTCACTTTGGTGTTTTTATGCTCCAGAGTTCTGGAGAGATTTAAAATGCTTCATAGTGAACATGATCCGAGCAATATTTAGATACTCTACAGTGTCCAGTCTTTGTATTGATATTTTATTGTACAAGCCAAGTCTTTTAACGTTACTGTATTTGCAGTTGCTAAATTCTGAAGAACACTCACTACAGTGTCCAATTCAATGTAGGCTCATGTTTATATTGGAGGCTTAACTTATATTTATAGATTTACATTTGATGAATAATTAGTAGATAAAAGAGCTCTTTGTAAATTCTATAGAATATAGCAGGTGTATTCACGGTCCCTCCCAACTTTTCAGATTTGTTTTATTTTCTTTTTTTCACAAGTGATACTGGGAGAGGGAGAAAGAGAGATGTGGTAAATGTTCTTCAATCCTCCTTAATTATGAATGGAATGCACATGTCAATGAGTTTCTGCACAGGAAAGAGATAGTCGAGTACTGCTGATGAAATTATGGTCTTAGCCAAATAGTTGATACCCTTGTAACATGCCGTGGTGTCAGTCTGTTACAATCATCCACTGACTTTCCTGCCAGGATGATTTCAGCATGCCTTGCTGGTGAGTATTGAAAAATGTGTGCATATTTATCATTTGTAGGAGAAAGCAAAATGTGTGTCCCCGCCAAAGTCAGCCAGCTATGCGTAGGAAGTGGACCAACAGTAAATTATCTACTGTAGCTATCAAGGGAAAACAGTGTGTGACTTGGAGAAGACTTTGTGTAGCAAACTGCTGAGGCTCATTGAGTCAGACCGATGTAAAGCAGGTGGTATGCTTGATGCATGATCAGCATTCCTGGGTTCTGTGCAGCATGTTTCTGCTGAATTTAGTGTTTTTCCTATTGTTTTGAGAAGTTGAATATTGTGTTTCTTTTCTGAATTTTTAAAATATGTTTTCATCAGCATGTTTGATACGCAGGACAAAAATGATCCACCTTGATGAACTGTTGATAAGTGAGATAGCTTAATAATACCATGCTATGTCTAAAGGTGCATTTGAGATGACACTTCATCACTTCCTTGCCATTAATTTGAATGAAATAATTAGATGCTTTTACAAAAAGGTGTCATGTGAATTTAATTTATTAGACCATTATCGACTTACATATGTATTTGTAAAAGTATGTGATTATAATTATTACACGATTTGTGATACAGTTGTTGATTGAGAATGAGCCATTGATATTTCATTGTGTTCTTGCATTTTTAGATTTTTTATGTACATTTATCAGTTCTATTGTTCAACTATGGGATTATTATCTATAACTGTTCTTCTACAGCTCACTTTTGCTTTATCAAGTACTTATCAGGTTGTTGTTAACATGTATTTCAATCTAATCTTTAAGTTGTTTTATCCACTAATCCTGCTCTTCCATGTTGTTTTTGCTACTGTGAAGCAATCACAATACTCAAGTTGCTTCCTATTTGCATGAGTCAAGGTTTGCCTGAGTAAAAAAGAGAACTGGAGGCCTGCATCCATCTTGAGACTTAGTATCATGAGAATTTCACTTCCCTGATGCCAGTAAAAGAAAGCAAACACTAAAACAAACCTTGACAGATGCCGCCTGAATGTCGAGTAACATATCTCTTTAAATTTGTTTTTGTTTGTATTATTTTTGTTTTGTTTTGTTTGATTTTTCAGAATTTCCTATCATTCTGTACTGTTTGCCAATTGTATTTATATGTGTGAGAAATCTATTTCAAAAACTGGATGGAAAGAGTGTTTTGTATGTAGAAATCTAAACATTTGTTAAATCTGATTTCTATAGATGCAACTAATAGTAACTACATGACGTAAAGGTATTCAGATTACACTTGGGATTGCTCATGCTAAAGCTGAAACTCCCAGTTTTCCTATGATGACTAGTTACCTCCATCTGAATCCTGCTGTTATCCTTCTGTAGTCAGGGTCTGTGAAATTTGCTTATAGCTCTATAATTGCAGCTTATATGTCCAGTATGTTTAACACCCCCATTGTCTACTACAGTTGCTCACAATTGAAACCAATTTGTGAACTTTTCTATCATGCTTTCCCTCTCGAAAGACATGCACCAAAACTCAATTCAGTAGTAGTAGTAGTGAGACTCTTGTAGAGCGCACATTTCTACCTAAAAAAGATACTCAAGGCGCTATAGAACAGAGTACATATTGTGTCACGTTACAACAGTATCACAGAAAATAATAAGACAATAAACCAACAAACAATATATACGTACACATACATTACATACAGGCATACAATATTGTCAATTCAATTTAAAAATATACGTCTTGAGATTCTTTTTGAAACTATCAATGGAAGATGCTTCTCTAAGAGATTTTGGTAGGCCATTCCATAGTTTTGGGCCCATATATGAAAAAGCCCGATCCCCCCAATTATGCTTGATTCGAGGTACCTGTAATTTTAGCGAGTTTGATGAACGTAGATTACGTGGTGGTTGGTGAAGATGAAGAGTATTTTGAAGGTAGACAGGGGCAAATTTGCGCAATGTACGGTAAACAAGAAGAAGAATCTTGAAGTTAATACGTTTTTCAACAGGAAGCCAGTGTAGGGACCGAAGTATTGGGGTAGTATGCACAGTTTTCTTCTTGAAAGTAAGTAATCTAGCGGCACAATTCTGAAGACGTTGCAGTTTACTGAGTTCTTTTTGTGGAAGACTGCAAAACAGAGAATTGCAGAAATCTAGACGAGACGAAATAAGAGCATGCATCAGTTTTTCTGCTGCTGATCTAGTTAAATATCTCCGAATTGAGCCCAGGTTACGCAAATGAAATCTTACAGATTGGGATACATATGAAATGTGGTCTTTGAATGTCAGATTTGCATCATAAACAACACCAAATTACGAACTTTGTTCGAAGGCATGATATTACTATTGCCGATTCTAACAAAACATGTATCAGAATTCACCTTAGACAACATCTGTTTGGATCCTATCAGAATAAATTCTGACTTACTGTCATTAAATTTGAGACCATTTCTTTCCATCCATGCCTTAACATCATCAATACATAATTCCAATCGTTTTACAGCTTCAGTGAGTTCAGTCCTGGTTGGTGAAAAGGATACAAATATTTGTATATCATCTGCATAACAGTGATACTGAATGTCGTGTCTTTCAAAAATGTGTCTAATCCTTGAAAGATATAGTGAGAATAGAAGTGGTCCACCTACAGACCCTTGCGGGACTCCGCAAGTAAGTGCAGCCGGATCAGAGTTACTGTCATTGATCTTAACATATTGTGAACGGCTGGCAAGGTAAGATTGAAACCACTCTAATGCAAGTCCTGTGACACCAACAGATCTGAGAGTTTGGGTGAGAATGGAATGGTCAACAGTATCAAAAGCTGCCGACATATCAAGTAAAACAACAGCAGTGATATTCCCAGCATCCATTTGTCTCAAACATTGATCAGTTAGGTCAGTAAGTAATGTCTCTACACTATGATCAGGGCGATACGCTGATTGGTGGCTATCAAGAAAATCATTCTCCTGCAAGTAGTCTCGTAGGCGTGAAAAGGAAACACGTTCCATAACTTTGCTAACAAATGGCAGGTTTGAAATTGGTCGATAATTGTTTAACATGTTCTTATCTAAATGAGGTCTTTTGAGGGTTGGAAATATCACCGCTGTTTTCAATTCAATTATCCTTTTGTGAATGATATTGTTGTACCAGCCACTTAATACTTTCAGAGACCTTTGCCTTGGAATAGGCAGAGCTGGTCTCGATTCAATTTTGTTTTGAAAGGTGTTTTTTTTTTTCTTTTTGTGAGGTACAAGATGTGAAATATACATTGAGGCTGAAGGAGAATTTTTTTTTTCTGTTAAAGTTCCATAGCTTTGTCCAATTTGATTTTTGTTGTTGTTGCTATTGATGTGTTTATTAAAAAAATGTAGTTGTGGCTTCCTTCTCCACATAATATTGATGACATGTTTGTATATAGGTTAGTAAAATGTCCTAAAACTCGATCCACTGAGTAACTTTTTTCAGGACAGAAAAATCTCTTCCCACGCGGTGCACAGTGGTCAACGTTGAGAGTTAAAATCTGCAGTGTAATTTTGCCTTTAAAACAGTCTTAGGGCCCTCGCATTCATGCTCACAACTCATCCTATTGCAAACAGTACTTTCAGCAGTCATCCAAATGTAGTTGCCACATGATTGTAATTGAAATGTACAAAAGTAATTCATGTAAATTCAGATGAAAGTATTTATTGGTATATTATGCTTGTAAATAGAACATGAAAAGAACATTCCTATTGTGTAGAAGTGCACTGCATAGCCAAATACTTCGAAGGCTGAGCTTCCCGTGTGAAAATGATATACTGGTAGTTATTTGTTGTTGCAAATATTAGCTCACATTGTTGTCACTGTCTTGATGGATTTTTTTTAACATGTATTTTGAAGTCAGAAAAGTAATTGAACATTCTTTTTCATACTGTACACAGTACTGAAGAGTTTAATCTAAAAAAGATATGAGAATGCTTCCAAGAAACTGATGACAAATGCCAATTGTATATTTGCCAAATTCCAGAATTTGTCAAGAGAAAATCCTTCATCTGATTGGCAATGACCTAGAAAATTGTCCTCATGCTGTAAAGAAATAGTTTTGTCATTTTTGTTCAGTGAACTAAGTCCTGCTCAAGATCTATTCAGTTTACTTCAGATGGATGCCGTAATTAAAAAAAAAAAAAATGCATTTTGTTACTTCATCATTTTCGATATGGATATTGTCTCATCCCTATCTATGACTAAGTCACATTGCAATGAGTCTCTCAAACTTGTAGACTTTATGCTAAAAAATAGAGTGAAACTCCTGTTGGCATTCCTCCTCCTCTGGACATGATTTCTTCACTGCAACTCAATGTGACTGAAGTGAATTTTTCAGCCATATAGTAAAATTGTAACATTTAGACTGATTTAATGCTGTGGATATAAAAGCTGATCATGAAATGACTCAGGAAGGTTGTGATTTCATTACCAAAGCTCTGAACATTCATTTTTTTTTTCTGGCTCAGGCATTGATCTGATATTTCACATTGACCATATCATCTTTATTCTAAATACCTGTAGTTTCTGATTTGCTTCATAAAAGTGCACTAACACAAAAATGCAGATCTTCCACAGTGCACTCCCATTATAAGGAACTCGGTTATAACGAAATCCTGGTTACAATGAAGTAAAAATTCCGGGGCAGCATTATCTGCTGTATGTTTTTATTGTTTTTTTATTGTTAACAAAATTTCGATATAATGAAAGAAAACTGCCAGTCCCAAGGACTTTGTTGTAACAGGAGTCCACTGTATTTGGATGATGTTTGCTTTTACAAAGTGCAGATGGGAAATGGCACAGTGTGAACCAACCAGTGAGAAGTATACCACGATTGATCCTGGCCACATACATGTACTGAGGCAACGCCAGATCATTTCCACCATAACCTGGGCCACAAGAGTGTTAGACACAGATTCATTCACAGATTCCTAGCTATTGGGATGATTGACTGGCTCACTCAGGGGTGAGAGTGGAGATACAAAAAGAAATAACAAATACAGTGCACTCCTGTTATAATAGACATGGCTACAATGAAATTCCGGTTACAACAAATAAAAATTTAGTCCCCAACAATATCAGCTCTCTCTCTTTTTTTTTTTTAAATTTGTTCGCTTATAGTGAAATATCGATACAACGAAATTAATACATGAATTTGAAGTCAGTACATGTACAAAATTGCTTGTTTCTTTCTACTCATTGAGGATACAGTGGATATGGTCATGTTTAGTTTCACTCTATTTTTTTTTCTTTTAATAGTGCCCACCTGCAGTATCAATGTACTCTTTTGATACTTGTCTTTTTATCCTTGTTTGTGCAGATGTCATTCATTCACATTGAATGTTACCACAATGATTATACATACTGCAGAAATAAACCTCTGGGTGCCCGAAGGTCAGATATGTTTTCTGATTCTTGACCGCCACACACATGATTCGTCATAAGGCACAGTACATTGTATATTCGTACATGTACATGAAGAGTTTCATTGCAAAAGGAGTTGATCCATTCCGGTTAATTTGAGATATTTGTGATTAAAGGGGAAGGCTAGTAACTGATCAGTGAGAATCAGTGGAAATGCTGGGAGATGATTGTTCCAATCCTTATGGGATTCATTCAAGAGTTCATTGTATATCTATTGTTGTGTGAAAATGATTTGCTTCAGAACGGTCTCATATTCAAGTAATGTGCAGATTAATGCTCCGTCACTGACCAGGGACGCTAAACTGGAAGCATTAAACTGCACATTACTTGAATATGAGACTGTTCTGAAGCAAATCATTTTCACACAACAATAGATATACAATGAACTCATGAATGAATCCCATAAGGATTGGAACAATCATCTCCCAGCATTTTCACTGATTCCCACTGATCAGTTACTAGCCTTCCCCTTTAAACCTGCGAAAGAACAAAGAAAGGATATCTGATTTTTTTTTCTTTCCTATAACTTCAAGAATATTCCTTGTTTTGTATCAAGTGAGTTATCATTGGAAAGGTTTTATTTTGCTCTGTCTGATAGTGGACTTACTTTAAACTGCCTAAAAATGACACTTAGATTATTTTTGCAATCAAACTCTTCTTATAACCCTGTCCTCCTGGTACTCCATGGTACAATAGACAAAGAGTACTTTAATCACATTAACAGTGCAGAGATCCGAGTACTAACTAACAAAAGTCCTGTAGAGAAAAGAGGAGTCCTAAAGCCTTGTGGGGAATTACACAGAACTCAAATATTATAAATGTGTGTGTTGAAAATTATCGTTTCTGCATCCTTGGCCCAGGTACTGCTTTATTATATTTCTTTTTAAACTGAAAGAACTCCTAATCAACCTACTTGTCTGATTGTCACGATTGTGAGCTCTCTCAGATTAGTTTCACGAGGAAGTGTTCTGTCTTGTGAATGTCGTGTGTTCATCTTTCACACGACACAGTGTCTATAGTATTTAAAGTGAAAATATAGATTGATTGCAATACACATATCCACATGTATTTCACAATGAATCAATTTGTTTCATTTGTGAAATAGGCACACCTTGGCGTGAGTCTGAAAATTACCCCATAACACGGGTAATCATGAGAATTGTCGAATGAATTCCTAGTGATTTTCACGGGTGAATTTGAGCACTAGAAATTAATGCATACACGAGGTTAATAATCTCAGTCGGTTACATATCTATCTCAGTCCAAAATGAGAAAGCAGGATCTTTAGAATGGTAGAAATTTTGTTCTTCCTTTCAGGGCTCTTTTGCGTGAAAGTTGAAATTGAACATAAGTCAGAATATCAAACATTAATCTCTGAATACTCGCTTCTGATTGGCCGAGACGTGACGTATGTTTGATACTGTGACTTCTGTGTGATTGGATATTTTTATGCAACAGGGCCCAGGTCTTTTGATACAGATGTATAAACCTGAAACCCTAACTGATTAGTTACAGAGAACATTCCACTGGGACCAAGAAAAGAGCTTGTCATATCAAGTGCAATGTGTTTTAGTACAATTGTATATCAGACTTCTTTATAAAGAAAACATTTCCCAACGAAATACGATGTCATAGGAAAACCTTGAAATTGTAGTTTGCATGAAATGCCAAACAATTCAGATTTTCTCTTTTCTGTCTGTAACATTCTCCGCATGACTGTCCAAAATAAAATGTCACGTTTCTGAAATTTGCTGCTTTGTTTGGTGTTCATGTTATTCAAGTAATTTCCGTGTTTTGATAATTTTCCTCTTGATCTACGGGTTGAGTTATTGCATTGTGATAGAGAGAAGATAGAAAATAGAAGACACAATGGCCCGAATTCACGAAGGTGGTACAAATGAAACTATGGTTTAAACCATGGACAAAAACCATGGAGCGCCAAGTGTCGCATGGAATATTTCGTTACGAAGTCAGTCATTTCGTCTATGAAATGATTATTTTGCAACGAAATGACAACATTTTGTAACTAAATGAACATTTCGTCCACGAAATGATAATTTTGTTAACGAAACGGTCAATTTGTCGACGAAATGACCAATTTCGTAATGAAATATTCCGTGCGACACTTGGCGCTCCATAGTTTTTGTCCATGGTTTAAACCATGGTTTCATTTGTACCACCTTCGTGAATTCGGACCAATGTGTACTTTGTGTAGATAAGGAATACAATCGCACTTGAGGAGAGGGAGAGAGCTTGAGATGTAAAGCAAAAAGGAAGAAAAGAAATTGAGTGACAACTACAACTTCTTGAGACACTTCACCACTCTAACTATTAAACAAGTATTCATCACAGTGATCATTGTGTGGCTATTCAGTCTCACAACGCGCCGATTGCCAATACTAGTACATATGTATTATTCTTTTGATGGAGAAATACAATGGTGATATGGTGGAGGAGAGAATGGTGTGTTTAGAAATAATTACCAATGTTTGATCGCTCTTCTGATACGAAATTTACTCTTGAGCAAAAAAAAAAAATGGCTGGCTCTTGCGCACTTATTAACAATCACGAGCGCTAATGTCAATGCGATGAACTCTTTGAAAAAGTGAACAAAGTGTCAACTAGAATGGTTGCTGTTTACCATAGACCAACGTACGTTTGTACATGTATGTGTGTGGGTGTGTTTGTATGTGTGTATGATAGAGAAAGTACTGATAAGGTCGGTTGATATAAAAAAAAGGAGAAAGCAAAGTAGGTACATTTTTTTTTTTAGTGAGAAGATAGAGAGAAAGGGGGAGGAATGGGTCGATAGAGAGGAGCACTGAAGAAAGAGGGGGAGAAAGACGAACTGATGTGACTTCTTTAGTTACTCGTGATTACAGCTCATAATTTGACAATCCGATATTCATCCTTGCAGTCACAACGATCTTCGTTTCAACACGATGTGGCGAGATTCGATCCATTCCACTTCCTTTCATACAGTAGCTTCAAACCGACAAAATTTTAGCTCTGACACATATAGTGGTCAGGGTCATTGTCCACTAACGCCTCAACTCCCTCCCCGACTTACTTTTATTTTGTGAATTGGACCGAAATTCATGATATTCAACCACAATTCGATCAAACTACTAGGACTTTTTGTGATTTCTGCAAGATCTATACAGCGCGTATTCTGACGGCGGTACATCAGAATAGCAACTACACATTTATGGGTACATTTTATTTTAATCCCTCGACAGCGAGTGGTAACAAGGTTTACTTTTTGACTTCTTTTACTGGTGGGTGCCAAGACTGTACGCTGCTCCGAGTCCTCCACTCATTTGACTTTCAATAACATCTCCATTTTCATAAAGACTGTCTAGTGTGTGTATGTGTGTGTGTGTGTGTGTGTGTGTGTGTGTGTGTGTGTATGTGTGCGAGTATATATGTGTGTTAAAAAAACGGATTTCGTTTTCTTTGTTAAAAGAGTTACAATGTAAGTTTGACATTATTTTGCACGTTTGTGTTACTGTATTTTGTCTTTATATAGTGTAAGACTGACGTTATTTTGTACAATGTTTGTGTATAATGCAGTTTGTCTTTGTATAATGTTTTGTTTTTGTTTCTGTGAACGTTTTTGTTTCTGTGATATGAAATTGAACGAAATTCGAATAGAGAATTATCAAACAAAAAGTGTTTATTCTTGTTCGCTCGTGCCTTCTTGTTCTATCTGAAATTTTAAAAAATAAAATAAAAGTGTATGCAATATGTCGGAATGAAAAAGAAGTGCCGCAGAATTCATAATACGGAGTGTCTACCCGCCACACTTCACGAGAAAAAAAAAAAAGACCGAGAGGAATATCGAATATATTTAGGCCTACCATCTATCAAACAGAATGGTAACAGCATCACGCTCACACAGTCCTTCGCTACCACTGATCTCTATACACTTGTAGAAGAATCTGTAAGTAGGAGAATATTTCTGCCGAGAGGTCAGTGTCCCAATACTGCAGCACGTTTGTGTAAGTACTTGTCGTGAGGGCGCTGTAACACAACGTGAAAGACAGCGACACAGAAAAATCGGGGGTCAGTGACGTTGATGTTTGGCATTCAAGATTTTTTTTTTTTCATATTTGGTATCTCTAAATACAGGCCACAGTTCATTTATCTTTGCAATGGCAGCGTAATTTGCAAATACGAAAAACCATGCATAAGGAACGTATTAGATAGTGTACTGCATGAAGGATGTGAGATTTTGATGGGACACTTGCCTGCATGGGCACGAAAGTGTGTGTTGAGTAAAATGGAGGACGGTGGAACGCTGTGCCATTCTTGTGTGCTCCAATGGAATGAATAGACCTGGAAAGCACAAAATAAATAAGTAAATGGATAACCTGCGTGAATGAATGAATTAATGTATGAGTAAACAGCAAAATAAATGGATCGTATTAAATATAGGGATTCTCATTTTTAGCTTCAATTCATAAAGGGGTATTTTAATTGAGCGGCGAATGTTTGCAAATTTTAGGTTTCGTCAGAGTTACATTAAACAGTTGCAATCAAATTCGTAATCAGTTGCGATCAAATTCACAAACAGTTTTTATTGTTGCAAACAGTTTTTCTTGTCGCATAGAAAATGTAAACATGTCCTATTTCTTCTTGACTCTATATCTCCCAAAGGAATGCCGACTTTTTACAGCCAATATACCGCTTATACCGCCAATTTAGCAACAGTACAATAAATTCGTTCACGTACTTCTAAACATCTAGAATTCCAGGTTGATACAGCAGCAATCCAACATCCAAATCTCCGAGAGACCTTTGCCTGCGATTGTAAAGCAGGAAGATTCACCGCGGTTCAGTTTTTGGCGGGAAGCTGCACGATACAAGAATTCGGCAACTTTGGCGCGTTGTGAACTTTCCGCCGACGACCTGAGCCGGTTTAGTGAGATATGACCGTTAAAGCCCCAATATGACTTTAGTCAGGTTATCATTATTATTATCATCATCATTATCATTACTATTGTTATTATTATTATTATTACCACTATAATGATAATAATGATAATAATAACAATAATAATAATTATTGTTATCATAATGATAATAACAGTAATAATGATATAATAATAATCATCATTATTATTATCATTATCATAATACTATAATTCTCGTGTTTTGAACGGAAGAATAAGTGAGAAAAAAATAATTGTTGTAGATGAAAACCGACACAAGGGGAGTCACTTTTTTTTTTAATTCAAGTATGGAATTAATGGGAAATTGTGATGTGTGTAGGTAATGTAATGTTAGTGATGTATAGCTATGGCTTTAAAGACATGCCACCATTCAGTAGAAACCTAGAAACCTAGTATGGAATTACTGGTAGCTGATTGTAGTCTGGAAATAAGACGAGAAGATCCTCAAGTTAGTGGTGTTAGATGAAAAAGGTGCAATTTGATTACATTATGTGACTTTGCATTGGCGTTAAAAAAAGTGCAGCATGAAGGGATCTGAGAAGTTCGGTATTGACCATGTAACACTTTTGCAAGGGATCTCTGAGCATTCATGTTGTCCACTGTGAAATATTTGATCCTAAACTGTTGACTGCATTATTTCTCCAACGAAAAAAGGAAGAAAAACTGTTTCGGTACCAGAGCCGATAGCGTACACAAAAGGGGTATATTTTGAAAAGACCCTGAACGCACATGGAGATGACAAATCTGGAAGTGGAAATTAAACCTCATTTATATTTCATTAACTTTCCTTTGATATCATCATAAAACGAAAGAAAGGATTGCCTTTTATATTTTATTTACCCAAGATCAGGCTTCAATCAAACTTAGTCTTTCGTCACCCTTTTACTCATATTGTAGCCTGTCTAAGAATTTTCTTGGCATGCAGCCACGATCGGGAACTGTACTTGTATTGTCGTGCTCACTATGGTTGGCTTTCCAACCACTTGTAATGCGTCGACAATTCCTATTACTTCATCACTATTACAGCAAAGAGACCTCGGTAAGAGAGGAAAGGGGGGGGGGGGGACAAAGAGAGGAGATATGCAGCGGGCACTGATGGGCGAAAAACCGCCATCTAGATGTGTATCCTGCCCAGCGTTGCATTATTCATGCGCAGCAAATAAGTTGCTGAACAAACTCCTCCAGTTCGTGCACACATACTCTAATCGTCCCTCTCATCTTGTTTGGCTTCCTTCTTCCCGCTTGTTCTAGTGGTCGCCTGTTGAATGTATTCCATGTTGGTGGATAACACAAGTCGACTGAATTAAGCCCCTCGAGGTACGGAAGTAACGTTTACCGAATGACAAATGAAGCATCATGGGAAGGCGCAATATTTGTGTTCACCCTGGTCCAAAAATAAGCAAGGTATAGGAACCACTAAAACGTGGCATCGAACTTGAAAGTTGTACTGAGGGTCACAAACGGCAGACATCTCACACAATGTCACAGTGTTCACGAATTTGACGCTTTATCCCACATCAGATGCTCTCAATATAAAAGCTCTTCATGTCGCCTTAAGGAAGAAATGACTGATTAACAAGGAGCTCGTGGCAGTGTTACGGGCCTTCTGTTGTCTTTCATGTGGACGGTTATGTTGTCATGGATATTGAGCCAGTAAATACTTCACTTACAAACAATATCGTTTACTATTTCCCAGATATTTTGACAAAGTTAAAATATTCTGGGCTCATCTTAAACGCGATTTCATGAATTTCAGATAATATGAGGAGTATGCCTTTCACTTCTCCCTATATCACGATTATCATTATTGGAAATGCAAAAACAAACAAACAACATAACGGTCGCGATGTTTTATGATATCACTGTTTCTTTCACACCGGCAAGATATTCTTTTTTTTTTCATTCCCAGAGGAGGAGGAGGAGGAGGAGTAGGTTGAAGTAAACACGTACCAGAAGCTCAGTGAAATGCCACACATTATAATCAGTGAAGGAACCCTAGATTTTATCTTAGATGCAAGTTATTAAAGTATTACAATTCCCTGACAAGCTAATTTGAATCTGATTTTAATTAAACCCGATCCATGAATTTGAGAAAAGAGAGTGATGGAGTGGAAAAATACATTACCCTACTCATTGAGCATGATGAGTGATCGTAATCTTATAGTACTTTGCCAAAGAATATATTTGTCTGACTTTCATGCTGATCTACAGATTCTGCAAGTCTGTGCTTTATATGAAAGCAAGAGCTCCACCTTTTTGGCAAAAGTGTACTCGCAATGAAGTGAAAACTTTCCCAGAATACGTGTCGTTGATAAATGTTGCATCATAACCAAAAACTGCCATTTCCCTCTGTCTTATATCCAAATGGCACTTGTCGTTGTCGTTGTCGTCGTTGTCGTCGTCGTCGTCGTTGTTGTTGTTGTTTAAAATGGTCAAATACCCACCTCCACAAGTCTAACATCGTCAGTTTTGCAACACAGAAGAGATGTCGTGCAAGACATTTTCTGAATAGAATTGCGGCAGTATCGGGGAATGCACAGCATGCACTGCAGCTTGATACCCGATAGTGATTCGCTCGGCTTGCTTTCTATTTCTGGACTCTTTGCTGTGATGTTATCCGCTTCGTCCATGAGAGAAAAAAAAAGCAGCTTCTGTAATTCGAGTATGGCAGTGCCCCATCGTAGATAGCTAATTGATCTCTTTACAAATCCGTCGGAATTACCAGAATTCATGCGATCCATTGCTCTCCCTCCCCAATCACTCATTCCTTCTCTTTGTTTCCCCCTTTATACTCTTTGCGGCTGAGAGAGAAATTTCTTACATTTTACTATTTCTTTTTGTTCATGAAGGTATGGTTTCGTTCAAAAGTTCCATCTCGTGTGAGGCGGATCGAGACTTACCGTTTATTCAAAATCTAGTCGGATCGAGACTCGTATCTCTGTAATCCACACAATTTACTTATTTACTTTTCTTTTTACTTGCATACAAGCCGAAGATAATGCGCGCATTAATGCCAACTCACTCAGATTTCCATGGTAATAGCATAGTTTTAACTACGGTCTTGTCACATTTGTCAACAGCTGTAATTGTAGAATATACATACGGGGCAGGATCAACGAGCGACATACAGGTTGGCCCTAATAGGTTGGCAAAGGAGATAAGTCAGTGACCAAGTCTACAATGTATAGGCAGCTAGGGCTCGACATTAGCGGTGGCTCGAAACTACTACCAGTTCATGTCGGGCCACCAAACTTTTTTTTAAAAAGTTATCTTTTGATGGCGCGATTGGGCATCTAAAATCAAAGATGTATTATAGTTCCTTTTATTTCAGGCGAGTGCATTTCTTTTGCGGGCCATCAAAATTTCAAATTTAGAATTTTAGTGGCCCGAACGGGACACCAGAGGAAAAAAAAAAGGTTAGCGTCGAGACCTGTTATAGGCCTCACTAAACTTTGAATGCAGGGATAACAGCTGCAGTGAAATTAACGCACCGACATTGGGGTAATAACCCCACACAATAGATTATGCGGATCACGACTATTCTCTTTCAGCAATGTCTGACAATAAAACAGACCGGCGAGGAGGGCAAAGATAGTCGAGATGAATTGATGCGAATACCGGTAAATCTTGCCTACTGATCTGATGTTCCTCTACACTCCAAGTGAGGTGAATATAAGGAGTAGCAATCGATTTCAGTCACCCGAAGGATGTCAATCAGACCCAGATCTAGTGGGCATTGCATGTATGAAATCAACATCAACTAACCACGTGACGTCGAAGTTAGACGAAATCCGATAAAAGGTCGACTAAGGCCAACTTTAAAGGAAACTCCGCTGGAAGGCGTATCGTTAACCCATCGTGAATATTTCATTCCCAGAATTATGCATTAGAGCTGAGACCTGAAACTTTGACATGGTGAAAATTGACACATTCACCTTACAAAGTTAATGATGATGTGCTTTATGCTGTCATCAGTACCTAAACAAATATTTGATGGTTTTCTTTATAAAAAAATGAAACGAAGAGGTTCTCTGGAGACGAACACTCCTGCTTACATCATACTAATCCAGGATTGGATTCCTCTCGAGTCACCATCTGGAAGTCTCCCATTGACATCAATGGCTTGTTCTACAGATGTCTAATATCAAGCATTTAAACATTGATCTTTCTTTACTGAAAACCGAGTCGTACTGAATACTATCAAATCGATTAAATCACTTGCAGCATGTCAATCATTCATCTTTGTCAACTTTGATCTGTTCCTGTGAACCACACATTAACCATTATAGAGTCATTCTTCAAATTTCCTATAGGGGCTATCTCCTTCATTGCGTACTGATAGTGAGGGCATGACAGGTGTCTATTGATCCACGTTTTATTAACTTTGATTATCTGTTTTTAAAATTAATTTATTCCTGTAATACACGTACAGGTGGAGAAGAGACCAGCTCTGCTGGAAGAAGACTTGTCAATGACTTTGTTAGCTAATGTGAACTTTCTAACATCCAGCCTACTACATCAATTCTCAGCCTGTAGCGAGTGACACTGTATTTTCCCTCTCCGTTGTGCGTCTGAAATGACATTTTGCTAAGAAAAAAAAAAATAGTATAAAAGCATTTAGAATACAACTACAAATCACTATTGATTTCGGTCTACACTCTCTCTGAAAGCGGTTGAGGTGTGATGGGCGTAAGTCTTATGTGGCAATTTATTGCGCAATAAAAATGACACCTACAAGTGTGTCAGTAGTTTTGTATGGACGTTATGATACTTTATTCAGGCATCAGACTATTACATATCATGTCTTGTGCAATCATGATTAAACTTGTTTGTGGCTTGGCCTTTCTAATCATTACATGTGTCCACTGTTATTCTAACTGTTGAGTAGAAATATCTTATTAGATTTAGATATCGACTATGGCAGTTTAGTCTTTTACAGGTACCACTCCGTACACGCGACATTATAGTTTATTAGTTATGCTTTTGAAGACCGGGTATGTTGAAGGGCAAAAGCTTTATATTGTGTTCATTGCTCGCCATGAACGCACCAACGACATTAAACTTCTACTCGATGCTCATCATTATTGGATTCGTTCATGCAAATTTTGCTCCTGACCTGACGATATTCTTCAGACTACTTGGCCGCCATGATACCTGGATGTTTCCGGGACGGAGGACTCACGTACTAAAGTGGTAATGTCTGGCGACATCGGAGAAGCGTCCTCGGGGAGGGCCCGGTGCGGCGTCGCGACCAGACACCTGGAAGCGTGAGAAAGCACGGTAGACTCTATAGCTAGGGGCGCCGATCGAAAGGACGGCTGGTCCTCCCCCCTGGAGGGGGAATGTTTTCGGGAAAGGGAAAGGGGTGGGCGGAGGAAATGAGATTACAGCGGAATGTCTCTGACGGTAATCATAGCAATGCAGATTTGTGAAATATCGATGTTATAAAATGAAAGCAAACTGCACGTGGCGTTCTGTACCCGCGAGGTTTCAATAGTACATGAACACCGCGTCTGATGCTCCGAGGGAATATAGACTTATTACTGTCCAAATGAGAGCAACCAAAAACTAGGCCATACAGCATTACCGTTTATTGTCATGCCGTCCTATGGTTATCAAAACTTTAGGACTGTTTGACGCAGATTGCACCATAAAGGACGGATGGTGATAAAAAGAAAAAACAAACAAACTAACAGGAGCAAACACAGACAAAGTCTGGATACCACGTACACATGCACACTATGAGATAAATTAGATGAGAAATAGTGAAAATGTCATACAGGATGGCGATATCATTTTCAGCCATCAATAGCAGCTACTGAAGTATACACTGTAAAAACATCGGTGTTAGATTTAACACCACGGGTGTTAAATCTAACACTGATCAAACTTCAATAAAGGACCACACCCACAGGTGTTAAAAATGCACTGTGATGGTGTTGAAAAGTGTTCACCTGACACTTCGTGGTGTTAATTTGACACTGTACCTGGTGTTATTTTGACACTGTACTGGTGTTAATTCAAAGATGACACCACATGGTGTTGATTTGATATTTGCTGGTGTTAATATCAATGGTTTAACACCCGTCCAGCTTCAATAAGGGACCACACCAGCTGGTGTTACTTTGGTGTAAATTTATTTTCACATTTTTTCAAAAATCTAGTATTTTAATGTAAAATTCTTGATCGTCTTGTTTAAATTAAAAATCAACAAGAAGTGCAGTTACTAAGAAACTCTTCAAAAAACAATTTAAAATTTGGAAATGACACCCGTAGGTGTTAATTTAACACCATAAATGAGCACCGAAAATTTAACACCAGCTCGGTGTTCACTATTTAACACCGGACTTTTTGCAGTGTACATCTGCTCAAAGTTATACATTTTGATACTGGAAGCAATCGGATACAAGGAGAACATAACACCTTAATCGAGCATATGCGATACTATTTCCACATGGTATATCCCCCATTAGATATAAGGTTGTACTGTGGTGAACAGTGAAAGTATGAGGCGAAACTTATCACGTAGTGAAAAGAACAGAATAATATCATGACTGTTGATGAATGACAGTTGGAGAATGTACAGACTATGTTATATATTTTGGGGCAAGATGTTATCTCCTTGACTAAAATGACCACTTTCTAATCGTGACTGAACAAATATATGAAGTGACGCAAGGCTGCATCTGTCATACTATGACATTCCATATTCATCTTGAAGTCATATGAGGAGTAACGTTCTGCACTAAGTGCTACAGTTCGTGTGGGTAAAATGGCTCTTGAAAGGACGCTATTGATCATGAAACATGCCCCGTGGGCAGGAATGCAAGCCTAATATGAACGGGTTATATGAGGCCAGGTGTACAAGAATCCGGAGAGTGCTCGATAGAGGACGATGACTTCGGAATTTAAAACAGTCGTACTTTGAGGTATGGCGATGTTGCCATGTAATGTGAGTTGTGCCGTTACTTGCCTTCTGACAAACGCGTGATCATGCAAGTGGTAACACAACTCGTCACGTACATCGCTGCTCCGTAGAGTGTGACTCTTATGGCGGTACTATTTTATCTTGTTTAAGGATAATTATGACATTAACGGTGCGAAATAGCACCGTAACAAGGCATTCCATGCGCACTACATTGGTCAAGGTAACTTGGCTGATAACATGATTATTCGAACACTTAAAAGCGAGGCTGTAAGCCCAATCCTACCAAGATAAGGAGAAGGAAAACATGACGTGAGACCTTGCAATCATTGTCTCACATAAACATTCCAAAGTGTCATTCCTGTATTAAAAGGTCACAAACCTGGGATTCTAGAGGGCGTTGTTGGAGGGCGTGATTGATCGCCGCCATTTTCATTGCGAAGATCGAATATATAAAGTTCATTTATATAAAGTTACACAGAGAGATCACTGGTAAAGCTAGTCAACTGTCAGTCAAAGTACATCGCGGGCGCGTATTGCGTGCTCTCTATTGTACAGGTTCAATAGTGGTTCAAGATTCGCTGTACACAACTATCTTAAGTACATTGTATACGGCACGTATATGTAGGCCCTACTGATCGTATCGATCTAATGAAGATCGAAATCTACTCTTACACTTTGATACACGACTATCGGTCGACTGCTAGTACGAACCTATTACATGTATTTACACTGACGTTTCCGTGGCTAGCTGGCAGGTAAACTCTACCGTATTACTAGGTAGTAAGTGGAACCAGCCAGAAACAACTGCCAAATCAAGATACGAACTGAGATTCACTTTATTTCGACCATTTTTGACATACCCCTCTACGAAATAGTTCATTCGCAGATGCGTTAGCGTTAGTCAACGCAATAGCGCACTCTCAAGTTAATCCCGGGTCCGTTTCCCTTTAAAGTCTAGAGTACCCGAGTCACAGATATAAACGATTGTATTTGTCGTAGCTACAAACTAAATTCTTCAAGACGGGGTCACATTTGAAACATGTATGTAGGGTGACAAGAGGCAAACGTGTTTTGCAAAAATGTGATTGCATTTTGCACACAGATTTTTTTTTTTTTATAAAGCGTTCCCGAAAGATGAAAGAAGTGATCGAGCGAGGTGTCAAAATGGCAGAAGAAATCCTCTCAGATTAGTTAGCAATGACAAACAAAATTAGGTGGCTGACTTTCTCATTTTTTTTTAACAAGATGGGGTATAATGTATTGATGAGATATGGAGATGGAATGCAACTTAATATCCCGCACAAATCTGTATAGATGAGTTATAATGATGCGGCATAAGTGAGCATGCTTTTGATTGCCGCCAAACGCTGGAGTTTCCGCTAATCAATCAGGCAGATTTATGAAAACGAATTCGGATTGCGGCACTTTAAGACCGAAAGTAGACTTTGATGTAAACGTCATGTATAACATTGTAAATACATAAGAGGTAAGGAAAGATGAAGTAGAATTATTGTACACACACAACACACACACACACACACACACACACACACACACACACACACACACACACACACACACACACACGATGTAAGATGTCTAGAAGAAAACCAATAGCCTCTATTAGGTTTGAAATCACATTATATGAGTATCTTCTACAATGGAACGTTTCATTCATACAGACTAGCATGCATACATACTTCACATATATATACATACATACATAACCATTTCTTGTAACAGCGTTATGATAAAGTGTATTTGATGCAAAAAAAAAAAAATTCTTGTCCACCTGTGAGAAATTTGTACCAGGAAACATGTTCACCGAATACAGAGGGGGATAGGAATGAATGTGCAAGACGCTGTTCTATAGAAGACCATTCTGTTAAACATGACAGCACTTTGGTCTCATTATAGAGTTTCTCAGTGCAACAGTCTGTAAGACACCTGACAGTGTGTAACGAGTCAAAGCTGGGCAAACAACTAGCTCCTCACAGTGACTCTCCATCTGCGATCAATGTTCAATTTCCTCCCTGAACATTACCACGATGTCACCAAGGCATACATACACCTACGCTGAACACGGGCCCGCGAGTCTCCGAGGTGAATTTGCATCCAATATGGTATCTCCTAACACGCTGATCAAATTGCAGTGAACCATTGGTAAGCTAATCACGACCATGTTCTTTCTTCTACTCCTGCTCACTAACCCTCAGTATAATCTTCCGTCGGCTCTCTGGATAAAAAGTGAGGTTTCTGAACAGTTCCTTCGATTTGAATAAAAAAAACACAGTCCGTTGGATGTAATGAAACATTGTTACAATCAACATTAAACGCAAACGTAAACATTGACGCATACACGATTTAAATCAATAATGACGTAAGAGAAAAGGGCAGTTAAGAATTTTCTTTCTTAAGAAGTTTTCAAGCCAGTTGATTTTTTTTTTTTTGATGACAGGAAGATATAATTGGAATTGTATATGAATCATAAAGAGAGAGAGAGAGAGGGAGAGAGAGAGATAGGGAGAGATGACATCAACTACTTATCAGACAAAGATGATAATCATTCATATTTTATCCTCTACGCACAAGATAAAAAGTAATAGTGCCTCTTTTAAACCCGTGGGTGTCCAGCACAACATAGATAAAGTACTGGCTGAAATGATGATAACGCATGAGATACCCATGTTCGTATCTACCGCAATCAGATCATCACACAATTCACGGAATTTGTTTCATTGCCAGATATGATACCTTTAAAGGCATGTTAAGAGAATAAGAATGATATTATGCTTAATCTTCATCTCCAAATAAAGAATTAAAGTCGACATAAAACTGCATTCCCGGTTAGCCATAAGAAGATGTCAAAATATGTATACAAGTAGAATGAAATGAGAAGATTATCGGACATTGTCGGAAATATAAGTGTAATAGCATTAATGTGTGTCTTGTCCTCAAGTACAGTATTCAACTTATGCATGCTGCATCGTAACAGATTATTTTGTCTTTCGTGGTAACTTGGTATTTTTTTCAGAGGTTAGATTTACCGACGTGTAAGAACGCTGTGTATTTTTCACTCGAACGTAATGTAAAATAGGATACTTTTGTATATAGAGAGGGTTTGTAACCAATCGGCAATACCCTATCTTACACGCATGAAACGTACTATTGTGTATTCGGTAGGGGAGGGGGAGCTGTTTTTTGGTTCGGCATCTACAATGTAGGCCTACATGTATAATTGAATAAACAACCTAATGTACATTTCAAGCAATGCCATTCAGTATACAGCTATAGATAAAAACGCCTTCTATTCTTTGATTTCACAATGCATTGACGCACGTTAGAGCTATTGTTACCCGCTGATTGGTCTGAGAGAGATGGAATTATTTTTCACAGCCTCAAATGCAAAGTAAAAGTGCAGCAGAACAATCCATATGCAGTAAAAGATGTATTGACCAACTCTCTCCCTCTCTCTGCGGAGTGTGCAGAGTACATTAAGTCTGAAAAAGTGTTGTATAGTTGAATTGATATACCTTATCTACTCATGATTACTGATGACGCATTGCTTGCAGTTTCTGGACAACAGCGCTCGCGAGTGAAATGGAAATCATTGCGTCCCTCGGGTCATTTTAAAAGGCTTGTAATTGTCTGGCTTTCAAAAGAATTTCCGGTGGCGGGAGTGGGGAATACAATAAATTAAAAATAGAACATAATCACCTCAGTTCACAAATATGAGCTGTTGTGACGCATTGTGCCACATTTGAAAGCAAAGTGCAAATAGATAAACAAACAAGCACAGACATGCATACACAGACAGACAGACAGATGGATGTGCTTCAGATAGAACATCCTCTCTCTGCATGTATATCCCTCCCTCCCCTTTTTTCAGTCATTTGCTTTTTTCTCTCTTTCATTCTCATAATGATGATTTTTTATTTTTGAATATTGCAGCGGTTCTCCTTTTGTGTATGTGTGTAGGCTTAATTATGTATTTTGAGTTGTATGACAAGCCGTGTTGGGTAAAGCTGGTAGGATGGGGTCATCCCATGAAACCGACACCCAAGAGTCCTACGGCCCACTAGTTCGACAGTGAAAAAAATGTCCATGAGTCATACAGCACACAAGTCATACATCTCATGAGATCGACACTGGGCAAATAAGGCCCATGAGTCGGGCGCTAGGCAAAAAAGACCTCCGAGACCGGTATTGCATCACTAGGTTTGATGTACTGGGTCTCGTGGGCCTTTTTCAGTGTCGGACTGGTGGGGCCTTAATTGTTTGCCTAGTGTTGGACTCATGGGCCTTTTTTGCCTATATTGTCGAGCTCATGGGCTGTATGACCCCATTGTCTGTATGACTCGTGGGTGTCGAACTCGTGACGTGCACCCTATATGATTACCTCTTTTTTTTTCTTTATTTCTGTTCCCTCTTTTTTTTAAGCTCTTCCCGTCCCTTTGAACAATATTGTAGCAGTGGAATATATCAAGATATATGATAGTGATTTATATTCAAATGTGATATGTTCCACTGTTAGTCAGATTTATTCTACTACCAGCCATGGTCGTCTAAATAAGCTTTAGTTCTAAGAAATAATCTCATACCAATTTGGAATAGATTGTCCGTACTTTAGCAACATCATTACATGTTTTTCCCGACAGTTTTTAAGTGCGTTAATCTTTCAGTTTGTTATTCAGTATGAATAGTGGCTCCGTTGTCACTTTTGAATTTTTTTTATTTTGATTTACCTTAATTCCAATTCATTTATGCAACTTTTTCTTTTAATGATTAAATGTTTGTTTGTTAGTTTAATTTTCCATCTAAGAAGATGGATGGATAGCACATATTCAGCTGCAATAATTTGTCTTCTATGGGGTCCAGTTAGATGTACAAACGAAGATAAGACAATAACACAGAGATTTTGGTAAAATTTGAAGGTTTCCACGAAAGATATAATTTTTACCAAAAAAAATATCAATAATTTAACTGCAAAATACAGAAAATTGTTGCAATTTCCATATCATTTTCCATGTTGCAGGGGCCGTCAGACCAAACATACATAATGATGCTTGATGTTGTCTCCTCCTTTTAACAAGACCAATTTACACACCATAGAAGTAGGAAAAAGTGCATGGATACTGGATATGAAAAAGAAAATGAATGAGTGAATGATTCTCAGAATTGGACACATGCATAAACACACACACACACACACACACACACACACACACACACACACACACACACACACACACACACACGCATACAACACATGCAAATACACAAGGAGGTATAGGTCTCTCTCCTACCTCCCTGTTTATACATTCTCGTCCCCAAAACGGCACATAATCATGAAAACGCAGGTATATATACGTTAATATAATTTTTTCACATTTCATTATTCATCGAGAGGCAATATCTCTAAGTCAGAAAATTTCATCACTTTTATATCGTTAATGTACAGTGAATTGTGGTGTCGTGACTGTATGATTTTGAACTGTATTGATATATTATACGGTTTTGTTATATTTCTATACATATATGTATGCATGCTACAATACTTTGATGTAAAATTCTGAGCAATTTAGCAGTTGCTAGAAGTCGTGATTGTAATAAACAAAAGAATAATAATAATGACAATCACGACAATCGCCGCGTTCATTGAGATATGCACGTTAAATGAGATTAAGTGCTGGCTTTGAGGTAGTAAAGTATTATGTTCCATATAGTGGATCATCCGTATAACAGTAAACTGTTCATGAGAAGGCCGGAGGATAACTCCTCCAAAAGGCTGCTTGTTATTTCGACATGCTCCTGCATTTGCATTTACATGTAATCTATTACCTTCGCCTGGAAACTATATGGAGATGAGGTCAATGGCGATAAATATGTCTTTTTCTGTATCGGATCTTGCACTACTGTTTTTGCAATACTGTTAAAAGAAAGTATAGTGATATGCAGCGATAATTGATCCTCTAGCCGTCCCGTGAGTAGTCCCTTCGATCTTTAATTTGATATATGAACTGTCAACACTCCCTCATGATACCAGCAACTTAAACTAAAGAATCATTACACGTTCCAGCCACTGAATAGAGAGACGATCATTGGCAGACAGACTCATGTTCCTATACTATGGGAACAATTAAACCAAAGCAAGTATAGAGGAGGGAGACTGGCCTTCATGTGGCCTTACTCTCCAGATGTCCATATTACACATCTGAAGGGATATAACATGGAGACCGGGCATTGTCCTCTACAGCTCCTCGCCTATGGAACACCCTCCCATCTTTTCTCTGTAAAATTGACAAAGTGGATCACTTCAAAGCCTCACTCAAGACTCACATTTTTCACCAGGCATTCAATTGCTAACTCTCTTGGAGGAGTCTGCGCCTTTGCATGTTTTGTTTGTTTGTTTGTTTTTTAAGCAGACACATGGCGCTATACAAATGCTGTGGATCATCATCATCATCATCATCATCAACACGATTCGTCTGTATTGGATTGCTGCCACACGGTCAGGCAAACCATAAGAAAGTAAATATCTTGGAATGCGTCTATGTCCAGTGGTCAATAAGGGTCATTTCATGTGAAATTGGAAGTACAATATCACACATTGTACCTCGTATTTAATGGTAATCAGCTTCCTATTCTTTTTGTGCGAAAATACGACCAATTACAATCTTCAGCAGATAACTTTGCCTTCGCATAGTTTGTTCTGTGAGGAATGAGTAAGGATCCGTTACAGTATCACCCGAAGCAAACAAAATCAGTGCAGAACTTAGCAGTGCGGTGCCCAGTTAGGCGCTTTTTCTTTGAAACTCTAGACAAATCAACTTTCTTGCAGCCCTTCTCCGAAATGGCGTTAGAGCAGCGAATTGCAGACATTTAACGAGATCTCGGCGGAATGAAAACAGGATGTCGGTGTAGCGTTCCTCTTCGAAGACGAAGGGGCCGATTTTCGAAGCGTTTGGTGAGGTTAATGAAGGTAGACACTTAAAGGTCAAACTTTGCTATCTCTTCTTTGATCAATCAGTGGCGAGGTAATGCAAGACGACAATTATGCCTCGCGCGCTACAGCAGGGATAATATTTACATTTATTCTCAGATGAACCCAAAATTATACCAGCGGTAAGTTCTCACAGAGAATCACCGACTTCCCTCATCGGCTCCTGCGATCTATGCAATTTAGACCTGTTTAAGCCAGTTATTTATATTCCATCGACATTTTGGGGGGTAATGAGATTAGCATAATGCTATTATCGTGTTTTCTCCGAATGGTTTGAACGTCCATTCATAATTTTTCTTAATGTCCTTCAATGCATACACGGCTATATAAAAAAAAATATCATTGTATAAGAATAACTGAATATCAACCATCTCACTTAATATTTCTTGACTTCTGATCCTTCTGATACGAGAATCTTATCCAATATGGCTAATATCACACCCCTGGAATCCTTCGAGTCCTCGTCACGTGACAGCAATGTCACGTGTATGATAATCATTCATGCGCGTGACATTCCACCCACCCTACACAGATATATTTTCCTCTTTTTTGTGTGATAAGTGTACTCACAAATACATCATAGCCTATGATATTGTTTTGTTGTTGTTTTCACTTCTTCGGAGATATTATGAAAAAATTCCCCGAGGCAAATGCAACGAAAGTAATACTAATCTCTTAAAGTCCCTCACAACTTGCCCAAAAGTCCTAGCGGTTCGGCAACAATACGGATGGCGATGGTAAAGAAATTACGACAGTAGCGGCTACCGTATGGTAGTTGTCGGTAGAAGCAGAAAGGAAGCATCGCGGTTATACAGAAACAATTAGTAGTATGGTAGTGGGAAAATGGTTAATATTTTTTGCTACTTTTTCTTCGATTGATATAGACAACGTTTTCCAATGGTCACTTTGTATTGCTCTGCTCTATCAGTTGCTTTCCTGATCGAGTCAACTTGAACATAAATAATCAGACTTTCTCTTAGAATCATCTGTGCGCTTGGACTGAAACTGTGACGTCATATTAAAAAAAGAGCCAGAGGGTAACAGTCTGGATGAGATCGATGATACTGTAATATTTATGACAAGACGAAAATAGGAATTGTGGATATTCATTTTAAAACTGGTGAGATGAAATTTCATCTCTAGGCTGCAGCACATTCGAATGGCACCAGAGACATAAACTATAGCACTGATTTAGTGCACGGATATTCGTAGACTTATGTGCCTTATTCTATGACATCAAATAACAATTTAGCTGACGATTCTTTACCATACTTGCACTTGCAAACCAATTTGTATTCAAAGTGTAGAAAAAAAATAACTGTCAAAGTCAAGAAATGTTGATAGATTCTAATATATAGTGATATTTCGAGGAGTCTAATAGTCAACGAGAATATCCAGTATCATTTAAAGTTTTAATTGCTGTTGTTAGCACTCCAGCTGAAATGTTTTCAATTAAATTTTTGCGGTGCCTTTACACATAATGGCATGGCATTATTCTACAAATTTTCACTTACCCAATTTCCATAACTCTGACATGCAGTTAATTTTCACATTTGCACAAGGATATGCTTGTAATATGAATTATCATGAACTTTATTTTTTGATGAGTAAAGGCCTGCAGTGGAGTCATGACAGGAAGCATAACAAGACGTAATATTTAGATACACAGATGGAACTACCTCAGTCGTCAGCGAAACCAACGGACAGCCGTACAGGTGTATTCTATTTGTAAAATTTATAAACTATGTATTTCATTTTATACAACAGTATAGTGTACATTATTGAAGGAGAAAATCTATCAGAAAGGGGAAAAACAGTATCATGAATTTCAATATACCAATTTTATTGTATATCTCTTAAATTGAGGATGTGGAAACTTTATATTATTGCAATCTGATATTTTCATCATATTAAAACAAAAAAGTTTTTATGCTATTGTAGCGCGTCATGAAATTGAAACCACTTTCGACATTCAAAATCATAACCCCCCCCCAAAAAAAAAAAAACAACAACAACAACAACATTAACAAGCATATAGTGTTCCCCCTCATCTATCCGTAAAAGTGAAAGAGAAATATAACACCTAGAGGTGTAATAGTGATACGCAAGTTTAAAATCTACACGTTTCAAAGAAATGATGAAAATCACTGGTGTCCCAAACTAATGACATAATCTCTTACTTCCCAGGTCTTGAATTTTTCAACAAGATGTGCTCTCTCGTCTATTTTCGCGACTGAAGACATCCCGTCCAACATGATTTCTTTTTATTCACCTGCATCCATGTCTGTCATTATGGCGTTCCTCTTTCTTGAAGAACGTGCCCAATCATCAGCAGACATCATTAAACGTCGCGAAATGTTCGTCGACGCCCAAGTCCCAATCGCGCCATCTCGGCGAACAGCGATAGAGGGCGCCATCTATGCTTGAGTTTCGAGTTTTATCTGTTTTGGAAATCGGCGCGTCTCGTTTGTTTAGGGAACGTCTGAATTGCATGAAGAAGTCGTAGTAGATTGTTGTGAGCGTGAATTTACTGTACGGCACGGGTCCTGACTCAACAAGTTCGCGAAAAGGAAGAAAATGTGGGTCACTTCGAAAGGCTAATGGGTTGGATCTTATGCGAGGACGCGAAGTAAAGTGTAATGCCAGAACTTTTCGTACTGTAATAATAAAAAAGAATTTACACCATTAGGAACAATATTGTCCGTCGAAGTCACTAGCGGACAACAGGTTTTTGAACCGGGAATTAGGCACGAAGATTACATTTAAGCCGCCATGTCGCCAGCTGTTTGCCTTGAGTCAATACGCAAGAAATGAAAGCATCTCAAGATTGACAATCATGTAACAATGTTTAAAGGGGGAAGTACATCCTGCGAGTTTACTTTGTGTGAATAGAAGCAGAAAATGACAGGAACAGAACAGAAAATTTGAGCAAATTCTGATCAAAACGAAGAAAGTTATGATTTTTTTAAAGTTGTGATCAATCAAGCACAAATTGCCAACTTCGTGGTGTAGCATGTGAGTGCACCTTCCGTTTGCCTTGTGCATAAAAATCCACAAAATCTCTCTGCTTTTGTTATTAATGAGGGATATATATATTCATGCAGTGGTTGAGTGCATTATCCGATTGGAAATTTACTTGATGGGAAAATGAAATTTTTTAGTTTATGGTCCAGAACAAATGCAACCTTTATGCTACCATTCAGTGAAAAGTAGATGTCATTTATCAACGAAACAGGATAGACTAATGAGTAGCACAAAGTTATTAAAATTAATATGTGAATATATGAATTTGTTTTTATTGTATTTATAGGCTCAAAGCTTTCCATAATTTATATCCAAACTCGAGTGATCTTGCTCACTTGACTTTCGTTCGTTGGGTACGTGATCCCCAAGTGTCGAGCTAAAACTCGGTCACGTCCTACTTTCTCTCCATCAGAGATGCTTGCTACATCCGGGATGCCTGGTACTAGACAAGACTGAGACTTTGGGAAGAATGAAACTAATTCTCTCTTTTCTCCTACGAGTGTCGCGCCTGAACCTCTCGGCGATGAAGATGACTTCCCGTCGGATATAAGGTTCTGGTATCACACTGAAGTGGCGTGGAAAACTGCAAGCTACACAACATGCGAATAATACATGACGTTTTTGGTACCTTCTAATTTTAGTCAATCACAATGACATGTCTTGAGGAATCACGTAGTTGAAATAATAATATCAACAACGATGATGGAGTCTTTTAATGCAAAGTGTCTGTCGGACAGGTTAAAATTCCTGGCGCAGCGGGATGAGACCTCTTTTTAAGATGGCATCATTTAAATAGAGTCATACATTACAAGAAAGAGTGAGAGTTACAGAAAGAAAATAAGCTTAGAGCTCATTCTTGGATAGGAGGAAGAAGATTCTCCATTCTCAGTTTGACAGGCCATGAGTTCTAGAGAGAAGAGTCAGACTGGGATGAATGTTACCATACGAGACTTTCTTTCCGATCAGATAAAGCAGCAAACTGTGTACATGTTATCACATCTTGATTTCACCAACTATATAGACAAAAGTCGTATGAATGGTTCGGTTTGTAACCGTCTTATATCATTGTTTTGATAATTTTGCTTACTAGTTCCAACTACATACTAAATCAAACAACACAGACACTCTTATTCACACTTATTTGAGAATCCCAATTAGTTTGCCTACAGTAATGATCTGTAAGTCGTGACCATTCTTTAATGGCTCTCCATTTTGCACTATGTAGTAAGACACGTAAGTTGGAAGAATCTGATTCTGCGGGAGGGTTTTGTGCCAAACGATTAGATGAGGAATATAAATCCAGACTGTTTATACAGTCTTTCAGATAATGCTTTAATATGGGAATCGTATCTCATCCATACCCAGCTAAAAAGGTGACATTTCGGTGGCTTGCAAGAAGAGCTAAGTTTCCTTCTTTGTGATTTAAGCCTTTTTGACATCGTATCCCTTCGCAGGAATGAAAATGAGATTTTGACACATTTTCATTTACTATTACTTGTATACTAGTAATTCACTCATATTTTGATCTGTTTAAAAAAACGAAAAACAATGTGGGATGCCATATCTTCTCCATTGTGTGTGTGTGTGTGTGTGTGTGTGAGTGTGAGTGTTTTTTTGTTGTTTTTTTTAGCTATAAGGGATTCGACATTTTCCATAATAGCCAACTCTGTTAATTAGCAAACTCCATCACCTATAGTAGGCCCTATATTTTGGACGAAAACTACAGCCTTGAAAAAGTTTTATACAATAGCTTCCGATTAGACTTCTCCATTTGAACATGTCGCGTAAAACAATGAATCCCTATATCTCTATTCACAAATCAACTTTCATCTAGAAATCTGAACATATCTACTAGATATGTTTAGATTTCAAAATAGGCCTATTCCAAAGGTCGCTTTAGCTATGTCCCTGTTGTACCAACCAGACCGCTCCATCTCCTCTCTATATAGGCTATTTGGCGGTAGCTCGATGCCTCGTACACCGTTCCTTTGTGTGGATACCGCCTTTAGCAATCTCAAATATCGATATATGGTACAAAGTCAGGAACTTCCTCCCCCACATTGCAATTATACTGCCCGGTTATACTGTTCTCTTTAGGGGAGCAAACAGTGCTTATGTTCCCGACTACTGAAGTAACAGGTAACGTCCAGACGTCTACCAAAATTAATAATGATTAATTCATACATTCATTCATTCATTCATTCATTCATTCATTCATTCATTCATTCATTCATTCATTCATTCGTTCATTCGTTCATTCGTTCATTCGTTCATTCGTTCATTCATTCATTCATTCATTCATTCATTCATTCATTCATGCATTCGTTTATTCATTCACTCGTTCGTTCGTTCGTTCGTTCATTCATTCGTTCGTTCATTCATTCATACACACATTCATTCATGAGAAACACTGTTAACTGCATTTCAAGATTACGGGCCATCTGAAATACTTTCGAGTGTACAAAACGGTAGTCAAGTTATTAATCAGGAAGTTATCGCACAGCACGCAAACGCAGAGCTTGATAAAATTTCTTAGTTCGGAGAGTGACGAATCCCATGCTGTGGCCTACAGACGCAGTGGCCAAAAGGAGCCTTATCACGTGATCCAAGAGGTCCGGACAGCTTGGAGTGACTGTCGGAGAGAGAAGGCCATGCACGTATTAATTTTCTGTGATTTATTGTCTTCTTTGGTGAATCCACGAAAGGTCACGCAGTGTTCGAGATCAAGGAGTGGCAAGTATCGCTACAGTATACGACATGAGCAACTAAATGACAAAAAGAATTACTACGGGTAACTTCGAGAAATATTCGACATTTTCGTTAAACACGTACACATTCAAAAAAAAAAAGGAATGTTTCTCCTCAGGAACCATGGCAAATGAATGCAAGTATGTTCAGGAATACAAAGTTGTATCTGTGTGTGTGTGTGTGTGTGTGTGGGTGTGTGTGTGTGTGTGTGTGTGTGTGTATGTGTGTGTGTGCTTTAGAAGGGGGATTGAGGAAGAGAGAGGATGCCATGTGTATAGGCTGGCATGATAATGTCGGTGCAAATGGCTGTATTCTAGCAGTCATCGATGTCCAACTCGAGATATTATTACCTAAAACCTTTGATGTTCCCCGCAGCATTTTAGTCATTCTCATTCTGCTAGAAAGTAAGTGCAATCTCATTTCTCCCAAGAGATGTCACATGCTCCGAATATTAGTGTCAGCCGACCGTTTAGGAAGAAAGCGGTATGATAGCGTAATAATGTACGATTTATTGTTGAATCCCCGGTGTGCTTTTAGTGACGGACATCTCTATAAAGCGAGAGTGGCGGAATATTTGCCCGAGTAGATGGATGTGCGAATCCGCAAATATTCTTAAACTTCAAACGTAAACCAGTCAGACCAAACTTGAATACCAGGTAGGTGCTTTGTATCTATATTAAAAAAGCCTTATGTAAGTGTCAACTTATGTGTATATATATATATATATATATATATATATATATATATATATATAGTTAACGAATCAGTAGAAGAAGAACGCCGTAAAAAGATAATAAATCCTAGATCCTGAAGATCTTAAAAACGGAGCATAGCTCTCGAATACTGAAAGGCAAGGTCACACTCTTCATCAGTGCCCATGGTGTGACAAAAGATCTTAATCAAACCCGTTTCTGAAACAGACATGAAAACACGTCTGATCATGGGCAGACGGATTTTGAAACTCACCTTTCAAAGAAGTCACCGCGCTAAACAGATGGAGGTATAGCGCACAGTGTCCATGGTGTATATATATATATATATATATATATATATATATATATACACCATGGGCACCATGGGCACTGATGAAAGGCGTGACCTTGCCTTTCAGTATTTGAGAGCTATGCTCCGTTTTTAAGATCTTCAAGATCTAGGATTTATTATAATTTTTTTTACGGCGTTCTTCTTCTACTGATTCGTTTACTATATATATATATATATATATATATATATATATATATATATATATATATATATAATATTATATATCAAGCTGATATTTACATAACGCCTTGTCACTGGATACATCATTATGTATATATATATATATATATATATATATATATATATATGAATAAAAAGCAATATTACAAAGGTTTGTTGGTACGTACCTTTTTGGCATTTTCGGATTAACGAACCTTTGGAATAACGAATACACTCACATATAACACACACATAGACATACATACAAGCTCAAAATCATGAACAAACTGTAAAATACGTGCGAGTTAGATATGTATTGATAGTAATCATAGATAATAGTGGAGATAATTGCAGTACACCATGAATATTGAGACAGGGATATGGACAGAACTGTTTTGACTGCTGGTATATAGCGATCTTTGCGGAGTAGAGAATCCTCTTGAAATGGTCCTTAAAACATGAGTTGTGTGTGTGTTTGCAATTTTCACCACTCATTTTTGATTTTAGAGAAAAGTTTGCATGAAGTGTAAGAAATTAGGTGATATAACCGAACCGAATACCAATCTGTTGATACCTTCGCCTTGTATTCCAGTAAATTATTCATTAGATCGATGATCACCACAGGCTGCATTTTAGTCTCACAAGCGTTGCACCCTTCTACTGTAGATTGAAAAAAAAAAAGAAATGATCTATGAGTTGTAGGTTATTTATTGAAAGTTCTTTCATAACTTTCGACTCGTACGTAAGACAGACCCTTTAAGGCAACGTGATGTATGTCATAGGCAAAATGCATTAAAAGATTTAACATCAGATCCCTAATATCCCTTTGATCCGCACGATCAATTTTGAACTAGTTCAGTGTTCTTAATATTCCCCTTTTGACATCTCATCACATTTGTTTTGATGTCATGCATGGGATATTGTAACTTCCAGATCTCCTTTATTCACGTAATACATGTTACCTGACTGTCTTCAGTTCGTCTCATCAACACACTCTCAGCACTATAACTCTCTCTGATCGATGTGCATGACTGTCGGCATGTTCAATTCACATACCTGTAGAATGAAATTTCCTCCCTTTTTCATCTTACAAAGTAGCTGGCCAAATTCATCTTGGGTTACCCGTCATATAAACAAGCCGGGATCATACAGCATTTTTTGTTTATATTACACTCGAAGTCAGTTCGATATATACCTCTTGCGTTCATATCAGATGAGGCTGGCGCTCCAGTGATATTCCGGGGCAGCATGTAGAGCATAACAAGGGTATCTAGAACAGATGCAATCAGTTCATCCGCGGAGCAAAGCGGCAAGATTGATGCACAGCACATGGTGCACGTGGGAAACGGTGAGGGGATGCCAACGCTTTCTGGAGTCGAGGAATTGAACGAATTAAGGCGTAAGAGAATAGATCGTTCTTCTTCCCTTTGAAGTCCTACGAACTGACCTGCATGTGATTTATCACGTGCTATCTTTCAGAGCTGCGGTAGCTCGCAACACGATTACAGTGTATTTGATTCTTCACTGCATTCATGTGCTTTGATCTTTCTACTTCCCGTTTATGTGAGGTGTATATTTTTGTAATGCTTTCCAGTTCGTGCTTTCACATCTTTCTTTAATATTTTTCTTCTTCAATGCGTATATAGGTAAAGCTCATTCGAAACGAATATGAGTCCACCATCTCAAGTTATGATACTACAGATTCCGGTCTCATGAGCCCTCACGGCAGACTCATCGTCATTTCTGTAAGCGTCTTGTTTTTAAAACTTAAGTTTCTTTGAAATTGAATGAACCAACCCAGAAATGAAATCAGAATTAATTTATGTGTAAAATCGGTCTTTGTTCATCTCTATAAGCAAGGGATTCTTAACTCTTTGGTACAGGTTCTTGTTTACAAAGTATATTTCTTGTACATTTTTGATCACTGTTAAGATATTAAGTGAACGCCACTTCTAATGCTTTTAACCATTAAGATTAACTTCGCAAATATTTTTTTTCTCTTTTATGATAATATCTATCATGTCTATTGTAGTTTGAGACTGCAAAGGAAGGCAGTGGTAATGCCTTTCATATAATCTTCAGGGTAAATGGAAAGATCTGATCAAAATTTTAAAAGTGCGTTGACTCCGGATGATGCCAAAAACGGATAAATGGACAGGGACGACGGAGTGGATGTCAGCGTGCTGTCAATGGCAAGGAACGAGATTTATTTTTGAACTAAGTCTCAGTGGCCGTGACACGAACTCCTGGCTCTCGCGAGATCCTGGACATTCTGCGACGAACGTTGGAGCACGTTTTACGCTGCGTTGGTAAACACTTTTATCCAAGGAATCGTCTCTTCACGTCTACTGTGAAATGTTTGGCGTGCAGGACTATCACAAACGCTATCCACTTACCTCTCGAGAAAGACGCTTGATAGAGGAAAGGATAGTGAATGGCGACTTGGCATGAAGACAGAGTGTACGTGACACCACCCGCTTGAACTTACTCAAACCGTGGGATGCACATCTTTCGAGGCGGCGACAATACATGAATGGAACAGGTACCTCTATACCCAGCTCATGATACAAAACCATCTTCTCTCCAAGGTTTTTCTTCATTGACATGCATAAAATCAAGCAAGAGCACAAGCAGGCACAGGATTTCAAGCCCAATTAGTATGATTTCTCTAGATGATACCACTATACAATGCTGCACAGATGCAAGGAACTTGGGTGTCATATTTGATCACAATCTGTCTTTGAAAACTCATGTGAACAATGTGTGCAGATCAGCCTCATTTGCCCTACACAAAATTGGCAGCATCCGCCAATTTCTGACGAAAAAGACAACCCAGAGACTCGCTCAGGCACTAGTTATGTCTCGCATTGACTTTTGCAACAGTCTCTTGTATGGTTTGCCTGATGCGCAAATCAACAAACTGCAGAGAGTTCAAATTCAGCTGCCAGGCTTATTGCTAAACGTCGTTCACGTGAGTCGGTTACCCCACTACTGAGAGAACTCCATATGTTAAGAATCCGCGAACGAATTAACTTCAAGATTCTTTTGTTAACTTTTAAATGTTTGCGAAATATTGCACCGGTTTATCTTCAACAGTTGATAACTGAATACCTACCCTCCCGGAACTTGCGGTCTAACAACAAATCACAAAAACAAACAGACTCAGTAGACAAATTTAAATCCATGTTAAAAACGTATTTGTTTATTGAGTAGTATTATGACTGTGTTTCATGTCTTATACCATTACTGAAACTGTACCTTCTTCTTCTTTCTTTCTTTCTTTACTTTCCTCTTCTTCCCTTTCTATTGTTTTCTTTTTCCCATAGCGCTTAGAGACATTTTATGTAATAACGCGCTATATAAATGTTGTGAATTATTATTATTATAAAGAGCGTCCAGTGTAGTGAAACCATACGCGACAAAGCGGTCGGGAGCGAATTCCACAATATTAACCTCCATGACTGTAGCACAATCACAGCAAACTCAAAATGGCTGTGTGTTTTTTTCTATAGGCCTATATTATTATAGCCCTATATGGATATTCGATTGAAGAAGCTTTCATGAATAACGTTCCGGACGAATGACTTTTATGTTAACACATATTCAAGCCATTCAGAACTCCCGGTTTTGAAAACGAATTGAGTAAGAGTTTTGTGAGTTTTCTCTGATTTGGAGACAATGTCTTTAGATGAGTAGGAGTCACAATACACAGTGTGCGTCATTTACGATAGGCAAGTCCATCATAAAGTTCATGACATAAATGTAAAAATTATTACTTAAATTGCCATTTCAATTATTCATATCAAGATTGCCCATGTGTTTTAGAAACGAAGGTATTTCTCATTCTCAAGAAGTGGGTGTGTTGTGTGAAATTCGTTCTGCGTTGTTAAGCAATAACTTGTTCTATAACAAAATTAAATCTGTGATTATATCAAGACCTGCTACGAGTTGATATAACAAACTGTGAATCAATGTCAAAGGGGATTGCCAGAGGGCTGTGAGAAAATCTCTGAGATTGGTTTACCACTGCCTCAATTCCACCTCCGTTATATACTGGTACGTGACAGACCCTTCATCGGCAGCTAAAACCACCTCGGCGTTCAGGAATATATGAATACATTGAATCTTAACTGTAATAGATACTCCTACACAAAGACATTTGGATGCCTGAAGGAGATGTCTTCAAGACATTGACATTCTCGGATCTATTGAAAACGTCAGCCAAAGGAGGAAATGGCGTCTAGAATGAGAGAATTCCAACATCCTCTGAAACAACCGAGAGCCAGGTCACGTGACCTACAATTCAAACTCGACTGCAGAGAGAAAGCAATCTGTCACCGGGAAAAGAAGAAAGAGAATAGAATTAAAACGCGACTCAGTAAGAATTACAGAAGAGCAACAAAAATCATCTCCGGCAACTTCTTGATCTTTTAACTGCCACGGAAAACGAAGAGGCAGGCGATGAGACATCCAATTCGCAACCTGGTGATTAACCTGGATCTCCCTTTGCCCTCCTTTACAGTCATATAAGTTGCACGCGTGTATCGTTTAATGTATGTTCATTGGCGTATCTGAATGTATAATTATACACTCTCGGTATTATAGTAAAAATTGTCACTTTTCAATTGAATACAAAACAGCTTTGCACATCATCTCAGAAAAGGCTGTCTTTTTGTGCTGAGGAAAATAAGAAATCAAGTTTCCTGACTATGCCCTCTCGTTTCATTAATTATATATATATATATTTTTTTTTTTTTTGGGGGGGTATTATTCCGTGTGCGAGCATCTACAGCATCAGAGCAAACTTCTGCATCAATTAAAGCTTCATTTTACTAGGAATAACGGAAATGTGTATCCATGGATGAGGAATACTTTGAAGTCATCATCTCAGACACACACAAGTCATCTTTGCCAGGAAAACTACTTTGCGGAAAATGAATTCCAGGCCCCACAACTACGATTAAAACACCCGACAAATTAGTCGCAACATCATATTAGCCCGATGGAAAATTACCCGAGACGTAATTGTTCCCCCGGGACAATTTCTATGGGGCAATTATCTGAGATGATTGTCACTGGGACAATTATCACTGGCGAGGATCCATGAGCAATATAAGGGTCACTGACCACATCAGGACTGAGCAGATGCTCAATGTTTCTGTGGGTAAAATGTCATGTGCAGACTCATTCCTGTGAGTCATCGTCTTGGAATCTACATGACATTTTTATATTTTCTCTACTCCACTGAAGCTGCAAAAGAATCAACACAGTAGCAGGGCAAAATGTTATCCATAATATCAATAGATATGTGCATTACATGTATGCATTCAAACGTGTCCGATTAATTGATTCATCCATTATCCCCATGAGTCTTAAGCACGTCTATTAAGATATATCTGTAAACATCCATAAATCCATCTAATAAGAAAGGAACGTTTCTTCCCCGCCATGGAGAGCAACGTTTGGGTGTGGACCATTATCAGGGAATATACCATTAGTTATGGTTGGTTGATGATTTGGAATATAATTAAGTCGGGTAGGATGGGGAGAGGGAATGAAATAGAATTGTTTATTGAGCTTGCTCGATAAGCACTATCATTTCGACTAACAGACTAAATGTCTCTAAAAGGTGCTCTGTAGCTAGTCATCAGCGACAGGTTGCGATTAGATCATTTCTCCGAGGAAGGAAAGAGAGGAGTGGAAAATATAGTTGGGGTTTCTTTGGCTCAGATACATATTATCAAAAAATATTAGAAAAGTTAAAAGTGTCCCTATTAGTTAAAAAAAAAAGATTCTAACATTGATGTGTGGTGTGTAATCACACCTTCCCCTCTAGTAAGAGGCAAAACACTCTAGTCCCTCGGATAGGACATAAAATAAAGGTTCCGTGTTTGGGAGAGACAACTCATGCACGTTAAAGATCCAGCTTCATTCATTTATTTCAAGGTAGCGAATAACCCGGTGAAGTGGTCTCGCCTTACATCCATTTGAACCCCATGGAAGACCAGCTATTGCAGCTGAATATAAAATATGGCTATCCAACCATCTTCTCAGATGGAAAATGAAACAAACAAAATCCACACGATTATGATTATGTTACACGATAGGGTCTCAGAAGACTTGGGTTAATGACGTTGTAATGAAAATCACTCTGGAAGATCAAGCGCCCCCCCCCCCCCATGTGTATTTTGCCAAGGCAAACACACGTGGATTATACTCTATACCCATACACATACATAAGCCTACACTCGTACACGTGACGACGCACTCACGGAATAAGTCACGCAGCTAACTTAAAACCTGGAGTGTGGATTTAAGTGCAGAATTAATAAAGAATGGCGGGTCTTTCGCAAATCGAAAGAGTGAATGAGAGAAAAACACACAGAGGTAAAGGACGGAGACACACGGGGGAAGAGACACAAATAAAAGTTCGAATGAAAGTGACTCAGGTGTAAAGCAAAATCACGCTCGGACGTGAAATAGGAAACGGAAAGTAAGGGAGAAAAAGATCTGAGGAAAGGGAATAATTATGTTTGGAATGTAGAGAACGGGAAAAAGAGAGAATAGAAGAAGAAGAGAGAGAGGGAGAGATGGAGAAGAAGGAGAGAGAGGGGTTGAGAGAAGCCTATACCAGTGTGCTACATACCGACACTAAGTCCGCAACAGATGTGGCAGACTTGAAATATCTCTTCCGAGCCATTTTCCGCATACGATTTTCCTAAAGAACATTTCATCTGTTGGGCTTCAAGGAGAACGAATCACCCATCAAGCCTCTGTGTTGTTTGAAGGAGATACCCAGATTATTAGGTAGCATGGGTCTCTTTACACCACTAAACGTGTCTTGCCGTCCCGAGATCAAAGTGTGACGTCATTGACGTGAATAATGATCCCTAACTATGTCAATTCTTGAGAGCAGCTGTAATCACAGCGGCGGTTTTCCATGAGCGAGCCTCCTCCTAACTGTCCAATATATCAATGACTTCAACATGAACCTCAATCCTCCGTAGTACAATGTACCAAGAAAATGAGGTCGTTTTTTCCAGACAATACTGTACCCAACTTATTCTTGGGGGGGGGGGGTTAGAATGTATATTACCTTCAAGTATTACGCGCACAATGATTATAAGCAGTATATTGATTGGCGTTATACTTTCTGATAAGCAAAGTTAATTCTATTCTTAAGTGGAGTTCGATAAAAGACGTCGTACGTTATAGATTTTTCCTGCCAATTTTGTAAAAATATAATCCATTTTCACTTTATGTACATTCAAATTCGCAGGTTTGAAGCTATGGAATGACTTTGGTCGGTTAGTTCATGCTTAGTGCTTTCAAATTCGTTTGTAGGCACCCAAATCAATGGTCAGAAGTTCAAAACCTTATGTAAGCATTCAATTTCGTGTTTGGGCATAGATTTCCGAATTTGTGCATTCAAATTAGTGCGATAGGCTGGGTAAATTAAAAACACTTTCAACTTTGTTTTTGAGGGATCGATATTACAACTGAGTATCCAATATCATAGCACATATTCATAATATAATCAAGAGTGATTTTGTCCATTTAATCACTGAATGTGACTTTTACTTTTTATATATATTTGATTTATTTGATTTCATCGTGATTATTATCATTTTTTTTATTATTCGAACATCTTTCTTTTGCGCAGCATTGTACATGTTTTATGTGTACTTCAATATAGATTCTTTACATCATGATGATCACATTGTTTTTACAATCTTTGATCTAGGCTACATCTGTACGCCCTATATTTTAGCCATGATCACCTTATTGTGTGTATGATTTTAATTTCACATCTTTAGTTCAATTATGATCATCATATTGTTTTTATGATCTTCATTTTACATAGGTCTAGTCATTTTTATCATCTTATGCACTGCAAAAAGTCCGGTGTTAAATATGAAACACCGAGCTGGTGTTAAATTTCCGGTGCTCATTCATGGTGTTAGATTAACACCTCCGGGTGTCGTTTCCAAATGAAAAATTGTTTTTTTTTTTGATAGTTTCTTAGTTACTGAATTTCTTGTTAATTCTGAACTTCAACAAGACGATGAAGAATTTTCCGATAAAGTACTTGATTTTTGAAAAAAATGTGTAAACAAATTTACACCACAGTAACACCAGTTGGTGTGGTCTCCTATTGAAGCTGGACGGGTGTTAAACCATTGAAATTAACACCAACAATATCAAATTAACACCATGCGGTGTCATTAATGAATTAACTCTAGCGCAGTGTCAAAAATAACACCAGCTACAGTGTCAAATTAACTCCACGAAGTGCCAGGTGAACACTTTTTAACACCATCACAATACATTTTCTACACCTGTGGGTGTGGTCCTCTATTGAAGATTGATTGGTGTTAGATTTTAATTTGAATGCTTCTCCTGTGAGACTTGTTTGCGTATATGCAAATTTGAATATTTGGAATAAGCAGGCGATAGGTTGAGACGAAGTTGAATAACCATCGCCGAAAATGTATGTGCATTCAATGAATTGGAATGCGTAAATGTGAAATCGATTTCCGCATCAGTTAATTTGATCGACGAAAAATAACTGACGACATTTCGATGCAAGAGCGTATTTGACGAGAAAGAATGCTTCTAATGTGAAATTGAATGACAAACCAATGAAATTGGCCGGGAAATATGTATTTCTCTGACAAATATGGAACTGATAACGCTGTTATCTTTTTCTTGTTTTCAAGTTTTCTTTACTGGCCTGATATCCCAGCAGTGCCAGCAGAGCTACATAAATATTTTTCTTCCATCCGTCTTAGAACGGGGTGTAACACAATGACGAAGGATCATTCAAAGGGAAAACTTAATGATGGGGTTGTATCGCCAGGGCAGGATCGCGGAATGGTGTTAAAGTGCGAGGCATTCTTTGCCTCTCACCTTGTGTAACGCCACGGCACTATAACAACGAGCTGTGATGATCTCAGATGTTGCAGTATAAGAAACGCGCTGCAGCCATCTTCCCCAGGGAGACACGTGCTGGTGTTGATACTCACACAATATGTTTTCATAACCCCCGCCACACCGAAACAAAAATCACACATGAGTCGCATTAGTTTGCATTCCCATCAGATCTCCCTTCCTCTCTCTCTCTGACTTTGCATACACGAAGGCGTCAAACAATTCCATCACTTCCCTCAAGCGACGAAGGATATAAATATTCCAGCGTATTGACTACTCAGTAGCAACCATCAAAAAACGAAAAAAAAGAAACACAAAAATATGTTTAAAAAATGAAAAGTAGGAATAGAAGGATTCAAAGATAGACTCAGTGGGATTATTCGTCATTCTGCATCAGTAGGCATGATATTTCAATCTTTATCTCTTTGTCTAATGAGCATGAAAATTAATGTATAGACGTGAAATGTTTACACTTACATTTCATGATTATTTATCGGATAACAAACTATTTGTGAATAAGAAGAAGTGTGAACTTATATTTCTTGGTACACCATCACGTTTAAAGAAAATTGAATCAAATGCCAAGAATATGAATGTGCTTATTGATGATTATATAATTCAGAGGAAAATATAGTAAATATCTGGGAGTAGTGATAGATGAGAATTTGCAATGGAACGCTCATTTTAATTACCTTCATAACAAAGTCGCCAAATATATATATATATATATATATATTGTTAAGGTCAGTAACTTGTCCTGTATACTGGGTTACTTCATAGTCAGGGTCAATGTCCTAATCTTATCAGTATTCACCCACACATATATCTTGTACAGATTGAATATCCTTTGTCCTAAAGTCATAAACTGGAGAGCTTAGTTAGCCCCTATGTGTTAATTGAACCAAGACACACAAGTATAAGCTTAGTGTTGGTGCCTAGAATAAAGCAGTAATCGTATAGCCCTTTTCTCATCTACTATACTTGTCACCCCTCTGTAATAGTCTCAACTTTATGTCCCTTTGTTCTATTGTTGTAGCCATGCCTCCCTCCAATTACCACCCTATTGCCCGATTGTACCTGTATTAGTTTCTCAGTTAATCTCTTCTATGACTATGGAAGTAGCCAACTGGTTAATTGTTTGTTTGATTGGCTGGGAACGATGCCAAGCTAAAACTCCTGTTAAGGAGTCAGTCTGAATTTGGTCCTCCTGAAGTCAAGACGCCAATAAATGTGCTCTCTGTAAATGCAATGATTTTATGTTGGTGTGATTGATTCATTGACTCTTGTTGGAAACGTAACACTGGTGAGCAGCGGTGGGATCCAAACTTATACACGCCAAAGAAATACACTTAGTTTAAGTATCCAAGATGCCGCAAACTCGAAGACAAAAGCGCCAAGCAGATGTGAAGCTGGAGAGAGAAAACAACGACCATGCTGAGGACGAAATTGAAGCTCTAAAGAAGGAAATTGCACAGTTAAAGTTGTCAAAGCCTGAGTTGGGGAATGTACCCCTCCCCCGTCAGACACCGTATGAGGGCACAACTTCCTTTGACGCCTTCAAACACCAGTTCCTGGGTTTATCGAAATGTAGTCGGTGGAGCGAGGAGGAAAAACGACTAAGACTCCTATCGTCATTGAAAGGTGATGCAGCTGATTATGTATTCCAGCTCCCAGACTTTTCAGAACTATCCTTTGAAGAGCTGATTGACAGCCTCGAAAGAAGGTTTGGAGATCATCGAAAGACAAGCTACTTCCTCTCACGATTGGAAACACGTCGACTGGGAAGGACAGAGAGCATAGCAGAGTATGTCGCTGACATCAGAACACTAGCCACCAAGGGATACCCTACAGCGGATCGAGAGACAATTGAATCAATATGCATTCGTCATTTCATCCGAGGGCTTGGCGACCAGCAACTGTCTATCACCGTGGGTATGCGAGAGCCTGCATCGCTGGAGGATGCCAGAGACATCGTTGAGATGTATAGGAGCTTGAGGGAGGATGAGGCTACCCCAGCTGGAACACGAGTCAGGCAGATCAACGTGTCTGATAGTGCAGTAACAGAGGAAAGACTCAAAGAATTCGGGGAGCAGCTCTCTGCCTCAGTAACTGGAAATGTCATCGCGCATTTGGGCAACATGGCACAATTCACTCGGGGGAGCTATCGTGGACGAGGTCGAGGATATCGACCGCGAAATACTGAACACATTCGCTGTTTCAACTGTGGCGAAATGGGTCATTATGCTCGTGACTGCAATGTAAACCAGCAGGAGGGTGCGCAGTATGGTGCCAGCTCAGCCACTCATCCTTCGGGAAACTAGTGGAGACCGGGTCATCCGGCCCGACACCGGTCTTACACACAGTGCAAGTGAGAAGGAGTGAGACAAACGCAGGAGCTTCAGCATCGGTGAGAGCTAAAGTCAATCAAGTCAAAGCAAATCTACTCATCGACACGGGAGCGGCAGTCACCATCATCTCAAAAAAACTGTATGATAAGATTCCAAGTGAATATAAGCCACCTCTCATAAATTCATCCGACAAAACAGTGTTAAAAACTGCCGATGACAATACAATGGATGTCACTGGACAGGTTACACTTCAAATTGAAATCGCTGGCAGAATATTCACTTGGGATGCATACGTGGCACCAATCCAAGATGATGCTCTCATTGGATTCGATTTCTTGTATCATTTTGATTGTGTTCTTGAAATGAGGAGAGGACTCAAGATTGGTGGTGTGTGGATCAACTGTGACTTGAGTGGAAATAATTTCCTAGTTGGGCGTGTGACTTTACATTCACCCGCAGTCATCCCAGCACAAAGTGAAATATTCACAATTGGAAATGTTGAAAAGGACGTCATAGATCCATGCCAGGAAATACTTATTGAACCGTTGCCATCTGGACTCGATTTTCACCAAAACACTGTTATAGTGGCTGCGTCTTTATGCAACTATGAACAAATTGAAAATGGCGTCCCTGTTCGAATTATGAACACATCAACTGAGGATGTTACCTTACCCAAAGGAAAAACTGTTGGTTTTGCTAGTGCGGTGGAGGATGTGCAAGAGTTTGACAATCAAGAAAATGACGCTAGTGTTATCATTAATCGTATCCGTCGAGTGAAGCCTAACACTACGCATGCAACTTGTCTTCCAGAATCTATCCCTTCCCCTCCCGTCGAAATTCTTCACCCAGCCTTAAATGAACTCTGGCAAAATAGCTCTGAAGGACTTGATGAGACAAGCAAAGATAAGCTACATGCGTTATTACATACACATTCAGATACATTTGCTAAGTCACCGAGTGACATGGGTAGGACAGGACTTCTACAACATGAAATTAGAACAGGAGACGCTCAACCGATCCGTCAGCCAGCTCGCAGACCACCCCGTGCGTTTCAACATGAGGAAGACAAAATAATCCAAGAACAATTGGATGCTGGGATCATTCGACCTTCTTCATCGCCATGGGCATCACCACTGGTTTTTGTGAAAAAGAAAGACGGCACTACTCGACCATGTGTTGACTATAGGAAATTGAATGCTGTGACTCAGTTTGACTGCTTCCCTCTGCCAAAAATTGATGAGTGCCTAGACAGTCTTGGTGGCAGCAAGTATTTTTCTACTTTGGACTTGCAATCAGGATACTGGCAGATCGAGGTGAAAGAAGAAGACAGACCGAAAACAGCATTCCGTACACGATCTGGTCTCTACGAATATGTCGTCATGCCCTTCGGCCTTTCTAATGCTCCAAGTACGTTTGAGCGATGTATGGAACTTGTACTGAAAGGTCTTCAATGGAAGACACTGTTAGTTTACCTGGACGATATCATCATTTTCAGCAGGACATTTGATGAACATTTGACACATTTGGATGAGGTTTTGAATCGTTTGAGCGGGGCCGGTCTCAAACTCAAACCCAGTAAATGTGCACTCTTTCAGTCAGAAGTTCTCTACCTAGGACATATTGTGACAGCAAGTGGAGTTATGCCTAACCCAGACAAAGTGAAGGCAGTCGCCGATTGGCCCATCCCTACTAATGTCGGAGATGTGCGCTCCTTTTTGGGACTGTGTTCCTACTATCGAAAATTCATCCCTGGATTTGCCACAATATCTCGTCCGCTGAACCGCCTTCTTGAATCTGGTGTGAAGTTTGAATGGAACGAGGAGTGTGAAAGTGCTTTCTCCCAGCTTAAAAACACTCTCACATGTGACACCGTCATGGCTTACCCTTGCAACACCGGAAAAAAATTCATTCTCGACACTGATGCATCGGCATTTGGTATCGGCGCCACTCTGTCGCAGGTGCAGACAAATCCAATGACAGGGAGGACTGAAGAAAGGCCGATAGCATTCGCTAGCCGGACACTAACAAAAACCCAACGTCGCTATTGTGTAACACGCCGAGAGCTGCTAGCTGTAGTGACCTTCGTTCACCACTTCAGGCACTATTTGCTGGGCCAGAAGTTCACTGTTCGGACTGACCACAGCTCTTTGAGATGGTTAATGTCGTTTCGCGAGCCTACAGACCAGATGGCAAGGTGGCTCGAGATGTTATCCCAATTCAACTTCGACATGGAGTATCGAGCGGGGAAGAGCCATTCCAACGCAGATGCCCTCTCACGAGCCCCATGCAGTCCAGACTCTTGCTCCTGCTACAATGGCCATGATGTTATTGATGCTCTACCATGCGGAGGATGCACACACTGTGAGAAACAACACGCTGCGTGGTCTTCATTCGTCAATCATGAGGACGTAATTCCACTCACAGCGAGAAGAGTGAGACATACCAAGGAAGATGGATTGCAGAACAATAGCGAATGTGTGACCAACGCATCAACACAAACACATGACACCAAAGATGAAGACAAGTCAGCAAACAGTGTGTATGGCTCGTATTTATGTTCTGCAATATGGTATGTCTCCTTTGTTTTGAATGTTCTTCTTACAATTTTTGTGGGTTCCCCTCTGCACATATGCAAGGTTATAAGAAATTTCTGTCTACACCCTCTTCAGTCAAAGTATGTAAGAGCAGTGACCACAAGATGGCAGTCCTCACAAAACAAAAGACCTCGTGACACCAAATATAGGGCTGGTAGTAAACAGAATGCAAAACAGGAAGTACAGTCACAGAATAGCGATGCAAATCGTATACTCAATGCTATGGGCTTTACTAACATCAGTCTGTCATCTCTCCAAAAGCAAGACAAAGATGTTGGTACCATCATTACTTGGCTTTCTGAATCAAACACTAGACCAGATAGACAAAGGGTGCAAGATAAGAGCCCAACTGTACGGCATCTTTGGTTGCTATGGGAACAGCTCGTTTTGATTGACGGTATCTTGTATAAGAAGTGGGATGATGGCCCCACACGATCACATCTAACTCTTGTCCCATCCAAAACCTTAATTAACACTATTCTCGAAGCAAACCATGATGCCGTACTGTCAGGCCATTTAGGCTTTAAGAAATCGCTCAGTCGAATCCGTCAAAACTATTACTGGTACAGAATGAGAGACTCAGTCAGAAACTATGTACGGGCTTGTAGTGTGTGTGGCGCTCGTAAAAGACCCTCAAAACTTCCACGTGCCCCTCTCAAAAATTATCACCAAGGTTCCCCAGTAGACAGAATTGCGATGGATATTCTTGGGCCTTTCCCCAAATCTGAGAAAGGCAACAAGTACATTCTTGTTGTCGGTGACACTTTCACTAAATGGATTGAGGCCTACCCCATTCCTGATCAGTGCTCACCTACGATTGCCAACAAATTTGTCCATGAATTCATTTCGCGATATGGGGTCCCCTTCGAAGTTCATACTGACCAGGGCAGGTCATTTGAATCATCACTATTTCAGGATGTTTGCAAAATTTTAGAAACCCACAAAACCAGAACTTCGAGCTATCATCCCCAATCAAACGGATTCATTGAGCGTTTCAATCAGACTCTTGTTAACATGATTTCTGCTTACGTCAGCAAACACCAACATAACTGGGATGCAAACCTCAATCTGCTAACTGCTGCATACCGTAGTTCAGTCCACGAGAGCACAGGGTTTTCCCCTAATTATTTGATGCTAGGGCGAGAAGTGAAAACTCCTCTTGAAGTCACCTTAGGCCTAAGAGCCAACCCCCTGCCTCGTAGTTATGAAGAGTATGCTGTCAACCTACAGGAGCAGCTAAGTGAGGCCTATCAACTCGCTAGAGAGCATATTGGGAAATCTGCCGAAAGGCAGAAAAGGGATCATGATGTCAGAGTAGCTTATAATTCTTTCGAATGTGGCGATTTAGTGTACTGCCTTGACACGACCAGAAGGAAGGGCCTCAGTCCTAAACTAAATTCGGAAAAATGGCAGGGACCCTTTGTCATAACCAGAAAATTGAATGACCTACTGTTTGAAATTCGCCAGAATAAATCCCGAATGAAGATAGTACATCATGATAGATTGAAGCCATACTTGAGTAACGATTTGCCCCAGTGGGTCCCAAAATTGAGGGAACAGATTTTATTGGGCCTACATAGTGCTTCTCGGTCACGTGCTGTACAAACTGACCGTTAGATCCCGATGCTTCGTTGTGTGTAAATAGTCTGTATATATATGTGTGTAATTTAGTGCACCAATTCGCATCTTATCACTTAGATTTCACATGCACATTGTTTTGGTTATGCTTTATCTTATGTGCTCTATTTACTGTTGCACATTGCTCATTCTGAGATCTCGAATATTCGTTAGATTATGGTTTGTTTGTTTTTTTTTTAGTTTTTTAAAGATGTTACATGGGAGGGGAGAAAAGGAAGTTCAATTAGTGATGTTGAAACTACTTAAAATTCAGCATTAACAATTAATTGAAGTGATGAGTTGATTGATTTTTTTTCTTTTAGTAAATCCGTCAGTGATTTTAATTGGTGAGGGAATGACGGTAAATCCAACGATGGGGAAATCGGGAATCCTGTGTGTAGAGTGCATGGAGATTGGATTTACGATTACGATATGAATGTCAATGCGATTATTTTTTTTTTCCGTTTTACATGCAGTATATTGTCCATTTATAATTTTCTTACTTTGTTCCTTTTTAATTAAGAGTTTCCAGTACAGATTTATAAAATGTATACAATAATATTAGGCAGCTGGGACAAAATGGGCCATGTCCACAAACAGATGTTGAAAATGTGGCTATTGCAGCTATAGAAAGTTTAATCGGTGTTATGGACAAGACGTGCATATTGGTACTTGGGAAGTGAAACTCACAGGCGTGATGAGTGTGTAACCCTGTGATGAAGTTGGGATAATCTGCCCTGCATCTATACAAAGATGCCTCAGCCGGATATTTCCGGGCAGCAGTGATTTCCCCTGGAATTTGTGTAGATTGTGTTACCCACGAAGTTTACTGTGGAGGTGTATGCACTGTAGCTCTTGACTTTAAATCCAAACTTGTCCATAATACAATATACATTTTATAAAATTTTATAAGCATTTTTTTTTTGGCATAATGGATAATCCATCTAAGCTGGGAATTATTTTGCTCTGAACTGTCCTTTTCATCTCACTTTCATTACAATTCTTATTTCATGTTTGTTCTAACATGGGATTGGGTGCATTTTTTTTTTTTGTATGTGTTTGGAACAGTGATCAATTTGTTTTTCACATATTGCAACATGTAAGCAAGGTTAAAACTTTAAGGATTCTTTTTTTTTTATTTCAATGATACTCTTGAGTGATTATGGTACTTTTTGTTTGTAACTGTGATTTTGCGACGTAGCCTTTCACTTTATGATTGATATATTTTGTGTTTTTATTTAGCTGTATACACAAGTGACCTCCTTTGATTATGGTATATGCTCAGACTTAGAGGTATATATCTGCACATGTACATTAACTTTCTTTTCTGTCTTCCCTAATTGATGGCACATTTCGCCCTCGTGTTCCTACCCTTCTTCTTAGCTAATTATTGATTTTTTTTTCTTGCATATTTGTACAGGTCAAGTTCAGTGACAAAACGTTTTGTTTAGACATGTTACTGCTCTGTCAGTACCGCTTATGAAATCATTATTTGTGTTTGTTCTCAATTTTTTTTTTTGATATCATGTGATGTTAAGTCCCACATTCAATGTATATAGTGCGCACTATTTTTTTCACCTGGTAATCTTTTTTTTTCTTGTTGTCTTTGCCTTCTTCATTTCTATGCCTTCTGCTTCTAATAGCTCCCTCCCTGACTGATTCTTTATCCAGTAACTGTCATTCTTACTTCTTTACCCTTCTCTGTTCACTATGGTATCACTTCTTTTACCTTTCTTCCACGTTACTCTAACCCGACAACAAGTAGTAAAAAAAAAAATAATAAAATAAAAACCTTATTGCAGTATCATTATGATTCGCTATTAAGGTAATTCAATTAAAATGTATTAGTGAGCAAATGATAAATATGGAAGTGTATTTTTTTTTCCTCTCTCATTATGCTCCACATGCCACTCGATCTTATCAATGGTATGCGTTACATTTTTATGATGAGTCTTTTGTGTATGCTAGTTTTGCTAATAGCAATGACGCATTGCTTTGCATTTGATAATCCAAGTCATTCATGATGTTAGCTTTTTATAACTCGTCTCTCATTGTCTCTCTTCCTTTTCTCTTTCCTCTGTTTTCTTTCTTCATATCATGTAATCAGTTCTCCTGAGCACGAGAACATTTGACTCGATCATTATGACCTGAAGTCATGATGGAGCAATTTACTTAGTGTCAGTGTTTTGGGTTTTTTTTTTTCCTATAATTTGTGTATCTTGTATTGAGGACAATACCTTTTCTTTCAAAGGGGGGAGAAGTGTTAAGGTCAGTAACTTGTCCTGTATACTGGTTACTTCATAGTCAGGGTCAATGTCCTAATTCTTATCAGTATTCACCCACACATATATCTTGTACAGATTGAATATCCTTTGTCCTAAAGTCATAAACTGGAGAGCTTAGTTAGCCCCTATGTGTTAATGGAACCAAGACACACAAGTATAAGCTTAGTGTTGGTGCCTAGAATAAAGCAGTAATCGTATAGCCCTTTTCTCATCTACTATACTGACTATGCAACTTCCTATCCTTTGTCCTCCCCTAGTAGCTAAGATGTTTGATATCACCCCTCTGTAATAGTCTCAACTTTATGTCCCTTTGTTCTATTGTTGTAGCCATGCCTCCCTCCAATTACCACCCTATTGCCCGATTGTACCTGTATTAGTTTCTCAGTTAATCTCTTCTATGACTATGGAAGTAGCCAACTGGTTAATTGTTTGTTTGATTGGCTGGGAACGATGCCAAGCTAAAACTCCTGTTAAGGAGTCAGTCTGAATTTGGTCCTCCTGAAGTCAAGACGCCAATAAATGTGCTCTCTGTAAATGCAATGATTTTATGTTGGTGTGATTGATTCATTGACTCTTGTTGGAAACGTAACAATATATATATATATATATATACGCAATATGATTGATTTCCGCGTCTCGTTGTTATTCTATAAATCTATAATACAGTCACATTTTGATTACCGTAATGTAGTCTGGGGGAATACAGGAAAGCATAACTATGATAAATTGCAGGTTCTTCAAAACCGTTCTCTAAGAATTGTCTTGCAGGTTGACTCTATGTTTCCTTCGAACAATTTGTATGACACTTTACATCTTGATTGTTTAAACGTTCGCAGGTCTAAACAAAAATTAGCTCACTCTCTCTTTAGAGCTGTGAGGCAGATTGGTCCCCCGTGCATTAGTGAACTCTTTATTCCTCGTGACGCTAGTTACAATACACGTTCTGGACATTCCCAGCTGAAGCTTCTTAGACCCAAAACCAATTATTGTAAGCGTAGGTTCGCATATAGAGGCACTAAATTGTGGAATAAGATTGAAAGAGCGGTAACTCCGTCCATGTCATTGGAGGCATTCAAGCGTTATATAAATACACTGACTGAAGATGTTTTATTGCTTCATAACTATGTTTGACTCATTGTATCTGTGTTTTATGACTGCTCCGTTGTTAAAATGAAATGCGTTTTTATCATTTTGTTTTATATGGTTTTATTTTATTTACATTAATTTAATTCAGTATTTTGTTTTTGGAACTTAAACTTTGTTTTCAGTTGTGTACTCTCTGCGTGACATTTACTTAAATTGTTGTTTGATGTACTTTTTAGATCCATATTTTCTGTAATGATGTGCAGTGTATTATTACGTTTTAACTTATTTTAGGGATTGTAATGGAACCAACTGTTTTTTCATTTCCAGGTGTAACTGCCAAAATTAGTTGTTACAGTTGTGTCACATGTATTTAACTTTTGAATCTAAGCTTGTTTTATGTATTTAGTATCGTTCTGTATGTATTGTTGTGTATACATGATTTTTGCTTTTACTCAAGATGTATGTATTCTTCGCTTTTTACCATTATGTATGTATGTACGTGGACCCCTATGGAAACCAGCTCTGCTGATCAGGGTATTCCACCCCATGAAGTGGCAATAAATTCAATTCAATTCAATTTATTCTACATGAAAGAAAAGTTAATTTGTTGTTCCGCTGCAGTTATTTCGTAAATTTCGATGACTTTCAAACCAAGATACAAATTGTATCTGCAAACAAAATGAAACCCATTGTTACATGAGTCATGAACGAACCTTAATCCTATGTGGTAAAGATATTTTGGTCTTAGTGGCAATAAGGTACAGAATCAGATCATTGCATCTGGACTCACTGTTTTATTTCCAAGAACGGTTCCAAGAACGATCCTGGACGCTTGGTCAGCTCGTCTGATTTGACGGCGGGAAGGTGTCGTTGCCGATCGGCGCAGACGCACTGCCGACGTTATTGTTGGGAGTCAGTTGTCGAGGAGTTCTCCGGATTACAGAGCTGTACACTCGGGAGAAGTTGTGCCACAGTCCCCCACCTTTATTAAGTGTTGGGTTCCCGGGCCCCCTCTCAAACCACCGAAGCGCCATGTCTATTAAGATGAGCACATCTTATCTTTATCTTTGAAAGTATGTTTAGCTGTCTCCAGGTGGGAGAAGACGGCCGAATCGCTGCCCAGTGTCCCTGGTCTTCGATGTTGATATAATTGCTTATGTAGCAGCCGCTTCGTTTCACCAATGTAGTTCTCTTGGCAACCCTTCCCTTGACACTGAATCGCGTAGACGACGTTGTTTTTCTATTCCTTTGGAACCTTATCCTTCAGACAAACAAAATTCTCCTTAAATGCATGTGTTAACGGGTTTGAAGTATATCGGAATACGGTAGCCCGAAAGGATCCGTTGGATTTGTTCAAAAAGTCCACTGACGTAGGGCGCAGAGACATCTATGACGCTGCTCTGCTGTACATGTTTCATTGTCCTGATGTTGACGTTTGCGTGGATGGGTAGATTTCTCGATACTCCATCTGTGGTTCCCACACACGCGAAGTGCTTCTCGTATGATGTTTATGCTCCTTTTCCTTTGCCTCCTCAGAAGACGTAAAATGTAAAAATCCCTGTGAAACAATGTTCTTACCACTCTCATCAGTGTGTGAATGAGGGGTTGGTGGGAGTCACACAGGAGGTATATTGGCCCGGATGGGTGGCTTTCCTGTAGACCGAGGAAAGGAGCGTCCCGTTGTCTTTGATGGTGATAAGACATTCTAGGAACGCCACTTGATTGTCTTGGCTCTCTCAACCGTACGGGTCGCAGCCGTTGATGTGTGCAAAGAAAGCGACTAGTTCTGCGGTCTTAATCTTGATCAAGGCGTCATCCACAATGAGAGGGTAAATTGCCGGGGGTAAACTCAAAGCTAGTAGTCTGCAAAATCTTCCATGTATAAACTGGCAAAAATTGGTGAGATGGGAGAGTCCATAGCACATCCATGTTTCTGTTTGTAGAGAGTACCGTCAAAAATGACATATGTTGTGGACAAGCATTAGGTCAGGTCACACCCGTAGCATTTCTGCCGTTGGGGCACTGAGATGTCGTTCTCCAGGTTTCCTTATCCTGCGCCATTAATTATCATACAGATTTCCACCGGCTTCTCCACCCATCTCCTCACATCATCCACCCAATTCCTCCTTGGTCTTCCTTGAGCTCGCCGCCCATCCACCCGACCGTGCATTACCGTATGCGCTAGTGTACCTGGCCGTCGAGTGACATGTCCGAACCATTGCAGCTTCCTTCTCTTCATTGTGTCCAGCAGTGGTTCATAATCCCAGGTTTTCCTCCTGATCTCTTCCAGCACCGATGCATTGGTGCGGCGATCGTGCCAATGTATTCCGAGTAATCGGCGGAAACATCTCATCTCGAAAGCGGCTATTTTCTTCTCCAGATTTTTGCTGAGCGTCCGTGATTCGCATCCGTATAGGGCTATCGAGGTCACCAGTGCCTTCATCAGCTCAATCTTTGTTTTCTCTCTCACCTCTCTGCTTCTCCAGACATGGTTCATCTTGGACAACTGAGCAGTCGCTATGGCCATTCGTGTCTTTATTTCTGTTGCTGAAGTGGCCTCCTCATTCATCATGGCGCCCAGGTATTTGAATTGGTGGACTTCCTCTAGCGCGTGCCCATCCACCCATATCTTCTGCGCTTCGTCATTTTGTTTATTCTGTCTTGAAGTCGTCATTATCTTGCTTTTCTTGTGACTAATTTCCATGCCGTATCGGCGGGCAGCAGTGTCTAGCCGCGTAGTCAGCTCTGCTAGCTCTTCCCTATTTCCAGGTCAATGTCGTCAGCGAATCTCAGACTGCTGATTGTCCTTCCCGCGATTGCGACTGTGCCATCAAAATCTTCGAGTGCTTCCATCATGATCTGTTCCAGAAAGAGGTTGAAGAGGGTTTGCGAGAGAATGCATCCCTGGCTGACACCAACGTTGGTTTGGAACCATTCCAGAGTCCCGCTGTCATACATCCCTGCATTAGTGGCATTTTCATATAGCCACTCGCAGAGTTGGATCAGTTTTGGACTAATGTTATGTTTCCGCATTGTGTACCAGAGTGCTTTCCTCCATACCCTGTCGAAGGCTTTCTTGAAGTCGACAAAGTTATAGTTCTAGCAATATTGACAAATTTGATCAGGGTTGAGTTTGGTTCTTGAATTGAGAGCAGAGCCGTGAGCAATGCGTTTGCGAACTGTTTTTCTTGCCTTGTCGGGCGGAATGTTCTTGAAGAGGACAGACACATCAAGACAAACAATACATTCATCATCTTCCACCTTAATGTCCCGCATCTTTTTAATGAAGTCTTAAGTGTTTAACACGTTACGCTCTGATGAACCTACAAGCTGGCTGAGAATTGATGTAAGGAACTTGACAATGTTATATGTGACACTGTTTATGTTACTCTCAGTAGGTCTCAGAGGCACGTTCTTCTTGTGGATTTTGGGAAGCCCGTAGAAGGCGGGAACATTCTCACCTGGGTATAAACTGATATATGTAAATTTGTCAACAACCCCCCCCCCTTTCTCCAATTGTTGCAAAGTGACAATGGCTTTCTGTTAAAGATTGAAGAAGGATTACGCTCTTCAATTATGGCAATGTATTAAAGTAGATGATTTGACCAAGGAGGGTTAAGAGTTAAAGATCCAACTGGCTGTAGTTATTTAAACAGTTGTCAGATTTCTATCGATGTACAAAAGAATTTCACAGGTGCATTTGTGCCTTTGATGATGGATGTTCGACGCCGCTGTCTTGCTGAGCAATCTGAAGATTCATTTTGAACGTTAATGTTGGCCATATTTTGCTTAATTAAATGAAATGAAATTTCACTTAATGATAAAGCATGTAAAACAAAAGTCAATCCCGTGCAGAAATTTGTGCAAAGGTGTAAATCAGAGCTGTATCATGTGAAAATGTTTAAAACTGTACCATCCTGGAAAGCCGGTCTTATCACTTTTCCAATTATTTCCACATATAAACTGATATGGAATAATCTTCAAGTATAATTCTTTATTGATAGATACAATGTATATTAGATTAGTGCCCGGGTATGCCCAGTTGAGTAATTTTCATCTTTATTTCAGCATTTTTTTTTTTTGCGCAATTTCTATTCGCACATCCTCGTGTCTGTACCACCTACCTTTTATAAGAAGGGATAGCGAAAAATGATTACCATCACAAAGACATATCTTCCTTAGAAAGTGGCAGGTGATTATGCAATGAGACACGAGTCAATTGTCTTCCTATCTGCGTAACAGATTCTTTATTATTTCAATCTTTCTTTATTGATAATGATATTCTTTGCATTGTTCATTGTATAAGGTGTCTTCATGTATTTATGTATAATTGTTTTGTAAACGGGATTTATAAGTCTTCGGACTTTTCACCCGTCTGTGTGTTTTTGGATGGCAATAAACCTTATCAATTTCAATTTTAATGCAATTTCAACATCTAGCAAAGGAAATAAGACGGTTGTGACTCAATTCTCTTCAACCTCCTTGATTTGACTGATTGACAAATTGCCCTACATCGACGTAAATAAGCACTGAATTGATCAGCAAGTGTTGGTTCTAATTCTTATAGCATGCAGCGGGTACTGCGTAATTATTCAAATTCATGAAATTCTTCCGTCGAGATGTTTTCATTCCAACTGGTTGACAAATTGCCCTACATCGACGTAAATAAGCACTGAATTGATCAGTGTTTTAGTAGTAGCTATGATAAAAAATCATGGGAGTACATACTCGAGCAGGATTCGGATCTACGACCTCCTGATCTCCGGACAGGCGTCATCTCCACTATATAGACCACCAAGCTTCCGCCCGACAGCAAGTGTTGGTTCTAATCCTTATCGCATGCACCGGGTACTGCGTAATTATTGCGTACTTATAGTGGAGATGACGCCTGTCCGGAGATCAGGAGGTCGTAGGTTCGAATCCTGCTCGAGTATGTACGCCCATAGTTTTTTATCATGGCTACTACTGGAACACTGGATCAATTCAGTGCTCATTTAAGTCGATGTAGGGCAATTTGTAAATCAGTTGCAATGAAAACATCTCGACGGAAGAACTTCATGAATTTGAATAGGTGATTTGATTTGACTATCAATTGCTCTGCCAGGGTAGCCCAATTCAACAGAAGTTGGATTGAAATCGAATGGGGTCGTAGGATAAAATGAAAACACATATGCATATGTAAAATATCAACATGGACATAAGAAATAACAAGAAATGATAAGAAATACAATGTAAGCTGATGTCGACGTTTTTGTTCATGAATGAAAAGGCAGGAACGAAAATTAAAATCACTAACCAGTTCATGAGATCAAAGAGGATGATAGTATCATATCCATGTACACGAATGCAGATTTTATCGAGAAGCAACTGGTGCGATACTAAGACACACCATTGCTGCATCTGTCAGGGAAATGTAAGGACTCAAATCAAACTAGAATTTTGACTCCTGGGACACGTGTAAGCAGGCACGAAAACTGCTGACTCCATTGAACTTTAGTAAAAGACATATACACACACGCACACACACAAACTCACACAAAAATGTGTAAACAAATATAGCTATAGCTGTAAGCCCTTCTTACTTTAACGAAAATAATGTGTCAAAGTATGCTCCTATACACGCTATATCGAGCGTCTACAGGAGTGCGTGGCGTGGCCATTTTTATATATAGAGAGAGTCAAAATTCTAAATGCATTACAGGTTGAATGCACGGTTTGGTAAGCGGAAAGAGTGTGACACCTTCAGACCTGATAGGTCATGATGACACCTTTAGTGCACAATTCTGAAAGTGTATCTTCGTCTTTATCTCTCTTTTTGCAAACCTTAAGTTATCATCCTCTCTGCCCGTTTCTCCTCATTCACTATGTATTTCTTTGTTCTGTGTCTCTCGCCTCCGCTTTTCAGCCCCATCACCGCTCACTAAAAGGAAAATGGAAACTCACACTTTCCTCGACCCTTGAAACCAGTCATCCTCCTTTCCTACCGTCCCGGCGAAGGAATGCATTGAGAGTGGAGCCAGCACATTGCCCCGGGGAGAAGATGAGGTGTATCTTACTGAAAACGGATATCCGGACAAACTGATAATTAGACGGGGCTATTTCTATGCACCACGGCACAGGTAAGCCGAGCGACAAAGTTAACAACTGTGGACTTGCGCTGTCTAGAGATACGTCAGCGTGTGTCCATGAATTATTGTATGATCATTATTCCACGAGGGTTCAAATGACATGAATGAAGAGAACGGAGAGTCAACTTGGGACAAAGAGAGATAGAATTTTTCTTGTACCTCTGTTCCTTTAATTCGACCGTGCTCTCGGTCAAATTCGATCAAACGGGAACACCAATGGGTGAAAACTTGATATCGTTGGGACATCTATTAAGTGTTACGTGATAGCATTTCCTCGGCTTAAGCACATACCGTCCGGGTGGTAGAAGGCTTCACGGTGCACCACGTATTCTTTCTAGGGTAAGTGTGTGACCCTAAAAAGGGCCTACCCAATCCCGACGTTTCGGTCGGTAGCGCGTCTGCCTCACGATCACGCGGCCCGGGTTCGAACCCGGGTCTGGACTGAGCAATGTTGTGTGTAGGCATACCGTCCCCTCTATGAAGAGGCAAAAAACTCTGTCCCTCGGATAGGACATAAAATGGAGGTCCCGTGTATGAGGGAGTAACAACTCATGCACGTAAAAGATCCGGCTTCATTCATTCATCGCATGAAGAGCAGGGTGTTTAACCCGGTGAAGTGGTCCCACCTCACATCCAACTGGACCCCATGGAAGACCAGCTTAACGTAGCTGAATATGGGCTATCCAGCCATCTTCTCAGATGGAAATGAACAAACAAACAAACGGTAAGCATGTTCACGCCGTTCTCAATTAAGGGAATGAGCAAGTGAGGTGAAATTCCGGCTTAAATACCGCCAGGAAGGATCAAATGGACTAGAAAGAATACGTGGTGCACCGTGAAGCCTTCTACCACCACGGAAGCCTTCAAAGATTTCACATACCGTCCATCCCAGCGTCCCAGGGTGGCAAATCTATCATCAAGAAGAGGAGACGATGTAGTCCTCTGTAACATCGCTTTTTCATTTGCAAAGTCGTTCTAGGTGAAAATTTAATGTAACAGACACTAGGTGTTGCTTTCATCTATAACTACTTTTATCGAAAAGAAAATCTATCAAGGGAAGAGATAATATAACCTTTCAAGGACGGATTCATCTGAAGAAGATTATGACACAAAACTGTAGATGAACTGTAAATTAGAAAAAATAGCATCACTGTTTCTTTAAAACTGACAATGGACTAGAATAAAAACAAATATCTCTCGCCTATTATCATTTCTTACACTTTGAAGTTGGAGTGCCCAAAACATTGTCGCCTGTGAAATATTCCCTGTTTGGGAATAGTAAGAAATGCTTTAAAGTAAAACAAATTTAGTGTTGCGTCGATGTGGCACGGCTACTTTCGGAATCTATGGGTCATCTCTTAAACAATGTTTGTCCCTGTGTCCCGGAGACACCGTTTGTCCCTGTGTCCCGGAGACACCGTTTCTTAGGGTGTGATGGAAGGCTAATGATGAGTTCCGACTGATTTGTTTCTCACTTCAGGATAAATTTCAGAGAATGATTGATGGCAATGCACCTGAGAAAAGGAGCAGAGGGAATATTGTCAGAACGATTCCACTTTAGCTGGATTGAGGGAAAGAATGATCTTGGAAAAGATATCCTTTCCAGGCAATAAAGTTGATATTACTTCACCATTATAATGGTCATCATTCTTTCTGCAAGTCGGCTTTGCTACAGGTGACATTTGAAATCTAAAATCTCTCGTTAGATTTGCACTTGTACGAGGTAAACCACTGACTATTGCATTAGCAACACATCGGATGTGTTCCCACAGTGTTAATGATTAAAATAATTCGCTGTAATGGCTCCATTCCATCGCGCAGTAAACTAATACCAAATACAATCTACCGACAAATGTTTTATGGAGGTAACAGTGTATGCAACAAAGGTCGGCTTGTGCATCCATTATGTGATATTATTACATAGGGAGCATGGGCGGTGTGGAAATTGGGGAATGGCCGTGTAATACCTGTTGACATGTAATCTCATGACTTTCTACGGGCGCCATTATCTAGGGAGGGAATCAGAGGCGGAATTCTGTGATCTAGAAGACTGAGCGTTTCATTTTGAGCGCGACGCCAAGCCTTGCTCCCGGCGCTGAAATCTTAGCTCCATCTGTCCAGGAGTGGAAAAGGGTGAAGACTTGGATTAGAACTACTTGACGGGATTCCACGACTTGTAAATCGTTTTCATTCAGAGAGGCATCGACTGCACAAGAGTTTTCGCCCGGTTAAACTAAAATGACGCTAGAGTTTATGACAAAAACAACAGCCAAAGTTTTGCAGCACTTCTTTTTTTTTTAAGCAGCTCGTGATTAATCATGACTTCGGCGTCCGTGAGAAGCCAATGCGAAACATTACCTTATTTTCCTGGACAAGTAAGGAAGCTAGCGAGCTCAAAACCCTTTATCCCTTGCAAAGGCATTCCAAGAAAACTATGGAGTTGGAATAAAGAGAAGAAAAAAATCGTTTCAGGTGCAGAATAAAAGATAGTATCACCTATAAAGTTATGGATGAAACTACGTACAATTTCGGGAAAGGGCTTTTCGAGAAGCCTTAAATTTCCTCTTCACATGTCTTACTGTACATTGCTAATATTGTGAATATAGAGCATAATTGTAACATTGATAGTAATAGCTTCTATGGAAATGTCTTCTACAAATAGCTGCTCATGTTTCACGAACGTATGTGTGCTTTACAAAAGTTTATCAAGTTTGTTAAATCAAGAGATATCCGTACTCTTTAATCTGGTAAAGTGTAATGGAAAGGTACGTACGAAGACATCTATGCTATCAGTCTAGAAACACAATTAATCAAAACTTGAGGTGGCTATAAGGGCAGGTTATGACATCATTAATCACATGCCTTGGACAAATCAAACCATTAGCGACCAAAATTCTGTGTACGGAAAAACATCCCTAGCCTCGGGAATGCAATAACCAAATAAGAAGAATCATCGACTTTGAGCGAGAGGCATGCTTTGCATTCGAGGTATACGTTCGACTGTAACATTATTAATCAAGCATTGGAGAACACATTTTTCTCTGGCATAACAATTTTCTTTATTAGACAATAAAGAAATTTGACGTTATCAATTGTTATTTATTAGCCACTATCGTGCATGTCACGCGATGGAGACAGTCAATAACAGGAAACCACATGAAAGCATGTGACACGATAACTGATGATAATCACACATGAACACTACCGTCTTCTGTTTGGTTTTGGCAATGTACCCAGTGTCCTATGAAGTTTTTTTCTTCTTTAAACATCAATCGTTGGGGAACCTTCCACTGTAAGCGATTGCGTGTTTGCGCTGTTTGAATTTCACAGGTATAATTCCACTCCAATCCCTGTACTGACATTACCACATGATTAGTCAGGAGCTCCTACATATCTGTTTACTCTGCATGTTTATTTTGCATGGATACATAAAAGTCCGAGACTGCGTGCTATGTGCTTAAATCTGGTTTTCTTTCCCTCTCTCTCTCCCTCTCTCTCTCTCTCTCTCTCTCTCCCTCTCTTTCTCCCTTCTGTTCGGATCCCAGATGCCAATAACTTTCATCTTCGTGACATAAAATCATGAATGTGACGATAATTTGCTTGCATTGCTTCCAAAAGTTCGTATGGCCCAGTCAGCGATCAATGATACATTCTCGCCCAGGGGTTGAAACCCCATCCGGCCTCTTCCCCTATGCATGTCTGTCGTCGCTCGTAATTTCATGCAATTCGATACATTATATACTTATATTTAGAGGGGAAAAATCATGAAAGAGGTAGAGAGAGACGGACGGGGGCGGATGGGTTAAAGGACGATTGGAAATGCGCAAAGAAGAAAAAATGTTGAACTAACTGGGAACATTTCATCAACGTTTGTTTATTGCTTCTCGGGAAAGAGTAATCATAATTCAATGGTATAGTAAAGAATGAATTTGTGCATCAAATTACAATTTGTAAAATGCATACAGTTGTTTTATTTTCAAATAATTTCACTGTTGTATAGCAGGCATCCTCTAAAAGAGGCTTATGTCCTGGCAGGGTAGTGTATATCACTTACATTGTGAGAGTAATTGTCAACTGTCAACTCTGTCAACTTATAGCATGAGAACTTACTCCACCCCATGCTTACTATAGGTGCAGGTGACAAAGTCTGTTTATCATATTATATTTTACATAAAAACATAAAGGCATCGTGAGGTCAAAAGTTAAACACATTCCGACAAGTCAGGCTCTGATATTTAAGAGAGGGAGGCATTGTTCCTTTTAGTTTGTTTTGCCGAACCACCTTTAATAATGTAACACTTTGCAAAGTTGCCAGCTAGTTACGCTACGGCACTTCAAGTGTTTGTCACCCACATACACCAAGGACACGACACTAAATCGTTTATCGAGCGTATAATGTCTAGTGAATATTCATTACATGTACTACAATGTTTTAGAGTATCAGTTAAGAACTTCGTGCGTTTCATCCTGGCAGTATCAATGACAAGCACACCGAGCTACGAACTATACGTCGATAATTTTTCTTCGTATGATTTTCTGTCAATTACATATTTTTATGAGGTTTGTTTTTTATTTCTTTGTTTATTTTTTTTTCTTTAGGGGATTCAGGTTGAAAATTTATCCTCACAGAGTAACGTGTCTATTCAACGAGTCCTTATCTTCAGTAGATAGTAACTGAGTATTCTCTGTCATCAATTACTGATGGTATCAAAACACATCAATGAAGAGACACTACCCTCGGTCTCAGGAGGATGTTATTACCCCTTATGACAATAGAAATAGGGTGCTCTTGAGGTTCTCGTGATTGATTGATAACACGCCAGCAATATAGAAAATATACGCCCAAAGCTATACCGGTATAGACATAGAATTCATTCAGACGTTTAAGGAACGTGCAGGCTTTGATAGTTCAGAATATGGACCTTATAAAAGTATGCCATTTCCATGCTGGTTTTATTTTGTGTCTATTGTTTCCTTAGATAAAATAAATAATTCTAATATACACACATCCAGAAGACATGTATAGTTAAGAAAACAAAATGTGAAGATATTGGGTAAAAGAAAATAAATCTTGGATTGGTTAGCACTTTCGTGTTTCTAGGTATTAAACATTGAGCCCGAGAGAATCACTGCACACGGCTGAATAACCAGCACTCGATCCTTCTCTTGAGATATGCTTTGAAGATTTCTACTAACGTGAGGAGTAATAACACTGTATCTGTAATTACAAACATGTGATGAAGACAAACATTTAGACGGAAGTTATTTATATTGAGGTTCACGTACGTCTTCATATGGACAGATGACAATCTAGATTCACTGATCCCGCGTCTTTACAACTTCTTTTCTCTTTGTTTGTATCTCCTTGTCTCTCATTACCAACTGGTTCTCCAAGAGTTTAAAACCTCCATTTTCTTTCTCATTCTCATTTAGTGGACACACCATGTTGCTCTCATGAGCTGTGTATGCTGGTGTGAAATCGTAATTTCCTATGTCGTTTAATTTATGGAAAACCTTCATGAAATTTGGCCATATCCTTGAGTGCAGTTCTGTCGAAGATGAAAAATGTGACAATAAGAGACGTTACGCATTGCATAATTGAAACGAGTAATGTGTTTTGGTCTATATTGCATTGAAGAAGGCGCAAAAAACACGTCTTGCTTGCATCAGCATGTGCGTCCAGCGAAATGACATCTTCGGGTCTTGATTGCGTTTCATATTTGAAATTCTCTAGTTCATTTTTGTAATCTCTGCAGATTACACAGATTATGGAGAAACGCATGCAGCGAAGCAGCAACTCAGCATTCGCACGCACACACACACACGCACACACACACACAAACAAACAAATCCTCCATAACACTAACACACATACACACGCGCACACACACACGCCTCACGCTGTCACACACACACACATCGAATATCAAGAAACACAACACGTCTATTCCCCTTTTTGACGTAGAAGACATCACACCAACACACAGTCACCCTGTACATCGGCTTCACCCCAGTGCCCCGCCGAAGGCGTTTCGTCCAGTCTCTGATCACTCCTTCCCCCAATTTCCGCTCCTGAGTTCCGTTGTGTTATTAGCTTCAAACCACCCGTTTTATAGTACGGACCCATTTTTTTTCTTTCTCTCTCTCCATCGTTCTCTCTTATCCCCCGTCCCTGCAAGAAGGAAAGTGTAGATGCGCATTATACATCCCCATAATCTTCCGTACTTCATTGTATTTCAACTCCACATTTCGATTATTTCAACAATAATTCTTTCAATTTATCTTTTTTTTTTTTCAATTTTCCTCGCTTCACGTCAGAATCCATGACGACAAAAGCGTGAGATTTTGTGATTACCCTCTGACTTTAATTTCCTCTTGGACATTCTCCCTCTTCACACACTGGCTCGGTTGGTCGAGTCAAGCGTAGGAGAACTAATGAATGTCATACCGCTTGTCAGAGGACAGATCGACAAGCTGCAGGAATGCCTTCCAAAGTAAATATTCATGAACAATTCTAGAGCAATATAGAGATTATGGTTCAGGGCTAATCCCGAGTACTCGTTGCATCAAATTATCGCTTGTGGTTACTGCGTTGGGTGACATTCAAATATAGATAGAAGAGACCCCGAAAGCCACGAAATCAGATTAATGGACAATAAATCGGTCGGCCACAAAAGGGTTTTTCTACGACCGACAGCTGGGATGTCTGTCATGGCTATCATAAGCATTCCGTCATTGCTATCATAAGTATTATGTATGAATTCATTACAGTATAGTACACGGGTAAAGTCAAATACTAGTCAGCGATTGGATAGATATGATCATGTGATAGCAAGACCATTTGTTACATTCTTCCAATGAAAATCATTTTCGCACAGTCAAGGGGCACACCAGCTGAGAAGCGGCGTTATGAAATGGTCTGAAGGTTAAGAATTATCGCCGATTTTATATGGACATCCTACATATGCCTGAAGGGAAAACTCATGTTAAAGTATTAGGCTTATAATCTATCATTCTGGTGAAAACACCTTTTAAAATCTAGAGCAAAATTAACAGCTGTTTACATGTACAAGTCGCCGATTAATTGGATTGCCACAGGAAAACAAAAACTGAAGCTTGCCAGAGCATGAGAATATCCATTTTTGGCGAAGTATCTGTGTGCACTTTGTTTCTTTCTTGAGTTTTCAATATATGTCTTTAATCAGAAATGGTCTCACAATACCATGTAAGGGTCATTAAAGAAAACCAAATCTCAACTATAAATGCGGATAGAGTAAATGTAGCAATATTAGTAGAACACATCAGTGAAAGTTTGAGGAGAATCGGACAATTCAATTTTCCTCTGTCTATGACATCATTGGGGACAACATAAAGAAAATAATGAAAGAAAATCAACATATTCACTTTTCTAGCATAATGAAAGAGCAATTGACATACATCTTTCAGAGAGCAAGGAGGTTATCTTCAACATTTTATGTGTCAGTAACAAGTTAATGGAATGTGTACTTTTGATGAAAATGACATTTTGTGGAATTCTCCTTATATTTTCTTCATAATGCCGTCCATAATGCCCTTATGAACTGTAGTAGTCTCCTTATCCAGCAATAACGGCACCGAAATTTTAAACATTCATAACTTTTGAACAGATTTGGTTTCCTGTAAGTGATAAAAAGTTAAGAAGAAGGAAACAGGTTTCAACACCCCTACAGCTTAGGAGACCTTAATTTCTGGGGAAAAAAACACCTTTTTTATTCAGACATGCAATGTCAAGACATAGCCCTGTATGACTACACTTTCAAGGTTATTTTGTGTGGACGTAGGGATTTTTTTTTTTTTTTTTACATACGAGTATCTCTTTCCGTAAAAAAAAACATGCGCTTTCCTAAGGACTAAGACGAAACAACAACACAAAATTTTGATAGGAAACTAGCTAAACAACTCTCTTTTTTTTTACATAAAGTAACGTGAAACAAACATTAACGTTTTGTTTGTTTGTTTTCTTTTTTCATCTGATTGTGAAATAGGAAAGATCGTATCGTAACGTCTCTTAAGCAATTTGCAGTGTCCAGACGAACGCCTTTCAATCATTGTCGCTCAAATTGAAATTTCCCTTATCGGACTCCTGTCGCCTGCATTTGCATCATGAAAACGCAACAATGTATCCCTCCCTTTGAACCCTAGACGGGTGGGACAGCATGGGGGAACTGCGATCGAAGTCTGTGGGAATGAGCGGATTATCAAAAGCGAGCATCACAGATTAGCGGGCTAGTGTCCAGCGATAAGACACACCTGCCGAAGTTAATTGGAAACGGCAGTGCATTCGTTGCGCCGCTTGACGGGGTGGGGGTGGGGTGGGGTGGGGACATCATCGACAAGTGGTATAGAGAGAAATCATCTTTAATAATGTCATAATAGATCAGAAAGATATTTTGATGAGGAATCGGTTGACCTATTCAACTGGCTGATAACAAATGCATGGCTTCTATCATGTTTGATATGAAAGGGATCGGTCACTCCATCTACAAAATATTCTTTTAGTGCAAAATATGGTTCTCTAGACACTTGAAAGAGCCACTCCTGTTTGATAATGGTTTCATTCATATTTACTCTCACTTCATTCACTCTCACATCAATGACACCTCCTAAACACAGCAGAAGCCAGAAAAGAAAAAAAAAAGAGCGGCTGAATTTTGCCTCAGATGATATATGATCGGCCGTCATCACTGGACACAACCAAATTATTTTTTGGCTTGGAATTTGACGTTCCTTTTCTTTGATATAAGCATGAAACAAATTTTTGTCATCGCTACTGTCAGTATGTCGCCGTAAACTGTTATGTGTTTTATGATCATTTTATTAACTCTGTCATTGCTTTACTCTCCAAGGTGGGTATATTATGTTACACGATTCTACACGATAGCACTTGTAAAGAAAACAAGATGCTACAGTAAGTTTATGATAAAGTCAAGAGCTGCAAGATTTCTGAGGTGTGTCTATAAACACAGAACAGAATTTAATATATATATGAATATATCTATCAATATATTACATATATAACATGAATGTATGTTTATCCCAGTACACCTCATTGAAACGATATTCCTTATAAGCAAATAAGGTACTCCCACTGTGAGGTTGTTCCTTTACGAATGCACGAAAGTTGTTTTCGGTTGCCCTTTGTAGTACCCCATGACATTTTACTCAGCAGATATCTCAATACCCTGCTGCCCCTTTATACTCTCTTCATTCCAGGAAGATTTCATCTGATATAACTCCATTCACCGAAAGGAGTCACATGGGAAGAAAACAAAAATGTTCTTTCCTAATATAGGTTTTCGCGGCCAATTTCATTGTTTTGTCAATCAATTTCATGTCAGAAGCATTCATTTTCGTCAAATTTGCTCAGGCATTGAAATACCGTCAATCCAAATCGTTTTTCTTCGTTCAAATTGACTAATTTGAAAACCGATTTCACATTTGCGCATTACAATTCATCGAATGGACATACATTTTCTGCAATGGTTATTCAACTTCATCTCCACCAGTCGCCACCTCTTTACGAGCGTTCAAATTCGCATATAGGCAGACAAGTTCATAAGTACATCATTCAAACCTTACCTGTGTGATATCCATTAAAAAGTACATTTATTGTACTGCGTTTTAAATTGAATGTTAAAAACGCCCTCATGTGGATCACACAATGGTGCAATAATGAGGATCACAAAGCAGTATGATGACTATGAATATGATAGATAATATGTCAAATGAAAATTATGAACACAATAATTTATGATAATCTCAGTGATAATAAAGATGTAAATTAGAGATAAAGAAAGTACCATGTGTTGACTGAAAAAATAAGAATTTTTTTATTGAAGTTTACATAACATGTTTAGCATCAGAAAATTAAGGATGGTCAAAATAATGAACAAATGCTGCTTATAATCATGCAATTCATGATAAAAAAGTATAAGTCTCATCCAATGATTAGCTGGACATAGTCACTCTTTCTTGTTTATAAGTGTACGAGCATCACGAAATTTAATACTCAATTGTAAAATTCGTTTGCTCAAAAACGAAATTGAAAGTGTTATTAAATGCTTATCCAGCCCATCGCACGAATTTAGATGAACAAGCTTGGAAATCCATGCCTAAACACGAAATTGAATGTTTACATCCGAATTTGAACTTGTGACCACTAATTTGGGTGCCTAAAAACGAATCTGAAAGAATTAGATGTGAAATCGTTTGACCAAACTCAGTGCACCGCTTCAAACATACGAAGTTGCATGCACATCATTATGAAAATTAATGGCAAGTTTACGAAATCAGACGGGAAAACCTATAGTTTCTTCATGGTACGGGTAATTATTCCGCTTAGAATTTTCAAAAATGAAACAAAATGATGTATCTTTCATGAATTTCATCTCCATGTAAATATACTCTCCCTTTAATATTTTCCTGTGGTTGATACAATCCAGAACAAATAGTTTACAAAATACTAGGAAACCTGCTGTAATGATTCATGTTCCCCAGACAGCTCCTAATGATTTATGTTTCTATGTGATTCTCTGCCCCACCCCTACCCCACCCCCATTAACGCTCTGTATTCTTCGGCTTCTGTCATCACTACATAATCGTATGCTCCCCACAGAGATATGCATCCATCGAGACATCCAGAGAGCACATTCTCCAGGCAAAGATGATCGATTTCATTCGGTCATATCGATCGTCAAACCACCTCCAGCGTTTAAACAAACCATTCGTCTCCATCTCAAGCAGCCGGGGTATTGCCTCCCCACTTTCCACACATCGGCCTCTGAACCCGCCTTGCCTGCCTCGTCGGTGCACGCAAAAGTCATACTGTGAAAGATGAACAACCACATTTTTTTTTTAAAGTCCACAAAGAATCAGGTCATCTGCAGTGACAAAGATGTTGACTCGCATGGGAGGGAACATACAGAATAGACCTATTCTATTTGAATAGTTTGGTATAGGCCTATGTTGTTGTTGAAAGTTGCAACCTTTTGGAATAATAAAATGCAAACCCTTGAGGTTCGACCAGCCTGTGTATTACTGACAGTATTGTCTGTTATATTACATGGGTTGAATAGCCAAAGTATTCTGAGAGTACAGCATGCCTTCAATTTGAATTTTCGTTGGTAGCCATTGCGCATAGTCTTCAGAGCATCAGCCATAAGTCCACCGATAAATGCACAACTATATGCATCTTCGGTCTTCAGTAAGCAATACGTATGACACATCATAGTCTGTTTCCAGTTTTCTTTTGCTCATGTACCGTTTATTATATGTGTGTGTGCGTGTGTGTGTGTGGGTGTGTGTGTGTGTGTGGGTATGTGGGTGTGTGGGTATGTGTGTGTGTGTGTGTGTGTGTGTGTGGTGTGCGTGTGTGATGTGCGTGTCATTTGTTAACTCGAAAATACTCTCCCATCGGAGAACAACCTGAAAATGTGTTACCTATGTGAGAATATTTCTGGTATTCTATCACGACATAATGTGATCGCGTTTATCCAATCTGGCATTTGATTATAGTGTTTTTGCGTGTTTAGGTCTTTTAAAATGACATTGGTTATTGCCCTGTTTTATTCACTTCCTTAATTTAATGCCAAATCGTCGTACTCACTATTCTCCTCTTGCTCAATACTTTTATTTCAGTAACAAATTCAGCTACTGGTTTTGTTGCTATGTCACCATCTACTCTAGATTACAGTGCGTTTATTTTCTGAGAACATTAATCACTGTTAGCCGTCTGGGTAAGGACGTAAGTATCATTTGTTATATTATTAAAATCAATAATAGCAGTGATAGAAAGAACAAAAATCGATTTTGGTCCACGAAGTGAATGCTGGACAAACATATGGCCTATATTTATATACTCACAAAGACGAAGTGTCCACACATTACGTATATCGATTTTGCTTTCTTCCATTTGCATTCTTAATGTAGCATTTTTATTTTTAATCGTTGGAACATGTTAACCTGATTTGCGTGATGCGGTTGAACAGATTCTAGTAAAGTGGAATGCACGAATGTGTCTTTGTGAGGAACGGTTTACAATATTTACAATGTATGCTATCACGGAGAATGGATGACAAGTTACAAAGAAAAAATACTTCGCCAAGCGCTGTATCCGCAGTCCACGAGAGGAGTAACGCCCCTTTGGGTGGTTCCTTTGACAATTCCCTAACCAACCATCTGATCCTGCAATCATTGCCTGCCAGAAGGTTGAGAAGCTTTCGATATCGAAGCTAGTGTGCGGGTTTCTTACTTTCACGAGCTGTACCGTTTATATACATCTGTGAGAAATGATGCAACCAGCGCCCAACCCAGACAATGAAGTGGCAATTTAGCGGAGTCAAAGCGGTGTAGTATGGAGTCCTTTCCAGTGAACTCTATACGTCAGACGTATACAACCGGCAAAATGACACATACACTGTGGTAGAGAACTAGGAACAACGGAATCAGACTGAGTATGAATCATTGAATCACAGCATATTCCACACTATCAGTACATACCTTAACAGATGGTTTTTCCTGATAATGAACAAGGAAGTTCTTATAGAAAAAACAAAGACAGGAGAGGAATTACAACAATAACAACAATGATAATAATAATAATAATAATAACAGCAACATCAATATCAACAACAACAATAGCAGCAGCAGCAGCAGCAGCAGCAGCAACCACAACAACACAACAAGCCGGAGGATGAAAAGAATACTATAAAGAGGAGGAGTATAATTATATCCCTTACATCATTCCGGTTATCTTGCTGTGGGGATTACTAATTTAAAGTTTTTATCTTATGGCTTGAAACGTTATATATTTATTTGAAATGTTAGTTTTGCAACACAAATGGTGAAATAAAGAGATTGCGACCATTTTTTGTTCTTTTTTTGTGGCAGAAATTTTCTTTGACAACATTACGTTTTGCATAAGTAGGACAATGAAGCGTGCACCCACCTGCTCCCCTCTTCCCCTCAGGTGGGAAATATATCAAATGTTGTCGGCATGTGCAGGAAAAGTGTTACTTTGAGTTGCGAGTACTTTTTTCTCCTCTGTTTCGTCGAGACACATTAATGTAGCAGGCTCTACTCAGCGTGGCCATGTGAGAATTTTGTCTTTTGGCATACAACCGCCGCACAATAACCACACAGAGACATGCCAACATGCGTTATAATGTTCACTTCTTCTTCTTCCAAGCAACACTGAACTCACAAACATGCACATAGATATATTTATTGGCATAGACGCAGAGAAGGAAATATGATCAGCATTGTGATTAAAGGATATCATTGACCAGTTTCACGTAGACTACCGAGTCACTCTGCATACAGCTTCCTCCTTATATAGCAGCTGCTTTTGTCTTGATAGGAGGGGTCAACTTTAATTCAGCTTTTCCTCGACACACTTGACACTATGAAAACACATAGGAAGAATTCCCTGTGGACAAAGCATTGACGAAACAATAGTAGTGTCAACGGCGATTCAATATTCATCGGAAAAACCAAACACAACAGCTCTCCAGAATTCATCAATGGATCGTAAAAAAAAAAAACAAAAAAAAACCCAAAGCAAAACAAAAGAAAAACCCTTCACCGTGCTCCTAATGCTAACAATGTAACATTTTCTTCTCTTTTCGCGTTTGTCACGTTGCTTGTTCATGGAAAAAATGAATAAAGGGAATAGTCCAGTGTGTCCTACGATGTTCCTATTTATTGGAGGCTATGTTGTCCTATTTCAAACCTGCATTTTCTACACAGACGTTATTTAAATGCTGTGCATATCATGATGCCATCTGCTGCATGTACTATCCAGGTGTACTTCTCTCATCGATAGATTAATCTACATAAGAGGCTCTTCCATCGGCCTCACCGAACCCATCTCTGCCCTGGACCAATCCTCTCTCGTGTCTCACGACAGAGGCAAACATCATCCTCCAGCCTCCAGACGACAGCCTTATACCAGCCGCCATTCACGGATGGCCGGTTTAATCAGCCTCCTCTGCACACTCTCACGAGCAGCCCCTTCCCAAATGAAGCGATATGTGTTCATACCCGCCAGTTCATCCCTTCACTTGGGTCAACATGCGTGTGAAATTAGGCTGGAAAAATGGCGCCGTGTTCGGGTGCCCAAGAAAGTCGTTAAGCGATCAAACAAAGACATGGAAAGACAAAGACCCCACAGTTATGGGAAAAGACAAAATTAGAATGACTCGGGATGCTGAAAGCAATTTTGTCGGAAAATAGAAGCAGAAAACTGCAGGATGACATTAGCCGAGGTTGAGTTGCGCTGGTTTTTGGTACATTGAAGCTCTGCCTGACACTTAAGTTTATGGCAAAAGCTCTTGAAAACTGGTGCATTCTCGCACAATAAAGCAATTATCATGAAGTAATACAACTCATCGTGACGTATATATAGAGAGAGAGATTTAACATCAATATAACAATTGAATATTGATGACACATGTTAGATTAATTTAACGTGGATCATACAAGAATAATCTATTACACCACAACACTTAAAATACATTTGACTATTCTTTTTTAACTGCTATGCCATGAAATAGATAAAAACATATCACACATTAAGTTTAGACCTCAGATCTGGCTTAAAGTGCCGAATTTTTCTGTTTCTAATAATTGTTGTCTTGCCGAATAAGACATGCAGGACAGGTAGGTTGCAGTAAAGAATTGCTTTTTTTCTGCCTATAGTCTGTGATATGTGTACGACGTATGTGACTGCTAACGCCACCAATGTTGAGGATCAACGTAGGGTTTATTTTCGTCTCACTTTTCTCCGTCCTTCATCTCGTCTCTTCGCGGCCGGATCGCGGCCCAATGAACCGCACTCCGCAATACCGAGACGTGCTGCATAAACAGTGCCAATCATTCGGCCAATCAATATTTCCCCTCACTGCTGGATATCCCTATCTCCCATTCAAAGCAGGATCAAGGACAGGAGGAAGGATGACGGGATTGAACGTTTATCGACTGACAACTGAACAATCAGAGACAGGGACCTCTTTCTACTCACCTCTCTCGGAGGATTTCCATCACCAAGTGTCCGCTTTTCTCCAAGGTCTTTCATCTTATATGCACGTATTTCTTAAAGGAATGATGACTGCAACAAAGCGGTTGTTTCTTTAACGAGATAGGGAGTTGTGATCAAAGGAATAACAGCAGACTCCTTAAAGAAGATATGTTTCAAAATATGATCGAATATAAACGTTCACCAAGTCACTATTGTAATACATGTATATATATTTCGTTTTTGTATTACAGCCGTGGTATCAGGAGCAAATTGGAGTACATATTTCATTCACCTGTTGAGTTCAAGTTTTTTTAACCCTCATTTTTTGAACTGATTGTATTTGAAAGTGTGTGTGTCACTGTGTGAGCATGTGCTTGTTAGTGATGAGTGTATTAGGATTGATTCGGATTTTTCCCCCGAGTATTCCCTAAGAGAATTACCCTTTTGGAAAGTAATACTTGCTGTAGAAAACAAAGTGTAACATTCAGAATCACTTTTTTTTTTTCTTCCTCTGCAAAAATGATTGATATCATTCTGAAGTCTTTCTTTCCTTTCTCATTCACCGCCTCCCCAAACTGACAGCCCTCAGCAATATTTCTTTGAAAGTTCACTAAAAATTACTTAACCCTTTAAACAATCTGCGGTAACATCGAAATTGCTATGATGTTTCAAACGTCAGTTTTTCTGGGCCTTTCCACAAAATGCAAACTACTATAGACTAGTAGGGTTCCAATTACCACAGCATTAGCAAATTAGCGATCAACGTACGTAATTTCCTAAGACGGTGGTTAAGGATGAGATTAATGTTCATCTAGCCAAGATTTTGCCCGCAGCCAATGGAGTGTAGTAAATGGAAGAAAACCAGTCAAGTGTTCTTAAACTACTGTGATCAGTTCGACCCCCCCCCCCCCCATGCAGAGTTAGATGTAGCGAGTGGTTGGACATTGAGGGCGTTATTGGAGTGCGAATAATGTATATAGTGTGAGTGCGGTAGATGCTTGACTCGTGTGTGTCTGATCATCAGGCTTTGCTGAAGATTACTGATTAAAACATATTCAGGTGTGCATATAGATGCTTACAACCAAATCCTTTGCAAGAATATGATTAAAAAATTGATTGTTTTTGATAAACTACACCAGGTTTATGTTGAGTCAGTCGGTTTGTACCTCCTTTCATTAAAGAATATATATGTCAGAAATATATGGAGGGAGCGAAGATGAGAGTGGGGATGGTATGGGCTATTTCAATTTCTTCTTGGGGGTTGATGGTAAAGGCTTTGATCCAAGAAAGAAACTGTGATTTATAATTTAAAGTGTCTATATAGCCTGCTCTCTCCCTCTCTCTCTCCCTCTTTTTCTTGGAGTGTCATTGATCGTCTCTCGTGTGAATTTGTATGTATATTATCAAAGTGAGACACAGCTCTGCCTAGAATTCTCCTCCTCTCTCTTTCTCTTTTCAACACATGAAGCTGTGCTATCAGTCGCATGCACTATTCAAAACACGCATTCATTAATGGGATATTGATTTGGAGAATATATTCATATGTGCATAAATATCCATTTTGAAAGCATCTCTTAATTCAGCACAAGTTGTTGTACTCATCATTTAAGAGGTTGGTACATTAACATGTCTGTAAAGCTTTGTTGTCGATATATTTCTATTTCATGTACATGCGTCGTAAGAATTACTTCATTCTCTGTTAGATTATATCATGTTTCTTTGTGTCATAACGCGTTTTTTTTTCAGTGCTATGTTATCATGTTCGAATGTCATGAAATATGTTGTTTTTCTGTGCTATATTACGTGTTTGCGTATTTACAAGGACTCAAAGAAAACGGACCTTCACCACTAAGGAGACTTCGTTGGATATAGATAACATTGGATAAATAAAAATTACATATATACTATATATATATATATATATATATATATATATATATATATTATATATATATATATATATATATATAATATATATATATATACACACTCAACAAAAAAAGTAAGTTCCCCCCCCCTAACATTTTTGGATATATCTCAAAAAGCATTTTACGGATGTTCATAATTCGAACGGGAAATGGATAGGGAATTTCATTACTCATAACATGAATGGCATATCATTGCCACCAGATATCATTATTGGTGTAAAAAAATCGCATTTTATGTCAAAATGCATGGGAAAAAAGTTGCACTTTAGGCCATAGGAAGCATATTGTATACGTGTCCTATGTAAGTTAGCAACTGATCTTTTTAAATTGTGTAATTCTCAGGAATTTCTTCAGGTACAATGTGCTTCCCTATTAAACAGATGTTATGCATACTTTTTTAACAATAGGCCTTCACAATATGAAAATATTGGTAGAAGCCATGTGATTTGTAATTCCAATTTAGGTTGATCACATTAATGTGCCTGTGGGCATTTTGCATCATGTCCTCAAGTTGTAAATCAGTTTGCTGAGGGAAATGGCATCGAACGTATGGAGTGGCCTGCAAGATCCCTGACTGTAATCCAGTAGAGAATCTTTGGGATATCATGAAGTGGAAAGCGAGCAAGAAGTTGAAATATGACATTTCACTGCAAGAATTTCAGCGCATCTTGCAGAGAGCATGGGCCAACATTGAGCAGCGCCAAGTACAAACTTTAGTTAACAGTATGAGGAGGAGATGGCGGCTGGTTATTGCGGATGGTGGACATAATTATAAAATGCTTCACTGTAATTATCAAATGCTTCACTGTATGCTCATGAAAAGAAAGAGATAGAGAAATATGCAATAACCATGCTTAAATGTTCAGAATCATGAGTGATTGTTTGATTATTTGTGTAAAAGTCATTGCAAATCACTAAAGTGCAACTTTTGTTTCCATGCATTTTGACATAAAATGCATTTTTTCACACCAATAATGATATCTGGTGGCGATGGTTTGCCACTCATGTTATGAGTAATAAAATTCTTTATCCATTTCCGTTTGAATTATGAAAATCGGTTGAATACTTTTTGAGATATATCCACAAATGCTAGGGGGAGCTTACTTTTTTTGCTAAGTGTATATATATATATATATATATATATATACATATATACTATATATATATAAATATATATATATATATTATATATATATAACTACATATATATATATATATATATATATATATATGTATACATACTTTTATGTATACATAACACGTATATACATACAATTATACGTATATGTACATAATAATCACTTCCATACATATGTAATGTGTGTTCGTGTGTGCGTAAGTCAGTTATAACTATTTTTTAAAGCTAGTTGATGAAGAAGAAACGAAATGAAGCAACATTTTACCATTTCAGATACAAATTTATTTTCAGATCCTCTTTTTCTCTCTGAGTAGTTTCTAATTTACAGTCGGAACGCAACCTCTATGTCAGAACAAACGCATCGATGTACCGCGCAGTTACTGTGTGTGAGCTGCCGAACCACACTTCGCCAGGTAAATGCACTTAATTCAAAAGATGTCGAATAAGTTATCATCTCATGGTATATACATACTGTACAAAGTTCTGACACCGAATACATGGATGCATCTTGCTCTACACACCGAGGCCGTGTCAGTCTCTGTGTTGTAAGGTCAGAGCTATAATGTCCTCATGTCTTGCAAATTTAACGAAGTTTGCGCGGTATCTTCTTTCAAGATGATAAATATATAGCACCCCGAGGCAACAATTAATTTCCATTTCCACACAAATACTAATTATATATTCTGTTTACTTTGAACTCGTTCGGCTTGGAAAGGACTTCTCTCGAGCGATATTCGGAGAGGAATAATTTTAAAAACATTACTCGTGAAACCACTGGCGTGTGACATATTAAAATATGCCACTCTGTCTAGCTCTTCTGGGTGTATGTTTGTTTTACAAATGTTTGGACTACAACTATACTCACTAACCTTATATTGCCTTAAAAGTTCCTGTGTTTATCTGCCTTCACGTTATTGATTTAACACTGACACTACATTCTCACTACTTTTGAGGGAAACATGATTGTTGACTCACAAATCATAATATCGGTGAGACTTGAAGTACAAGAGTTTCATATGATGATATGGCAGTTTATAAAAACATTACACCAGTAAATAAATCCACGTAAGACATATTAAGATTGCTTGTTTTGATACCATCATCGTGCTTACAATGCTCTAAAAATGACTGGCCAATAGATATTGGACACTGCTTGCAATGCAACGATGATCTAATGCAAAACTTTCTCACCAAAACTCATTATTTTCAACGTGACAACAAACATTGCTCCGTAAGCTTAATGATTACTGCGTATTACGATGAATAATTCCCAACTATCACAACTCATACATCAATGGAAAGACATATATATCCGTTGAGCTGGAGGTGGGGAGCTCTGCAATACACACCTGTTGCTAGGAGTTGCCACTCGATTTTGGAATGTGCCATTTATATATATTTCTTATAGTACATGAAGTAATCACGAAACTGTATGACGACAAGAAGTACTGATAAGTAGCATGAAAAACTCACGCTCAAAATTTTTCTGTGATATGGTGTAGTCGGTAGGACAACTACTAACGGGAATTAATTTCGTCATGTCAAAATATTGTAAAGATGTCGCGACGATTATGTCGTACCTTAAAGGTACACTCGTGTTCCTTAGTTGCTACTGCTTCTCTACTGCATTTCGCGTCTTCGCATTTTCCTACACATCAAGAGACAACGCCATCTTCAACAACTACATTGTAGATTTTTCTTACTAGTTCTTTTATTGGAATTTTAAGACTCAAATTTCGAAGTACCACGGTATGGTGTGCTTTACAAAGATCTAGACTCTGAAACAGGAAGTTAAATCATTCAATTCATGCTCGGCGCGCACATGCTCAGGCAAAATGTTTTTACCAACTACTATGCATTTCTGCAATGCATTTAGCTTGCTATTATGTAACATGGTGTCTTCAAAACGCGAAAAACAAAAATGCGACTCGTATTAACAGTGTGAATGTGATGCATATTGATATGACACGAACCACTCTATTTTTGATGGCGAAAAGGCAGAAGGAGCTTATGGAGCGGAAGACAATGAGAGACAGAGGGGAAAAGAGTGCTGATGATACCATTTTTACACTTAGTGAGAGTGAAATGAGAGAATGTGTGAATTCCCTCTGAATGAAGAATATTGACTGCTCGGAGCTAAGACGTTTTAACATGGAATCCACACATCTGCCTAATGGGGTATCAACTGTGCACAAGCGTGCATAACAGGCCATCTGTATCAACCAGGACAAGATCCAAGTTGCACAAGTTTGCACTTTCTGGACCTGTTATGATCTGCGAATGGAGAACATGAAAAAAGATGCGCGCACTAGCAACACTGTTCAGAAAATGTCAACCTAGAATAGAAATGGCTGGCGGGGTGGGGGTAGTTGCTGGGAGGATTATATGATGGCAAGAAATAACGTATGGTCTATTAGCTCCTTTCATGTTCTTTTTTTTACGTTCAACACCGTCTACAATCAAGCGCCTAAGCGCTATACCCTTGTCTCCGATATATTTTTTTAAGATTCTTTTTCATGTATCGGAATCGGGGAAAAATATCAACCGAACTCATCACTGTGCGGTTAATAAGTGTTCTTAAAATTAGGTTCACCATTGTAACATGTCTGCATGAGCGACAGTGTCGACTACATTTGCTAAATGTCCTGGAGTATCTCAAAAAGCTTATCATGACGTCAACCGATGACGCGAAAGGATGAAAAAAAAATCAACAATTTGTACTTAACCTGATGATGAAAGCCGTATTAACCCAGGGTGGCCTCCCCAGTATATGGGAGCTATTTCCCCTAGGGCCCTGTCACTACCACTCCCCTGATATTGCCAGCTACCCATCTATACTCGGGGGTCAAGAGGAACAATGAGACTTGTTTTCTAGAATATGGGACGATTCGATCCCACGGATGTCCTCATTACGAGTCGAGTGCTTTGTCCACAACGTCACTGCGCCCACATTGGAGAACACTGTCTTCAAAATCGCATGTCTGTGACGAGGTTCACGGAATATTTGGAATATCGTTTTGGTACAGTTTACAACAGTGACAGTATATAATTGTATTTCTGTTCATGGTATTTTCCTTTATTAAGATGCTGCATTGATTTTGTATAACTATGTATATGTGTATGTTACACTATAATTCATTTCTGTTGGAAACTGAATAAAGGACGTTAAATGAAATGATTAAACATTTGAAAATTTCGATACCGCGCTGTCTTTATGTCGAAAGGTTTGATTATCTGCGTTGTATCAGGTAGCAATAATCATAAACGAGATTTTGCATAATCATATTGGTGGCGTGCAGAAAAGGATTTTCTTTTTCTAATTCTCAAATTGGCGCAAAATATATTCTTGTAACAATCACTCCTTTTCTATATATTTTTTTACTTCCACTATACACATAAGGCTCATGATAACAATTGACTGTATCTTGTCATTTCTTTTTAAATTTGTACTTCAACTAATATGAAAAGCTCCATCACTGATGTAAATTTGTTACTGATACATTTTTGTGTTGCTGTTACTAAGGCAGAGCCAAACGAGATAAGTTTTACGTGGTGTCATTCAGTATCCATTTAATCTCCGCTCTACGTGGAATCGCTGAGCTACGATTGACGCATTGCCATTAACTCTTCGAGCCCAACCATACTCGCAAATTATCAATAAGAATTGATTTATGGAGGGTTTCCGAGAATACGAGAACATCTGATAACATCCTACACGTTGTCACTTTCATATATACCATCTCTTCACAAACAAAGTGGGATAAATTGGCGTGTTATTCAGTTACGACTCAAGTACAGTGAAGGAGAATTGTTAGTTATGACAAATTCAGAGGACAATAGATAGACCGACTGAATCAGTTTATTAGGGCAGAGCGCAGAGATGATCTCCCGTTATAGAGCACGTGGAATGTCCAGTCTCAGCGTTGTAACTTCAAGAACATTTCGCCCTCTTGCATGTATACAAAGATGCCTCATTTATAAAGACATACCAAAGATAATATTTATGATCAAGTTCCGACTAGACATTCTCATCAGATAGTGGCCAAACAGAATAAAACACCCTGGACACCATTTCACGAAGGTTGTCAGCCCTGACAAGTTGTCAGTCTCTGACAATTAACATAGCAACAGTCAGTGACCAGAGCTTCTCAGCCGATCAAAACCAACAGTTTTACTGAAATTGTCAGAGACTGACAACTTGTCAGGGTTGACAACTTTCATGAAAGAGTGCCCGACTGGACAGTGGTGCTTTTCACGTGATGACCGTACAACAAGTCAGGCACAAATAACGTAAACACTAGTTTGTGAACGCCTGTATTAATCTGAAGTCAGATGATGGGACAGGAGAAACTGAATATGATTCTGTAATAAGAAGCTCGCCGCCTTGCATCGTACGATTTATCTCGGTGAGCAATGGTGAGGGAGCGTTTTATTAGCTCAGATTGCACTATATGTTAGGCTCTTTCAGATCTCCCGTCATTCTTTCCAAAAAGTTCGATAATAATCTACATGATCTTGGATAACAATAGTATTGAAATAGTATAAAAATAAAATCGGTGTCAGTTTCACTCTTTTATTCAAAGGAGTTCTACCGGACTATTCGGATTTTGATTCATATCAAGAAAGATGGCACCTCTACATGACATTATTTCTCAGCGGTGCCAGTTTTAGATGGAAGAATGTGCTGAATGTTATCATCTTCTTGGTGGATTTGTGGACAATCACATCATGTAAAAGCCATCGAGAATGATGGCTGAAAACTCAAAAGTTTACAGTTGTTCTGACTTCAGATTAAAAAGAATTAAAAGAATTAAAAGAATTCTGTCGAATATTTTTTCTGTAGTAGTCATATGAAAAGGAACAGAGACATACACAACCCTTTCATCAGAACAGCTGTTGGTTCCCATGGTAGGAGTGGCGCCGCCATAGGGGAATGACGGCAATCTTACCCAATGAGACTCTCACTTCAGTAGAAAGCACGAATTGGCTTAGCCGCCTTTAAAGTGTAGAACTGATTATAAGGGAGTCGAATAGTAAGACCTAATTTTACGCCAGTCTCCCATTTCGGGAACCGCGCTGACACCAGCGCCTTGACTAATGTGCAGCGCAAGAATGAAGGTAATGTGAACATAGTCCGCTGTCCCGCAGCAACTATGGGGGATTAATTTTTCATGCCAAATTCCGAGGTCGTTAAGAAAATGTATAAAATTCGATTTCTCCAAAAATTGCATTCAAAATTTGATCGTAAATTAAGCTGTAAATGCATATTGAGGCTGAGAAAAGAGAGATTTTTTGTTGTACGCAAAGGTTGGAAGGTGGTATGCGTGTACAAGACTAAACCACAAAACTATTTGCATTGCTCAATTTTTCCAATACGTAGTGATTTAGGTTGGCATCCCACCAACAAATGTTACATTTTTCTTAGAGGAAAAAATGCGAGTGCTTCATTATCACTTATGCTTCGAAGGAGGGTAAACAAGGTAAACACAATAAGCTGTACGCACCGTATCGTCAGATCAAATGTGAGTATAAAGTGTTACGGTGGTGAACGATTGTAAATTGTGTGCAAATACTGATATTCTTTTGTTGTTTACCACTCTACATATCGAGCAAATTGGTTTTAAAGTTTATTTGCCTTGTGCTCTAACATTTTAATTGCACAAAGAATAAATTACTCTGAACAACAGAAAAATTTACATCTCTGTACAATACCATGCGATTTTTTTATAAGTGTGTTTTTTTAAAATATATAATACATACTGCAAACACGTAAAAATATAGGATTTCGTCTCTTTTTCACATTTAGGACTCTATTTTTTGTCCGAGTTATTCAGAAATTATAACTTTTCGATATCCCTGAGGGAACTTTACAAAAAGGCAAAAATTTCCTCCAAAGAATTTGCTTGGAAGTGTAGGTGCAAGAGGCTTTGGCGTGTGATTGTCTGTGTGAGTAGGCTCAGGCAGGTGAACCTCCCTGGTAGGCTATATGACATTCTATGTGCATATGTGTGCGTCAATATGCAGCGAATTGACCCCCCCCCCCCCGCCTCATATTATAATGGAGTTATAATTCAAACGGTTTTAAGGTTATCATGATGACAAATTAAGAGTTTCTTCCATAGCTTTCCCATGTCTTTGACTCGAAGGATTGAAAGAATTCAGATATGAGCGCATAGTAAGAGAGAACAGTGTTGACGTCAATCTGAAAACTTAATTTAGCCTTAGTTTCATCTACCTTTGCTGAGATTATTCATCCAACGTGGCGGGGTACAATTTCGTTCGACAGAGGCTCAGCAATTGGTAGCCAGCACCCGCTCCGCGCGGTGCGTGTGATCCGAGTCAGGTAGGCATACATGTTTGGCCTAATTCTATCATCCCTCTCGCATTTTCATTTGACTTATCCTCCCTGCTTCAGCCTACCTTCCTTCCTCTTTTTAGTTTTGTCTCTTATCCACGCCCTATCCTCCTGGTTCGAACAGCCCTCACTAACAAACTTTGTCACATAGCCAGGAGTTTTAATGAAACTCAGCTCCCATATAGAAGGAGCAAGAGAGAGAAAAAGACAGAGAGAAAGGGCGGGAGAGATGGCCGAGTAATTTTTCCATCGGTCCGGGGAGATTTCTCCAAACTAACGAGCTCAGAATCCTGGCTGTCTGTGTAGATTGGCCTGATTGGGGGCTGGCAGGGGCTCTGGGGAGGACCTCGAGGAGGAGAAAGCAGGAGAAAATGTGGTAAAACCATTCATAGCTATCGTGAACTCATCTCGCAAAAGTTATGGTTAATTGGAATGGCGCGGCAATGTATTTCCGCTATCGCTTTCTTTATGAAGAAACATTTGTCAGTTAATGTTTGATTGTGAAACGAGAAATGTTTCTTGCTCTAATGAAAACACTGTTTTCCTACACTTCGACATCTGCTTCATGCTTGGGTATATTGATTACTGCACATTGGTATTCAGTCAGATGTGTTTGAATATTATTGATCTTGACACAGGTGGATTCTGCCGCGTGCCTCGAGACCCGTGGTAAGACATGTGTCTTGGATTCTTACAACCGACTAGAATGAACCTGTCTCCAGTCTGATTATATATATCTACCAGTCGTCTAGTTCGGGACATTGAAAAACCTAGCAATTCTGTCGAGTGCGTGTTTCGTTTAAGTGCCGTATCACTTTGCCTGTTAGAAACTTGCAGTTTTATCAGCTGGGATTTCCTGCTGATGATTCCTACCAGCCCTTTTTATTTCATGAGGCAAATGATCCAGTTAGAATCCACATGTCTCACTTCGAAGGAAACCAACAAGGCCGCCTTTTCATCAATGCTGTGATTGATCCCAAGACTCATACATCGACAAGAACATCTTAATCACAACCCGATCCACATGGCAACAGGGGCCCTCATAATCTTGCATTACAAACGCATGAAATAATGATCGTTAGGCTGATATTGATCGTAACTCAATACCTTACAGTATGTAAAGGTAAAGTTACCATTAAATAATCTATCTTATATTACAGGGTCGGTGAAAATGAGTAAATTTGGCATAGTTCTGGCATTCAAGCATATTACGTCGATATTACGTTCACATCAATAAATGAATAAGGTCTATCGATTGCGTAGATTTTACGGAAACCTCATATCGTCCTAAGATCATTATTATACGTTGATTTTACGAAAGATATGATTAATGTGAAGGAAAACGTGAACATACAACATCAAAACCATCAAAAACCAACCATACACAGTGACAGTGACATCCAGCATTCACCTTGATATTCATAATATTAGCTTAACTGGTAACTGGCAACAGCTTAACTTCGCATTTCATTTCAGCATGTATGATGAATCTTGCGTTATTCACTTTCTTTTGCTGGTCTTTTAAATCAAAGGCTAAGTTCATACGACGGCGATAAAAGGGTAATTATTTCGGATACAATACCTTGGAACACATTCTTTTTGCCGGAGCATTATTGTCATCAAAGCTACTAGAAAAGAACGACAATTTTAGATGTTGTTCGTCATTCTGAAAATAATCTTAATTTGCAGTCTTTCATGCGGAAAAGCACCTCACGTCCGAACCTTGCGCGACCCAGATCTGCGTCACATGGTGCGAGTATAATCCGTGAGTGATTTAGCGTTTGGTATGCATTGCGGCTCGTTTCTCTCATGGAGGGGCAACTCTACTCCAGGACGCTGTAACCCATCCAAATGCGACGACATTTCCTGCTATGATGGGATAAAACCTCAACGATATCAATCCAAATCCGAAGATCGCCTTGGTAAGAGAGAAGTGTAGGCAATGCTTTAGCTCAAAAACTTTGGAGGTTTGCAATAATCTAGACTGGTAACATGACAGCTAGGCAGGCACGTGGGAGGTTTTCCTCATTTTTAAAAGAAAATTTGGCTAAATATGCTATATAACAGCGTATGATGGATAGTGGTGTCAGTAACAGAGGTGCTCATCACTCAATGTCGAATTTAGTACAATGTATAACATGATGTGACATATCACGCATGTATAAAGAAAAAAAATCATGGCATTTAGGAATCAATGAAACGCCATCAAATTTTTATTTCTTCTTGGATATCATCCCTTTTCTCTGTGTGACATTGCTCATTGTTTTGTTCTCAATTTTCGTTTCGCTCTGCTCCCCTTCCTCGTCAACAAAACATTTTTTCGACAGATTTTGACATGGTCCCGCATCTACAAATTTAAATTAAGCTCTGACTTTTCAAATTTTAATGCACGGCACGATTGTATTGGCTTGCATTTGATAACAAAAAGCTCCTTTGCCTCACTGGACGTCCAAAACTCACTACAGTGATATGTCGTTGGAGGTGTACAGAGAGAGTGCAGAAAACTCCCTGTCCTGCTTCTATAGGTTGATGAAGTCAGCTGTTTCGAGAGAATATCCTAAAGAACCTAGAGTATAAAGTCATTAACAACGTTTAATGGCTCTGTAATAAATGAGTGAGGCACTGTATATTTTCACAGGACTGTCTCCATCGACCTAATTCCTTATGCACCATCTATTAATGCCTTAAGGTCATTACCAGGTAAAGCGAAGGATGACTTGCACATTCTATACATATAATAGGACATACATTAGGGGATGAAATACTTATCGTTGCCTTTTGTTCACTGTTGTTTTTGTTCCTCGTTTCGACTATTGACGGTGCTACTCGCAGATCTAGCTCCCAAACTCCAAGCTTACACCACCTTTAGCCTTTAATCTGTGGAATATTATAGCCTTGGCTCCTAGAGCCTAGGGCACCTCAGATGATTTAGTCCTTATTTTATATGCATATTTGAAGATGAGCCTCAAACAAACTTTTACATTTAACTTTCTTCAAAGCATCCCTGCCGGCCATTGTGTCAAAGAAGTGAAATGATGTATATGTAGCGGTGACTGCAGGGACGTTACCGCACATTAATTTATGGGCTATTAACGCAAACGAAACAGACCATTAGGTCAATTAATCGCGATAAGAGAGCACTGTCTCTACAGCAAACGTCATTGATTTGTATCATGTATATTGGCTCTATCTCAGATAATATGACAACCGTAACCTATGTGATAGATTTGATTGGTTGGTTGAGTGGTCGGTTTGTTCTTCACGGCCAACCATACGACCTTTTTTCCGCCTCATGACATTCAGTGACACTCTTTCGTCGTTGGGACAATAGACTGCACAAATTTACATGCAGTTGGATCTGTATTTCAGGATCCACAATCATAGTGAACATTTCTTGAGTATCGAAGGTTCTGCCGACAATGAAAACGTTACCTTCACCTTTCACAATTTGCCAATCTGCTCCATGATTTCTCACTGTTATACATGGGACCAATGAGTAAAAGCAAGGCCACGCCATAACCCTTCTGCTAAAATTACGAATTACTAAATAAGAATAATAGCAGTATTTCTGTAACACTCTCTTAAGGGCAATCAGGGCACTCAGTTTTCAAATGTCGCACCTTAACATGATGGAGTAAAAATGATCCGTGTGTAAGTGTCTGTTTCTGTGTTATCACAGCATTGAGATCAATCGCCCGAGGAAAGCTGCATCATATTTCCATCGCCGTTACTGCTATTTCACAAATGTTTTATATTGGAAATATTCGATTGTCTTAAATCTCTAATAAATGGACACTTTTCACCACGCATACGATGCGCATGTCTCTTCCAATATTTCAGGGGGTCGCGCGCAGATTTAAAAAAAAAAACGGGGGGGAGGGGGTGTCGTGGATTTTTTTTTTCTGGAACGCAGCTAAGAATATCTTCATTGAATATGAAGTCGTTCGGCAATGTTGGGCACCCATCTCTTACTCTTTCTCTGTCTGGACTTTGTCGTCAATCTGATTTCTGTTTGATTTAAGAATCCCCGCAGCGCAAAACTCCTAATGTTTCAAACAAGATCTACTATCCGTGACAGCAAGTGGCGAAGTCACAAGATCCGAAAAATCCATTAAATTTCATCCTGGGATAACTTATAGCCAAAGAGGAACCTTTGTCTTAAGTTCAAGTAGAATAGCACTCTGTACGAAGAATTTAACAATTTAAGTCATTTTCTTTACTAAACATCAAAACATCACTTTTCTTTGATATCATAAAGAGCCGAGTGACGTTAGTTAGTCTGAAGGTTCGTTATTCCGAAACAACAACAACAACAACAACAAATTACAAATCCCTATACCTACAGTGGATGTTCGTTAATCCGAAGACGGAATAAGGTTCGTTCATCTGAGCATTTATGGCGTTATTCCAAAGGTTCGCTAATCCGAAGATGTAATGATATAAGGTTTGTTATTCAAAAAATGAAATAAGGGCCGTTATTCCGAAGGTTCGTTAATCCGAAAATGAAAGAAAGTGCGTACTACCGAACCCTCGGAGTTTCGACCCTTATTTTGTTTTCGGATCAGCGAACCTTCGGAATATCGAACCTTGTTTTTGTTTGTTTGTTTGTTTTCAATTTTTTTAGAAACTAAACATCAAAATAACAAACCTTATTTTATCTTCGGATTTACGAACCTTCTGAATATAGGACCTTATTTCATTTTTTGAATAACGAACCTTATTTCATCTGCGGATTGACTAACAAGTTGTAACCTCATTGAAAGCAGAAATATTGACATGTCAATAGGAAAGTGGAAATTTTATCATCAATTTCCTTGATTACATAAACTAATATGATCCCGGACAATGTGGAGGCTCGTAGTCATGACATAATCTTTGTCCTAAATATTCAACTCAGCGAAAATGGACGCTTTTAACGCCATTAACGTTTCAAGATTTATTTGTCTTCTATGGCTCTTTGGTTACAGTTCCTTATTACGAAGGCTTGTTATTCTGAAGGTTCGTTATTCAGTAAGGCGATCATCTTCCCTTAGTTTTACACTTGGGACACTGATTGTGTCACGACTATGAGCCTGCACATTGCCAGGGATATCATAAGCCTATGTAAACAAGGAAATTGGTGATAGCATATCCGTCTAGACTGTGCAATATTTTTGTTTTCAGTATGGATGGACCGAGACCAGATTGTATTTATGTGTTAGTTTGCCATTCGTGTTTTGACAATTGCCAGGAAACGATTGGTTTCAAGAGGATCTATCACTATTGACAATAGATTCAATCATAAACTTGCTAGTCAGTGCTCGGTGAGGACTGTACTGCCTTCTAAACTTCTTGAGGATCCCACACTAGAAGTAACCAATGGAAGCATCGTGATTCGACGCTCATAGAGGATATATGAATTCATAATAGCCACGAGTTTCATTAAAAAAAAACCAACTTTCTGTTCACGTGCTACCACTGAAGTATACTACACCGTAATCATGAGAGCAAGAAATTTGTTAATATGAGCAACAGTACACTGTACTTAAAACAATATGACAACAAAATAAATGAAATAGATATGCCAATAGATTATATCACACGAGTTTGTCCTTTCATTCAAACTTGTAAAGAGTATGTTTCACAATATACCAAGCAATACAAACTTGGTCGTGGGAATGAAATTCGCTTCCGACGGACAAATAAACAAGTTTGTTGACCATAATGGGTAGATTTCATCTTCTCAAACAATACTTTCTTGGCAAGACGGTTTTGAGGAACCATGTGTTAGGACAAGACACAGTCTAATATACAAGAGTATGTATTAAAATGCAAATGCTGATACATAGCACAATAATTGAATGGTGTATAATCCCAATTTGTTAAAACTTTCTCTCAGATTCTTCTTTAAACAGTGCAGATGAACATCACAGTAACGATCAGAATACCATGCAATCTATTACATAACTGATTAACATCCGTCAAGTTGCCTGTAATACGATTACATCATTATTCCAAGTTATTTCAGTTCCTTTATTATCAAACTCCTTGATTAATCATAGATTTTACTTATAAACTAAAAAAATGGCTATCACCACTTTGACACTAACAACAGTTCCTTTTTGATCAGTTGTTTTTATCTTTCGTAGCGATATTGGGTGTAAAATTAATATGCAGAGCCACCAAATATTCAGCAATGACGGGTCTAACCAAGGTGAAATACATATAAACTTTACATATTGTATGTAATATCAATCGAAAAATAATGGAATAAGATGACTGCATTTTTACAGACAACAAAATGCATATGAAAAATACGGTGTATATGTATTTTTTGCTGACAAAATAGTACTCACCTATCGCCCATGTCAGACATACGCACATTATATGGCACGAAAGTTACACGTCAATGGATATAATCATAAGCTGCACATGGATATTTCTATTCATGCATTGTATTTAGTTAAATAAAAAGCACCTTCTGTCAGACGAAAGCGGCCTATTACCTATCCACCGAGGAACTCCTCTGACCATTGGTCTGTGACTTTGGACTGCCATTAGTCCGCTTCCGGTCAATCTTTTGCATGCATATCGCTGATTTCCTATTGATGTTGGATGTCGTCGAAGTCGGCATGTTAGTAGGTGGCGAGCTTCGAACTCCATTCCTCACCGTCTGGTATCCGCTGGTAAACCGCGACACCTCGTTGCATTCCGGACCAGCTGTCATGCCCGCGTAGTCGTCCCCCGAATCGCAGTTATTCACCTGTATGATGCCGCAGAGAGTGACCCGGAAGATGAGCTTGTGGAACGTCCGTCTGAACTCGCGATTGCTGAACGCGTACAAAATAGGATTCATGGCTGAGTTGGCGTGCGAAAGGATAATCGCAGGAAGGAGAACTTCGTAGGGCACGGGTTGCCATAGCAACGAGATGCAATTCATGACGTGTAGGGGGAGCCAACTGATTGCGAAGAGGAGGATGACAATGGCAAGAAGTTTGGCGGCGTTTCCCTCTTTCACCGCGAGACGCGACCGTCTCCGCGACATATCATCCTGGCTGCCCACGACTGTCCGAGAAATGGCGGCATACTGAATGCGCACCACTTGAAAGATTTTCACGTAGACGAAGAGCATCACGACCAGCGGAGGGAGCACGAAGCCGAAGAAGTTAAAGTACACCATGTACTTGAGATCGATGAGTTCTACAAAAATACAAAAGCCATGATCTGGCTTGCCCATGTTCCACCCAAACAACGGCGTGAGTCCTATGATGAAGGCTAGTACCCATGTTGACAAGAGAATCATCAACGCGCATCTCGACGTCGCGACCCGCCGATACCGGAGTGGCCGCGTTACCGCAAAATAACGGTCCAGTGCCACCGCAAGGAGACCGAAAATCGAACTTTGGGTGAGCGCCACCACAAAGGAGTTGGTGAAAAGACACGCATAGAAGTTGTCCTGCGGGAGACCTGCATTGGTGGCCAGCGCGAATGGGATGGCGAACAAACCTACGAGCATGTCTGCAATGGCCAGGGATACGATGTAGTAGTTTGTGACAGATCGCAGCCGTTTGTTGTAGTACACGGCCCATATCACGAGGAAGTTGCCGAAGGTTGCGGCTATCGCTATGGGAATCTCCGTGGCCAAGCCGGCTATGATGTACTTGGCAGTAGGCTTGTAGCCGGGATCTTCTGTATCGTTATACGAAGACATTGTGCAAGGATAACAAATCAGACAGTACCGCTCTGTGTACTTGCAGTTTACAAACTAAATAGGACTATTGACAATGGACTGGTTTGGTAATATTTCCTCGCAGCGTCTAAATAGTACATAGTCGCCCGTGACCCAATTAAAGAGTGACATGACATGACGGGCTGGTTTTGATTGCGTAGATGTGTGCAGCCCTCGAGCATCGATAGCAGTCTCCCCTGTCACTATGTGCTTGGGAAGCATCCGAAATCCCGTCATCGGTGGCCGTTGCGCATGCAGTAGAATCGAATCATTAACCGCTGTTGTATTTCTCAAGTACATGTACAGAAGACCTTGCCGGGTGACGAAAAAATTGTGGGTATCGATCACACCTCAAAACACTGCAGAACTCCCTGTGTTCACGACTGTCGTGTGTATAAATGCGGATGCGCTAAAGCTTCCATGACATCGAATTAGGTAATGTTTACGCTACAGACTTGAACGAGTGCTCAAAAACATCAACACTGTATTTCTCGTAGCTGGGTAGCAAAGAAGTGTTTGACAAACAATGTGTGACTAATGCAGCTACGCAACATCGAAGTAGTTCTCATTCGTGCAAAATCAGCAGCGAAGTCCTTGAACAAGTTTAATCATGAGGTGAACGAAGGGTGAAACAGCTGACAGCTTCCACCCTATGTCGGCATTGACCTCAGACACGGACCCGATGCATTTCAAACCTGATTTCGGATCCTTTCCGGAAACACCCACATGTGTGGACGAGGTCCTGGATACCTCTGACAGTGCAGCCCCATTGTGCTGCCTCCATAAATAGACTTGAAATACGAAACATTCATGACCCGCGTGGACAGTATAGTCACGATAGTAGACTTCCTGTAACAGGAAATACAAAACTTCGCATCTGACTATTCTGCACGTCATATGGGCCTTTGATTAGCACGTTGTTTCACAAGTCATAAGTGGTGCCATTTCAAAGTTTCAAGACAAAACAAAACGAAAATAGTTGAATAAGAATGTACTAATTAGGGGATGCCGTGAATGGAGAGAACATGACAAACAATGATTATTGCATCTACACAACTTACCTTAAAACCCTTAAAAAACATTTAAACCCGCAGAGTTACAGACACAAACGAAAGATAAGTGATAAACAGCATTACAGAATAACGATTACACCCTTAATGGAGGAAGGAGGAAAAATTGACCATATTACAATGTTTGTTGCGTGCTTTTATATCATAGCTCTAATACCCTTTGTGCGCGGTTGGATGATCAAGTTACATCTCATAACCATCTCCAGGGCAGTCATGATTAAGCACAGAAACTCCCATAGAACAAGGTTTCGTATGAAGTGGCACTTCGACAACATTGTAAAACAGACAGTGTGCGTCTATGACAGAACTACGACATTGTAATACACTCAGCAAATAAAAAAAAAGGTTAACACTTTTTCAAGGTTATTGTGAAAAATATCAGCCCGCCCCCTCCTTTACTTTTTGTTAAAACAAAAGAAAGAAAAAGAAAAAACGGGGGGGGGGGGCGTGCGCCTCTTTAGATTTTTTAAAGCCCCCCCCCCCCTTTTAGGAATTCGGCTCCGCCCCTGAATATGGTATGCAATACATTGATCTTTATCAAAATCATCCATGTAAGATATGAATTAGAAAAAGTATACACCTTCTTTTTACGCATAGTGTAGAATAGATTCTTTTATAAAACACCCGCTATGATACATGACATTGTATTTTGATGAGAATACTTTAATATTCGATACGTAGATGTGACTGCAAACAAATCATTTTCATTGCTTTGCTTTGTATTTGTCTTATCTTAAATTTCTCTGTTTCTGTGAAGTAGCTGCTCCTCTCTCTCTCTCCCTCGTCTGGTGATCTGTCCCCCAGTGTTATATTTTGATTGAACTTGGAAGCTCCATGGTATTTCTGTCTGTCTTTGAGTGCATTCTCACCTTACGTCCTGTCGGTTCGTACCTGAATCAACCACTTCACCTCCACTCACTACCCCCCCCCCCCCGCCTACATACACACTGTCGGGATTCGCCTGAAACTGAATGTTTTCACCGACAACTGTGTCATGGTGAAAGACGTGGTATCGATATCTACATTAGCTAATGTATACAGCGATGGGGATGATGGACACAAGGCGAACTTAACCCAGACACAGCCAACTCGCCAAACTGTCATTCGCATTGTACACGAAGAGGTTGTTAATGGGAATGATAGAGCTATACAGACGCTGTTTGTATCGTTTCTATTCTAAAACGTAGCGAACAGTAATCCATCGAGGACAAAAACATCAACGGCTTCCGGCTCCATATCCCCCTCGTACTGAAGCTTTTTAAGTAATTTTGATGCCCAAAGTCTAACACTGCATTGTTAATACAGAATTAAATATGCCTGGTATAAAGAGGGTTGTTGGACAAAACTATTTAAAGTCAGCAAAGTAAGAGTGCCACGGAGCGTAGGTAATCAATGATTTGCAAACACACACACACACACACACACACACACACACATACACACGCACACGTTTTTTAAAGCAAACATGGAAGTGAGAGTGTATGTGTATGGGGGAGACATACGCAGACAGATGCGTATGTCTTCCTTTCGTACTATATATGCCAACGTCTAGACGTGGGTATATTCCGAAAGGGAGACATCTAACAGTAAAGATTACAGCTTGGATTGGTTTATCAAGTTCTTTTTGGGTCCTTGTCAAAATAAAACATGTCTATTTTGGTGCATTGCCGATATTCGAGGTACCAGCTGGTACCATGTATATCTGTATCTATTTATTTGACCAGAAGTGAACAATAGTTGATATCATAATCATGCTGTCATATGGAATCAACATCCCAGTATCAATCCGAGTCACCTGACCCAACAAATAAAATCTGATACTTTGAACGTATCGGCCTCATGAGATCAACAGTCACTTCTGCACATTCACAAAAATTTAGTACACTTGTAACACAAAGCCACTTTCAGACCATTAGGGCGGTGATTTGGCTCAAATCCAAAGGACCCGGGTTCGATTTCCGGGTCTAGCTGAGCAATGCTGTGTGTAATCATACCGTCCCCTCTCAAGAGGCAAAACTCTCTGTCCCTTGGATATAGGACATTAAATGGAGGTCGCGGGTATGCGCGAGTAACAACTCATGCACGTAAAAGATCCCGCTTCATTCATTCAAGAGCAGGGTGTTTAACCCGGTGAAGTGGTCCCGCCTAACATCCAACTGGACCCCATGGAAGACCAGCTAGTGCAGCTGATTGTGGGTTATCCAGCCATCTTCTCAGATGGAAAATAAAACAAACAAACAAACAAACAATAAAACAATAAAACAAACAAAACCACAGACTGTCAATCTGAGGTGCGTGATTTGAGATCCACCTAGTAAACCTACAGCGGTTATACCTCTCGGCAAAGCAGTTTGTCCTAATTGCCTAGTTCTTCAGACAGCTAGAGGGTACTTTAAGCCCGTCAATCGCGTGTTTGCTTCCTTAACATGAACCCATTCCTTCCGTAGCGGTCACGTAAAACAAATCAATTCAGTTCAGCTGTCTGTCAGTTTGTATGTTCCTTTAGCCGCGTTTGAATAATTTGCCAGGCGTTTTGAGCATCTTTCTAGATCGAGTTCGATGCATCATCAATTGTCACTGTTATCATATCAACTACTCAAGCCAGCTGGATGGCCAACGCGAAGAAATAGTCATTTATTTTCATCTATGTTGCAAGAATGTTTCTATCTCTAATTTCACCCTTTAATGGTTTCTCATGTATCGTGTCCCTTCACGTAACAAATATTCAGCAAAAGATGTCCCATTTGGATGCACGAGTTCTTGCTACAAGACGCGACATCGCCGTTCATTCTGCAAAAGAAAAAAAAAGCTGCAGCGACAGATGAGGAGGAAGAGGACACAAAAGGCTCCCCACTTTGATAGCTTTTCATTCTTATTTTACACTCGTCCTGAGGTACATATTGTGTATTCATACAGTAAAAATGAACAAAATGAAGTAGGATGAGAATTGATAGCAATTCAAGGTGACCGTCGATGTAGAAAGTATACAGTCCATCACTTCGGTCCTACCGTGGAGGTGATACAACAGTATCTGCATGGTCCCATACAGACCCTTTAATGGTTTATGAGAACCATCGGCACCCCGTTGACTTGAATTAGGGTCTTTATGAGAAAACTTGAGAGTGAATCCATGAATTCTCCTCAAAGCAATCCAAGACATAATAAAGGATGGAAAAGGATACAGTGGATGCTTGAATGCAGTTTTAATCAAAGCACTTCACATTATGGACTCAATTAAGGTTTCGCTTTCGCTCAAGTTAAGCACACTGACTATACTTCAGTATTCGATGCTAATCACGATGAACTGAAACATAACACTTATGGTTCCCTTCACCTGCTGGTCTACTTTTAGTTATGCCCACCTCCCAACACACACGCACACACAGACACACACAGACACACACACACGCACACTCACACAAACGCATGTAATTGGACAGATGGTGATAATTACACTACGCATGGAAAATAAGTTTTCTCCTTGACATAGTAACCCACTTCCTACAACGTAATTTCGGTTTAGGATTATGCGTGCCGTCATTGTATTCACCACAGGATTTCGTGCGCTGTTCGCAATAGACCATACATTATGAAAATAGTAAGCGCACGTAGATGCCGAAAAATATTCATATAAAAGATTTTCATATACTAAGATTATCGTATCTAATATAACTGTGCTCCCTCGTAAAGGCATTGTCTACCATTAGGAGCAGTGATGTATAAAAATGGTTGAGTTATCACATTTGATGCATATGTGTAAGTCAGCTGTATCACAAAACATCCTACTATATAAAAATCTCGCAATAAAGCCTATAAGGAGATAGCACGATTTCTCTCAATAAACCGTAACTATAGACGGTTTATTCTGGAAACAATGTTATAATGTCAAAATAGTATTTTCACGTTTTTTTTTATATTCAAGAACACTCAATAACATTGGTTATATTGATTAATATTTTTACATTGGTTGTTTCTATCCCGAACTCACATTTTAAAACTATTTTAAAGCACGAAAGCTGGGTCTTTGTTTCATCTGCAAATGGTAAATAGTATAGGGGGACTATCCGCGCATATCGAAAAAGATCCCATTTTTTAAATGCATAATCCACAACGTCCCATGTCCCTTCCAACAGACGGCAGCCGTCTTCATATGGTCTTTACATTTTCAATCACGGACATTTTGTTGCACGCCCCGATTTCGCGGCGACAGACTCTAACTATTTAACTATTATGCTCCATGTAGCCACGTACTGCCTGAGTGAAATTAGCAAGACGGTCGGTGGGCCAGAGTCTAATGCGTCCTGGTTGGTAAATGCGATCGCCACAGTGCTCACTTGCCTCATTAAGTACAGTTAAGTCTACACGCATAGAGCAGGTGCCAACGAAGGACATAGAAATTGATATCCGTGTAAAACGTGTCATCTCTTATAATGGTAGAGATATGCATTGGTGTGCACATGTGTGCGTGTGTGTATTTCGTCACTCTTGCATACGCTATGTGTTATGAAATTACATTGTAAAAACTGAATTGTAATAAATGGCTTTGTAACTGAATTGTTGAATTATTTAAAGAATATCAAATGAAGACTTAGGAAAAACAAAATACACGCTTTGGATAGCAATAAAAGGGGGAAAACCATCCTTACTCGTAAAATAATAGGCCTATACTAGAAGCCATTTGGAAAGAACCTTCTTTGTGTATAAGATCGAACCCTAAAGTTACTGCTATAGAGTGTATAGGGATAATTATGATGTACTTATGTCCTGCTGTAGACTTTGAGTTTGCATTTGAAGTTTAATTCCACTTTAGTCCATTGCCAAACACCCGAAAATGTTCACCATGAGAAGGCCATCATAAGTTCAGCTGCTTTTAATTGTCAAGGTAGACAAAGATAGCACACAAGGGACCTGGGCGACCACCTTATTCACCTTCGGTTACTACTGATGATGAATGATCCTAGGCTAATGCGATGTCTGACTGACAGTGAAAACCTTTTTCCATTAGTGCTATCATGCCTCATTTCATTGGTAATTATGGGGCGAAGGATCCACGAAATATTGAAAATCGCCACCACGCCAGAAATAATGAAGGACGATGGTGGCCGTTCCACTCACCACAACGTGACTATTAAATCAATCGTGATGGTAGGAGCACGGCAGGGGAATATCTCGCAGAGCGGACTCGTATAGCGTTTTACAGGTTCAGAAATGATCTTCGTGCTTTACAAGCACCTCGCGTCATGAATACTGAATTAAAGGCGCGCGTTCTAAAAGGGATCTCCACTCCTTGTTTAAATCTACTTTATGAAAAAGGTAATGTCAAGCAAATAGGGAGTTGAAATGACACAAACACACGCACGACGCACACGTGTAAAGTAAGGCAGAAAAGGGGTAAGATTACACGTATTTGTAACAAAACTTTCATCCTTCTGTTATCTAAAACTTTGTTCATACGGACAACTCGCTCAGGATATGAAGTTCTACAATCATAATTATTCTATGTTAGTTCTGATATTCAAGAACCACAACTTCTACTGAAACTGCACAAATAAAAACATATGCTATGTTGGCTAAGGTCAACTTGCACAACAGATGAGATTCTAAATTATATTTAGTTCCGATATCCATATTGTCACTGGAAATGAACATCACTGAATGAAATGAAATTGATAAGAAAACATGGACATTGAGATCTGTCAGTAGAACTATAGCGAAATGTCCGTTGCTTGTCGAAGTTTAGTGACAAGCGATTCTTCTTTTCATAAAATAGTTAGTGTTGATAGAACGGTTCACAATGTGAATACGCCATATACATCACGTTTTACTATAAGGACTGCCAAGGACCAACCACTCTTCGTAAAGTTCCAGAGACATTTACAATTTCACACCCCCTTCCCTGCAGAGCAAAGATTGAACATGTATGCAGTCTGAAAACTTTTCAGATTCAGCAGATGATAGTGCAGAGTTAATTATGTGTGCTTTATATTTACGTCGAAATTTGTTTAGTAAATAGCATATCTTTAGCCCAGGATACATACTGAAATAACGTGTGGCAAATTATCATAATTTGGCCTAATGACGTCATAACGCAACCTCCACAACCTTTATGACGTACATTTTCCGAAAGAAAAATAAAGTGGCTCTCCAAAGAGTTGCCGATGAGATTCAGACGGCAGGGACAGATGCTCCCTTTTGACTGTATCCGTTGCCTTTTTATAGAAAATTTAGACAAGTTGGCGCCCCTTCATTCTATTAATGCTTCCAAGAAAACAATTGATTTTTGAAAGTTAATATACCTTCTAATCTCTAATCTCTGCGCTCTTTAAACTGTCTTGTAATCAAATAGTCAACGTCTAGAAAAGATACGAAACGCAGTCGAAATGTAGTAAGTATTCCTTTATCTATGTTCTTGTCTCTGTTGATGTGTCAAAAAAGGAAGAATCATGTAAGTGAACGAACTAAATCATTTAGTTTAATGTAAGCAAACCCAGGGTAAGAGCACAGCCGTGTCGATAATTAAACAGGGGTGACGTTGGGACATTATATTTGAATAATAGTACGTTGAACTTCAAAAAAAAATCCTGCCGTACTTTGACGAGCAAAATTCTTTCTCCAGTCCCATACTAGCATGAAAGAGAGATGATTAAGTTGATTTAAAAAATTGTCGTCAATCATTGCCCGTATCCCTCCACTGAAACAAGCAAATTCAAAACGGGGTGAAAATACGATTAAGGGAGAGTTGAACATTTATTTTTGGAGACAGTGCATCTCATGTCTCCCAGCCGGCAACAGACGCCGTTGTCGCTCGAGGTATCACCGCAAAACACACACACACACACACACACACACACACACACACACACACACAAAAAAAAAAAAAACCCGGGCTCGTCTGTCCATTCTGGAGTGGGCGGCGGTCAATCCAAATGGGATTTGCTGTCGGTCGTTGTGGGAGAACTGCTAGTCAAAGCCGATACATCCACATCCCTCGTGCTCTTGGGTCCTCTCTTAGTATCAGCCAGTTATAGACTTGAAGAGCTCGCTGCTAATCGAGAAGGAAAATTGATGCCTCGAGTCCAGGCGTGGCGCCACCAGTCATTTTTGTCCACTTGTTGCTAAATTGCTAACACGTTATCCTAGTCATGGTAGACATATCGTGCACCGAGAATCCGGAACTCCACCAAACATAGGATAGATCGCAATGGAAGCAAAACCCCTTACACATCTCGCTTCGTAGGTCTTTCGTCCCTTCTTTGCTACAGGAATATAATTAACTAACAATTTCCCCTCTCAAAATAAGCAATTTTGATAAATAGACTTAATACTGATTAGTGAAATGGTTTCTTAGAATTTCGAAACACATAACCAAAAATGTATCAACAAGCGTCTGTATTTATAAAAGTTACCATCCAGGAGCTCAAGGGGAGGAAACAGTCCCAATGTAAAGAATCTCCATGTGATAGGAAAATATTACTGCCGTAATATACAAATTGCCCTTGGTGACAGAAGACAAAAAACCCCACAATACGAAAAAAATTGTATACACTGCATTCTCCTTCAGATTGGCTCTGCGGTAATGCCTGGTTCTGCTCTGTGGAACCTTTTTTTTTTTTGCTAACATTTTGCATTTTCGTTGTTACCCAACAGTAATCGTGTTATTACAGCGATATTTCACACATTTCAACAGGCATATCATGAAAACTACGTTTTCACTTTATGCTGTGATTTCTCAACCTGGGTGTCAGAGGCTGCCTTTACGTGTACGCCGAATGACGTGGTTCTTGAAACCCGTATATTTCTATGCGTAATTCTCTGTACACTCGTGAACTAGAGAAGACAGTAAAATGAACGGACTCCACCCTGTTATTTTTAGTCATTCTGTGCGGGTTGCGATCTTAAAGGAGACCTCCGGATGATTTTCAGATTTTTACATTTGAACAACTATAAATTAGTTAAACTGAGGATAGAGTTTCAGAATTTGTGATAATTGGGATGAAGAATAAGAATATTTTCAAAAATTTAGAACAAATTGCAATGAACAAGGATGATGACATGGCAGAGTCACCATAAGAATGCATGAGTTGGGACTCAAGGAAATAGAACAAAAGAAGAAGGCATGCATAGATTTATACACAGGTGAACGAGCAAGCAAGCGGCATTGTAATGGAATTACACTGCTACATATCTTAGATATGTGAACCTCCTATGTCATCATCCCTGTTCAGTGTAATTTGTTTAAGTTTTTAAGTACTGTTTCTCTGCTCAAGAACCACAATAAATTCCAAAAATCTATACATGGAGTTGTCGATTTATGTACTACATGATGTGAAATTATGAAAATCGTCTGGAATGTCCCTTTAATATCTATAATAATTTCTCAGGAGTATTGGCTGGCATGGTCATAATAGTGCAAGAAGGCATTTTAAAGACAAATAACAATGAAAACAAGGTTATCAACATGAATATTTCTCAGAAGAAAATCGTTATACGTGACGTTAATACATCTGAAGAGTGTAGACGTTTTCTCTTTTTTTTTTCTTGCACCAACTACGTCTTCGTGAGCAATGGACTGATCATCACATACATGGAATCAAACTTCTCAGTTAACCAGTTCAAACAATGCGAACGCCATGGGCGTAATCATACACTATACCATGGCTTATCCCGGGTTTCAAACACAACATCTTCCCACGTCTGAAAGCATTATAATGTTCCTGACCAACCGTTAATACAGACTTCTCTTCAGTTCTGCTTAATCTGTAGTAAACGTTCTGGTCCAGTCGGGAGTTGTTTGTCGGTCGTTGTAAACTGACACAGTTATTTCGGTTCTGTTTCAATCTGTCGATACTGAAGTATGATGGATATCAAGTTGTAATAGGATGTACCTCAGAGGTCATGACATCATCCAAAGTGCACTTACAGTCTGAAAAACAAAAGTAGAGCCTGGTACGTCACGGACACATCCACGCATATTGATTGATAGGCGCATAATTTGATAGGACTGCCGGATGGTTATGATTTAACCAGCAAAAATATTGGGGCAAGCTGTCTGAGGCGGGCATTTCTTTAAAACCCAGTCTGCGGGAATCTCAGGGCTACCTGAATTTCAGCGACCTTCAAAAATATATATGAAGTGGAGACAGCTCTTCTTGTCAGGAGCATGCAGCCGTAACTGGGAGGAGATAGACCCACGGGGTGTTGCAAAATATTTGCCATTACTCAACTCCTTCTGAAATCCAAACCAGCCATGGGCAAATTGCATAATTCATGCGTTCATCGGAGCTGTGAAGACGAGCCGTAAAGGTCACATATGAGGAAACGAAGACAAGTTTGTCCTGTATTGACCTTCCATGAAAAGTGTTACATGCATCATGGTGTGTCTCGTGAACAGCCCAGGTGCTGACGGTGATTTGCATTGGGGGCGCTGGCGTAAATGTATCCCCCTTCTTTTCCCCGCGGATGCTACTCTGTTAGGGTACCGTGTACGTCACAGTCCATGCCCATTGAATGTAAATAGATGTTCTATTTGAAGCAGTCTGTGCTTTCTAGTTCTGATCTAGAAGTAAGCTACCCTAGTAAAAGAGAGGGGTTTACCCACAAACACACAAACAAACAAACACACAAAACCAGACAGTTCATGATGCCTCTATCACTGAAGCGTTCCTCATGTTCTACTTAAGGAGCTGTAGTAATGAATTAAAGGTAAATCGTAGTTTCCATAATTATGACTGCAGAAACTGACTACTACGTATTTTTGCCCGAAAATAGACTCTAATACATAAGAAACATGTTAAATAACGCTGTGACAACACAATTTCACTTGGGTATTGACGAAAATGTGAAATATAAAAAAAAGTACGCCGGAAGTATAGCAATCTCAGACAATACCCGATCGTGGGTGCTACGTGATGTTTTGTACTCGGTTACATCCATTAGAATAATCAACTATTGTATATATCAGACCACAACAGCAAAATCCCTGCTGGAAAGAACACAGTGTCCCACAGTGTGAAACACCACGTGAAACACAGTTTGGACACATTGTGAACATCACATTGTGTACACAGTGTGAAATCTCTTCACATTGTTAAAATTAGAGCGTTGTAACTTTGTAAATATATTGTGAATCCTCAAATCACAGTGTGAAACAAAACATACTTTGTGAATACCTTGTGAAAAAAAAGAACACCACAGTGTGAAATCATCTTTACACTGTGAAATTCGAGCGTTTTCACATAGCCGACTATGTGAACGTGTGAACACACTGTGGGACACTATGTTCTTTCCAGCAGGAATGTATCCATCGCATTGCGTGAGAGCGAGTTGCAAGCAGATAGATATCTCATTCCATTTAATACTACTTCTGGGGCACGATTCGATCATAAATAAAATTTTATTTTCTCTTTAATAATTATTTTATAATCATTAAAAAGAATGTCTTCACTCGAAAGTGTCTAGTCATGATATAAACGGGACAAAGTTGTACAATGGTCGACACAGAGGAAAACTGTTTGGAGACCCCCAGATGATTTTAGACTTTTTGCATCTGAACATCTATAAATCGGTTATACTGGGTACAGAGTTTTAGGATTTATAGAGATTGGGATTAGGAGTAAGAATGTTTTCGAATTCATTTCACACCACAATGAACGAGGATGATGACCTAGCAGCTTCACATAAGAATGCATGATTGGGTGCTCAAGGAAGCAGAATAAAAGAAAAAAAAAACATGCATAGATTCGCCACAGGTGGATTTGGCATTGCTACATTACTGGAATAATTATGTGAGCCTCCTATGTTATCATCCTTTTTCAGTGTATTATTTTTTTTAAGTATTGGTTTTTCTGCTGAAGACCACAAAAAATTCACAAATCTATATATGGCACTATTGATTTATGTACTACATGACATGGAATATGAATCGTCTGGAAACCCCCTTTAATTTCTTCTGTAACCTCCCCCCCCCCCCGCACACACACATACAAGAAACCCACATTACCGAAGAAAGAATGAAAGCGACCATGTCGCTCTTTCCGCCTGTTTTGTTATTTTCCGTGATGACAGTGCGGCGGTAATTATAGAAACCTTTCTTCAGAGATAACGTCAGTAAAGGAAATGCCAAGACAAAAAATGGCACCAGTCCATTGATAACATGTGATTTCTCCCTTTCATCGATCTATCTGCCATTACACTACATTCTCTACTGGGCTAGGTCCAGCCAGCGGTTCAGATCACATGACATCAACGTCATACACACTGTCTTCTCCAATATCATTCTGTATGGAAGTAATCACCATAAAAGTCAGCTTACCTTTTTTTCCAGCAAATAAGCTGTCGATTATCGTGCAGTTATTGGTATATCAATAAACAAAATGAAATGAAATGGAATTAAATAATTGATCTAAAAGTCAAGATCAAAACAACTTCAGAGTTACATTAAGAAATGCAAAAAGAAGTTCATCTAATGCAAAAAGAGTATCATCTAACCAAGAAATTATGATTTTGTAAGGTGTGTATTGGTACATTGAACGTCAGTATCATCTGCTGTTTGAAATCACAGTGATTTTGGCTGATATAACTTCTCAGATACAGGGTTATTTTGATGGCTCCATTTGGCTGATTTTCCCCTGGTTTGGTGGTGCGCATTCGGTTTCGGATACTAGATCTTGGAATGAGCTTTGGCTCATTACTTTTTTATTTCATTATGATTTCTCTCAAGGTCAAGGATATCCAGGTCTGGTTCAGGCTCTTTACAGCAGTTTGATTCATATGATATTAAAGTTTAGAGGAGATGGGCTTGAGAAAAGTATTCCTTTTTTCAGTAATTACAGTAGGAGTAAATTTTGGTAGTCCAGAATAAAGTGTGCAACTTGCGGTGGAGAATCATATGTGTAGTTCCTATTCGAGCCTGATCTTTGATCTGGGAAGACACTCTTCCTATGTATGGGGCGTGGTGTCTTCGAGGAAGCTTTGCTCTTCTGGACGTTTCTTGATCATGGCGCATGGTTCTCTTACATAATAATGATGATAATGATGATGATGATGATGATGACGATGATTAAGATGATAATAATAATACTAACAATACTAATAGTAATAATGAAAAATTATATATATATATATATTTACATGCATATATGTTTCATGAAAAGTTGTCATCGTTTTCTTTTTGCTTTATTTTTCCCTTTTCCACAATGACAGCTAATTACTTGAAAATAAAACAATAAAACACACACTAAATTGAAAATGGGCAAGTAAGAAAGAGAAGATATATTAAGAGATTGGGATAACTCGTACACCAACATGACCCAAATAGGAATATTCTCTAGCCGCCTAATTTCATAACATCCGCATTGTTGAATAACTCGGTCGAAAGTAATAGTGAAAATTGTGTGTGTGTGTGTGTGTGTGTGTGTGCATTTTTGTTTCTGTTTTTTTTTTTTGCATGTAGATGGACATGAATACAACGATATACTCTATTGTTCCCAACAGATACATCACAAGGTCTCGTATGAAACGTTAATTAATGAATACTTTCAGGGACAAGTTCAGTGCCAAAGTACACCAGGCCTTATTACCTTCAGCTAGCGACACACATTCACTGCTATGTGAGAATGCCATTATTTTCCGCCAAAACAGCCTCGCTATCGATCAGACGGTCTCGTGCGCACTGGAGGATGACAAGTGAGTATTAATGACACCAACAATAGATCACGTGATACTGTGGCGTCACTCCCTGAAGACACCTCTGCCAGTGGAGGTGAACAAAGGTCCCACCGTAACAACTTGACGTCACCAAAGTCAAAAACACACAGGTGGGCACAGGAAGTCCATCATGTTTCTCCATTTTATTTTGATGTTATTTTCTCTCTTTTTATCGGGGGGAAGGGGTGTTGCTGATAACACCATTTTAACATTCCTTTTAACACTCCTCTTTCAGACCCTTGAAAGCTTAGTCAATATCAGACCGACACACACAGAGACATACACATACAAAATATAACATAATATGTAAATATATTTATATATGGAGAGAGACTTTCATTTTCTTTTCTTCTTTTTTTTTGCAAAATGTACGTCATAAAAGTATGAAGGTTGCATTATGACATATCATAGGTCAAAGTATGATGATCTTAATACCACAAGTTGTTTAAGTATGCATCATAAGCAAAGATATATATTTGCTAGTTAACGACACAACATCCTATCAAAGCCTAGGCGTGATCTCAAATTCATGTGACTTGACCTTTCCGTAAGTGATGCTTCTCTACAAAAGAGACTTCCCCTTATACTGAATGTTTCTAAGCGATATATAGCTACAAAATGTTGCGATGAATAATGCAGGTATTGTGATGATATTGATAGTGTGATAGTAACTACCCGAGTAGCCTCTTCAGTGTTCACGAGTTCCCGAGTTCCCTGTCACTGCCAGATATCCATTACAGTGTTATTTTACACCTTGAGGAAGGACAGACATTTTGAATATTGAATATAAATGAAGAGCCACATACAGCACTGAAATGAGGTCATATCAATTCAATAAACACTTTAAGGGTGGCTGTACTTTTTTGTTTGTTTGTTTGTGTGTGTGTTGTTGTTGTTGTTGTTGTTTGGGTTTTTTTTTTTTTGGGGGGGGGGGGGTTGGTTAAAAATACATCTGCAAAAACAGAGAGTTGAAAATGACCTGTTCTGAGTTTCGATATCGGCTCAGAGTTCCGCTTTCCCGCAGCTTCACCGGCCCACGCTCCATTCCATTCTACTGACTGGATGTGTATAGTTATCCTATGATTATTTGCCTGTAAACAGCATACAGGAAACAAACCCCTTTAAACGACTTCCCTGGCGGAAGAACTCTGTTGGATTATTATACAAGGGCAATCAGGCACTCTCGTGTCAACATGAAGTTTCATCCCCAAAAGTCAGAATCGACGACACCAAAATAGGTATCATTCCGCTTCTCTAAATCTTTATCGTTTAATACTCTTTCCCTGTTGAAAACTGAAAACTTAACAACTCAAGACATGATTGGAAACAAATGGACTGACCTGAAACAAAGCTCGATAATAATGTACCGCATACCATGTCACTTTGATAAAATTGGAGGTGGACAACTCGTTGTAACAAATCCTTTAAATTGTATAAAAAGTTTGTAGCTTCACAGCTGTAACAAAAGTTTGTTCGCGTAGTCAGTTTGTGCTGATACGGTCGTATTGTTTCTGCAAAACTGTATTTATCTGAAACAAAATTATCAAATACCTAATCCTGACATCAATATTTCATCGATTTACACCATATGCCTTTCCAGACACAGTGAGTAATTTGTACTCACGTTTCTTTGTACGTGACATCACTTTGAAATCAATAGGTAAAAAAATATTTAATCCATTACTCCATCATTCCACTCTGCTTTCTTCATTACGTTATGAATATCGGTTAAAATTCACAAATATTGATCTGATATCAGTTTCATACATGTAGTCATTACAGACCATGCAAGACGTATTTGGTATAAGAATCAATCGTTTTTATGTCGTTCTTTATGGTCGATATTATCAGGTCGATATAATCAATGGCTGGCTGCTGTATGTGAGTTATGAACTGATGATGAACAAGCTTCATTTGACATTAAATGGACTACATATTGGACTCGCAGATATTATTGTAAACTACTGGTAAACTTAGAAGAAGCAGATGGGAGACGCATAGGTACATAAGTAAAAAGAATTAAAGATACAATGAGGGTTAGAGGGCAAAACAGTCGCTGCGACGCCCTACCCCTTATGAAATTTCAGGATTGAAGCAAAAAATAAAGGGCATCACGACTTGAAACACGAAGAACAAAATCGAGCACCTTCGGCGCTTACAGGTGTGAAACCTGGATATGTGATCACCAGTCTGACCCACATCTCACAATGGCAGAAGGGTGTCAGGAGCGAGGGTGGGCTTGGGTTTCAACAGTGCTTGGGTTTCAACAATTTCCCGTCAAATTTCTCAGGTCAGAATACCAAAGAAGAAAACCATAGATGTGCAAGGGAGAGGCAAAATCGAAACGACGAACGTCACGCACGCAGCAACATGAATACATTCCACGGCACATTATTCTGCCTCAGTGTGAGGTCACTTCTATACCAATCTGATGCCAAAAGCAGAGCAAACAAGTCTCTATCTATTGCACGATTATGACTGAAACTGCAGACTCTGGAATATGCATCTGTTCTGAATAATAACAATGTATGAAGGCTTCCATATCAAGGTCGCTTGTGACGTATTACACGTTCTACAATGTTCCTTCATGGCTGTAGACAAATATGCTAAAGTATGCTTCCACGGAAGAAGGAACGCCTTTGGTACAATCCAGTACGATTACTCAGCAAGTCCAGATGAAATAATACATAATAATTATCACCAACAGTCCGTATAACAGAGGAAGCAGCAAGAAATCTTGGCAACAATAATCAAAAACTGGAAGAAGGCAAGCTCTTTAGTATGGCAATCACGCCAAGGTGAGATGAAAGGATTATAATTATTATAAACAGAGATCTATGGGTTTCTTTGAAAAGGAGTCGCCTTTTTAACGGGAGGTGGGGGTATGGGGTAGGGTAGTCTTTGTGGTTGGGTAAAGGGTCAATGGTAGGCCTATACCTCCTCCGCCACCCCTCCCCCCCCCCACCCCCCCCCCCCCCCCCCACACACACACACACACCTCCCACTCCGACGGGAGAAATCTCTGGGCGGAACTCTCGGAAAGTAATTTTATTTATCTATCTATATCTATTATTTATATTTATTTTATTTTCTTTTCTTTCTTTTTTTTTTTTGGGGGGGGGGGGACAAAAGTGTGTGTTTGTGTGTGTGTGTGTGTGTGTGTGGGGGGGGGGGGGGGGGTGCAGCCCAGACCCCACCCTGTTCTGCGACCCCCTGTAATAAGTGGTCTATACCAGAGCCATGATAAAGTCGTGCAAAGACAACCAGGAATGAAGATTCACGAGTGCACGGAGCTGATAATCAGGAAATAAGATTAAAACAACCACAGCAAACGAAATTATTTCAATCGAGGTCTCTTCCGAAGCGCTCAGTTGGTCACAATGCACGGTTTAACACAGAAATAAAGACAGGATGGAATGAAATGATTTGTTATTATTACTTTTGTGGATATTTCCTTACACCATGGACATCTTCTAATTCAAGAGAGATGTCATAATATTATACTAAAAATAGTATATACCATGCCCCCAGAACGACATGGCTTTTTTATACGCTTTTCAATCATTAATAACAATTCCTGTGTAATCCTAGGAGTGCGGTAATCATTATACTGTATTCATTGTATTGTACATGAGATATCCTGTTTGCAAGGGAATTCAGAACACAGCAAACAACATATCAAACATCGATAGACTGATCGATCACAGCCATGCGGCGATATGACGGCCCTCGATTTTTTTTAAATTAACTTCAGCCATTCAGGTTATCGTATCAAAGATTTTTTTTCCCTCTTAATAAATGTTGTTTGTAGCAGAAATGGCTATTAATTGGTGTATTTTCATTGTCGATTTTTGCTATGGCGAGTCATCTTATTGTTGCTCTTTTTTTCTCTTATTCGGCTTATAGCATACAAAAGTAGATGAAACTCGTCACCATCTGTTGCACAGGAAACCCTCATATCCCTGTAATATAACTACCAGTGACATAGTTTCTGTTTTCAATAACTATCACTTGACGTCAGTCATAAAGGCTGTCTCGATACCGAACGTGATGTTACCTGTGTTTCGTCGGCTACTCGTACGCCCAAGTCTCTGACACGCTGGCCTGGTATGATCACGGTGTTATTTGGAACCCTAACCTAGCACAAACTCACAGATTGGATCCATGTAAAAAACGATATTTCAGCTGTATCAACACCACTATTTCTCATTTCCCCTTCATTCACGAGGGGTGAGGGAGGCGACGACAATGTAACCCGTTCTAGCTGAGATAGATGAAAAACCTTCTCTGCAATAACTGTATAGGAAATTGATAAAAACTGTACATAAGTTTCACACAGATGACATGGACAAAATTACACAGCGAGAGAAGTGGACATGATGTTAGTGAGAGGGAGAGAGGGAGAGAGGGTACTACACAAGAAACCACTCACCATAAGTGTGTACATTCGGCTAATCTCACTGGTTTCCAGAAGCAACTCCCTTCGATCGACACACCAAAATAAACACCACGTCCACCTTATTCCATCTTCCAAACTCCCCTCCAGAATGAAAGCGGAAAGGGCATTAGAAAAAAGCAGCATTCCGTGCATTGGAAACACGCTTGTAACTCTTAATAACCAGCCACTCATTTAGCTGCGGAAAGTGGCGTATTGTGGTCGACAAGGTTAACCCACAAATTGAATGGGATTTCAGGCGGTGGGGTGGTCGTGGCGCGATAAGTAGTGCGTTGACTTCACTGGAAGTACTAGTACATACGGCGGGATCTTCCAATGGCGCTAAGGGTAGTTCGCTTACAAAATTCAGGAAAAAAAAGGATATCTCCTCTCTCTTCCTCTCTCCCTCTCTCTCTCTCTCAACATCCACATATCATATAGAGGAAGAGAGAGAGAGTGGGACCACCACTTACTGAATAATATTCTATATCATATGATTATATACAGATATTCAAATTGATGAATTATCATGGATACTACTAAAACACTGAATAACAGGTGATTATCTACGTCGATGAAGAGCAAATTGTCAATCAGTTGCAACACATATTATGTTACTAGTATATTATTTTATCATAATCGTTACCTCTCTATATATAAATACAATCTTTATTCACCAATTGTGAACAAAGTTCAACGACCTGATTATCAATCCTGCATACTATGTCCGCCGTAGTAGTTTGAATCTACTGTAGACCCATTTTTCTGTCAGTCTGCGTAATAAGCTCATTCTCTGAAATGCTGAAATGCATTCTGCATACCTAATAAGGAGGTTCTGACGAATATTTTTAACGCAACAAAGACAGCATCCCGGGTGAAACACAGAGATCTTGTTGGAAATCGGAGCATAAGAGAATTGTGTTGCTACGTTAGCTTGCAGATGATATAACTCTACAATATAGTTCACATCTGCCAAGGAAAAGAAAACTCTAAAATGAAAGCACCTACCACAGAAATATATCTTCTCAGATCTTGTTTCATGGAAATTATCTAACAGCCTTGATTTTGGGCCTTTATAATACTGTGTGCTCCGTGTGTGTTTACCATGCTTGTTTTACTACACATTCAATTACGGAAACACTCATTTTAAGTTTGTGCTCACAAACGACTGGTGTGTATCTATCGTGATCGTGATGATAAGTACCCTCTCCATAGATAATGCACTCTCTGTGATATTAATTTTCAGTTTCGCGCCAATGCTATAGATTTCCAGTCTGCACTTGTATGTCTTAGAGACAGACTGAAATACAAACACTCAACATAGTATAATGGTACACTGCAAAAAGTCCGGTGTTAAATAGTGAACACCAGCTGGTGTTAAATTTTCGGGGCTCGTTTATGGTGTTAAATTAACACCTACGGGTGTCATTTCCAAATTTTAAACTGTTTTTTGAAGAGTTTCTTAGTAACTGCACTTCTTGTTGATTTTTAATTTAAACAAGACGATCAAGAACTTTACATTAAAATACTAGATTTTTGAAAAAATGTGAAAATAAATTTACACCAAAGTAACACCAGCTGGTGTGGTCCCTCATTGAAGCTGGACGGGTGTTAAACCATTGATATTAACACCAGCAAATATCAAATCAACACCATGTGGTGTCATTTTTTAATGAACACCAGTACAGTGTCAAAATAACACCAGGTACAGTGTCAAATTAACACCACGAAGTGTCAGGTGAACACTTTTCAACACCATCACAGTGCATTTTTAACACCTGTGGGTGTGGTCCTTTATTGAAATTTGATCGGTGTTAGATTTAACACCAGTGGTGTTAAATCTAACACCGATGTTTTTACAGTGTAACTTGATAGACGGGTTTGCCTTCGTTCATGGATGGCTTGAATACTTCCGATATTGTGGATTTGGATATAAGGTAAACATACAACCATATCAAGTTAACATCAAGGCGACAGCTCATGCCATGTCTAATGTCTATAAGTTTCAGTGTCGCCAAAAGCGTGCAAATCTCTATCAGCGTTGACATACCCTCATATTTTGTGGAATATTCTCAGTCCTCGCGGAAAAGCTCGTTAAGGACGTGAATAGTGGTTACTGTACCATATTTCACAAAATGTAAAGCTCCGTCGTTAACGCTAAATACCGGTTTCTTTCTATTGATCACGATCAACACATGCAGGAGAATAAAACTCACTGCGATCATTCTGCAGTGTGACAATTAGTATATTATAATATGGAATATGCCCCACGGCGTGTTGCAAATGTTTACGTATTAATAAGGCGGCGAATAAATTTATTTCTTATATTACATGTTTGCCTTTAGTATAATACACGAATTAAGGGTTTGCGCCGAAGAGGTCACGTTTAATCTCTTTACTAGAGCCCTTTATATTTTGATTAATTAACAAAACTGGTTTCCTACCCAAGTTAATTTTCTCTTTCTTGTCCATCTTACAATGATCCAAATTCCTGCTTTTGCCCGAAATTATGTGCCGTCAAATTCTTTTCTGTACCAGACATTGATTTCATCAGACTTCTTTCTTCTTGAGCCTTGTTCAGGATATAGCTGTATAATGGTGATAGTTTTCGATTGAGTATCATCATCAGCAAACATCTGTAAATCTCAATCAGCACCGCATTTTAAACGCTTTATTCCCACTTCACTTTAATGCCTGTCTTTTGTGTCTTCCAATTTTTACATGATTATAGCAGTACTTATTCACACAAGTGGTATTTTCACTGAACCCTTTTCTTTCTTTCTTTTTCAAGAGGTGAGCTGATTATGTCATCACCTAACTGCTCCCACATGTTGAAATCATGTTTTTGTTGATATTTGCAAAGTTAAATCACTTTCCTTCAATGTCAGCACTGTAAGAGGTTATTAAAAAAAGATACCAACTTGATTTGAAGGGTTTAAGATTTCCTTTCTGAATTGATATTCAGTCGGTAGGCGTATAGCTGCCTTTCAATCGAATGTCTCGGGTTCGGGCACAAGTTCGAATCCAATAGAGTCTTACTGACCTATACTATAATACCATTCCCTCTAGAGGCAAAACATTCGGTCCCTTGAATAGGACATAAAAATAGAGGTCCCGTGTGCAGGTGAATGAGGGAGGCACAATAACCCACGCAGGTATCCCCGCTTCATTCATTCATCGCAAAGAGCAGGGCGCATTTATAACCCGGTGAAGTGATCCGCACAAAATATGCAATGTACAACTGCATGGACGCAATGCATGCAAGACCAGCTCAGCTATAGTACAGCTGAACACGGGTTATCCAGCAATAGTTAAATTGTCAGATGGAAATATGAAACAAATTAAGAAGAGAAAATCTAGTGAACATGTGAATTTGTATGCGGGTAAATAGGAAACACGTAAGATAATGATATCATCATCAAATCCATGCAATTTGCATAATTAAAGGCACTGTTTGTGCCATGACTCTATAGTTTCAATGAGTGTATAAGGTATACGTCAGCAAGTGTAAGACTAGTAAGATTTTAAACTTAAATTTCTCCCGTATTCACTTAATAATGACTGAAGTCGCCTCCTTAGGATTACGAAATATAAAATGATTGCATGAGCGTGTATTAGAATTTTCGTGACTTAAGCCTTACCAAAAGACGATAAGCTTGTACCACATTCCAATTATAAATGCCTCTTGTTAAAGCAAAACTCTGAATATAAAACGCTTGGTACACCAGAACTAGTCTGACACGTGTACCATCGACAGATGATATCCAAATATTAGTCAGTTATAGAATTTAGAATTCGCCAGTTTGTTAGATAATTTACGTTGTATTTGTATTTCCATTTACTTAACTTTTAGTCTTTTCATTCTTTAGCCTTCCGTGCTGTATAGTGGACCCTGAAATTATTGTCTTAGGCAGTGACTGGGAATCAATATTCATAAGACACGCTGACAAATTCAGTGACAAAAGCTAAGACTGAGGTCCCTGAACACATCGACAGATTGAACTTTCAAAATTAGGACTATATATTTTGATACCCTTGATTGGTCTTTCTTCCAATATAATACTCAATAACAGGCTTTTCACAAAAATGTACTCGATAAAGCTCAAGGAGAAGAAAATTGCGTGTTAAAGGCGATGCTATTTTTTCCTGTTATAACACCAATGATATCAAAAGGAAGGAGAATGATATCGTCACATCTGTACTATGGCATCCTTTGCCCTGTTGCATAAAACCCTTACCGCTGGACTTACCGCTCCTTTCTAGCGGTAAGTCTTCAAATTAGCGGTAAAGCTTATAATCCTTGATGCTGATTGGCTGTGACGCATAATTTTGACGGTAGTTACCATTGAAATTCAACGGTAAGTTTCATGCAACGGGCCACTTATCTTATTCTTTTTAGAGTGTTTGAAAGTGACGACTATCACTGTTTATGAAGAGTACGTGAAACTTGAAAACAAAAACCTGGACTTTCTTATTCTATGTCCGGATTAATGATACTTCTGTTATTCTGTAAAATGTTTGTTGTTGTTGTTGTTGTTGTTGTTGTTGTTGTTGTTGTTGTTGTTGTTGGTACTCTCTCGGAATTAAGTAGGAGGTGGAGTCGAGTTACCTGTTCCTGGATACTTAAAACCGCTGACTGAGAGGCAATAAACTTTGATTGTCCCGTCGATAGTTAAGTTCACCTTGACTAGTGAGGACACGGTCTTTACACAGACCTCCCATTACAACATTTTAATTGCCATGCTCTTTCTTCCCCTCGCTTAATCGCAGTGCAAAGAGCCTGATATCTCTTTCTGTGTCGGCCATTTTACTATCTAAACTGTTGACGTTGAAAAACACACTTCATCGTCCTTTCTCGAAGGCATCAGGTTACGACATCATGTGAATAACGAGGGCTGTTTTCTCTCTTCATTAAGGTCTTGGAAGTACAATAAACACTGCTAGGTTAGTTTCGACCTAGTATGATATTTCAATGAGACAGACTTGGAATGAAGGGTTCGTTATGAACGAATTACAAAGAAAGAATTATGTTGCAATTATATGATACTTAAAGATAATTATATCATTTTCACAAACAATGTATGAGTTTTTGCCACTCTCGACGAACAGATGGTATTGTAATAAAAGCATCAATACGGTTATGGTATTAGTATAGATATGGAACATAGACAACACAATGAAAATACAAGTAACATTTGTTGTTGTTAGTAAGTTAGCATAGGAGAGACCTGGTACAAATAATGATGGTGCGTGGTGGAAGTCGTCATCACTCGTGTCGATATATTAAACATGATTGGTTATGAGTCAGACGTAAAAAATAACATGTATTGGAAGAGTTGCAGGTGATTGTCCCTCATAGCTTTACCCTGTGAGGGGCACTGAAGTTATGTGAGACTGTTCTCGAATATTCTGCAGCATGGATCAGAGAAGCTCGAAAATAACTATCACCATTCAAGACAACAGCGAAAAACAATCCCATTCGTAGCTTTGACTAGCCAGTGTAGGCCCTATGCGCGTTTTTGCGCATGAGTATGTGCCAAGAAGCGATTGCGCAATGTATTGCAGCTAGGGTACGTCTTGTTACAGTACTTGAAAGTCTGCTTACCCTTAAAAGTATCCCGATGTCCAATATCAAGGCGAGGTTGTAATGTTAACCGATGTAGACATTTACGAGCCCGTACCAGTACCTCGCAACTTTCTTTCAGCCATAATGACGTCACGAAAAATGCGTCACGCACTCGTCACCGATACTTCCCTCATTCGTGCAGCACATAATGACATTTTGATAGTATATTTTACGTGAGAAAAGCCACAAAGACGAAGGAGCGGAGTGAACGCGTGTGCACGATGTGATGGTGGAAAGTTTATCGTGAACGGCATTAACTTCATCGAATCTCTTTCATTCAAACCAATTGAAGGGTGTCTTTCTCTATACAATGATGTTTTTTCTTTTGATCAACAAGTGTTAATGACGGATAAGATTATAAAAAATAGATACAATAAATAAACCATGATAGCTATGATAGAGATAAAGAATATATTTTACCAGTTGAAATAGAGTTTCAAATTGCGTTAGCAATGCCTATAGTAATAATTGCAGTGCAAAGATTACTTTCTACAAGCATTTTGTTAATCTTTTTCTATGGCCATGAAATACATTACGAGCAGATCTGAACAGCAATGTTCCCACAGCGAGCTTACCCTCGTATGCCGTGCAATATTATAATAGTGCCGTGATCAAACTTTCATACGTGCCACTGCTCTGTATTTACGTGAGAAACAATATTCCTTCACCAAGGCCTAGAGTCAACGGAGGTTCTGGTAATATCAAAATGGATCTCTGTCTGTGTATTCATTCATGTTCACTCATCGGACTACATACAGCTCTCACTGTCAACTGATTTCAGGGCAAAGTGGAAAATATTTTCTGCGTATATTTCGAACTTATGTTTGTACTATTTATACGCGCTCCGCAGGCAGGGCAAACCTGAACGTCGTTGTTCAAATCGTACACAGTTTACGTAGTGACGGATGAAACACCCTGGTCATTTTTTTCCTATTGAAAGATGCGACATTTTTAGTTCGAGTATAGCTTTTCGGATCTCATAGTGGCATGCAAAAAACTTGGTATCACATAGTGAATGCATCTGAAGCAAACCCACAAACAAGACGTACCAAGAAACACACAGGCACGAATGCATCTTTTTAAAAAAAATAAGAATCACGAAATATTAACTTCCTGACTTTGGCATTCAATGGTTTTCTCGACTCAAAGCAAGACAATATCATATCATCTCATGATATGTTTCTAGAACAGATCGACACTATAAACGCCGGCTACCAGATTTAAACAAAGTTTCGATATAGGTTGAGATGTAAACAAGTGTATAGGACATTCTCATTCAAACCCAAATGGTCATACACGGCATCACAGTAAAATGCTTCAGAAAAGTTTCGTTTAAATTTGCAACTGACACAGGAGGTAGAGAACGTACCAAGCTTTTGACATAAAGCAAAGATTGCTCTTCACATTTTCACTAATATCAATTCATCTAAAAACGTCGCGGTTATTCATATTATACGTATAGGCCTACATAAGAAAGATTGTATTGGCAGATAATATTGTCACAACATGTTTCAGATACCGCAAACATTTTCCCCTCATGTTTCAGATAAACGAATTGCACTTGGCAACTCAGCCTTTGCTCTTGCTGCTGCTGCTGCTGTTGTTGTTGCTGTTGATGTTGATGTTGATGTTGTTGTTGTTGTTGTTGTTGTTGTTTTATACGATAACAAGGCATTTCCGGCGGTGCTCTTTTCCCACGGCTCTCCATCAACTGTAAGAGCGAATCACCGCCATCTTAGCCAGAGATGGCAGTTTTTATGTTGGCATCTCGAGAGATAATGATACCCTCTCTCAGTGACTAGGTTCAACATCCTATAGTCGGCTCCTGCAGTATTTCGCCTGAAGTATGCTTGGACTCCGCCTCCGAAGGGATATAGTCCTAAAATCGTCAAGCCACGCGGAATGCCGCTCATCGCATCAATGACCAAATCTGCAGCAAATCACGGAGATTCCATGACCTGAAACCGGGTCAAACTAGCCAGGGGGATTTGACGGACATGCCAGCGTCTAGTTCTGAGCTGTGCTATTTAAAGTCTACGGCCCGCCATAGCGGTCGGCCCCTTTGGGTGTCCGTTGGGCGTGCTTCCAGCCGACGATACCACCTAATATCGCCGTGATGGCTTCATGCAGCCCCTACCTGGTAACTTGTGAGAGTGTGCTGATTCAAACATCCACAAAGCAAAGTAAATTACTGGATGTTATGCAGCACTATACTCTCTTATCCCGCCTTAGGATGAAAAGCGAGTGAGATTTTCACTTGCTCGGAAAATATTAGTTGTACAACCATTCAGGCACCCAGGGAGCATCGCAATCAATTTAAACGTTTCTTCACGAGGAACAATTAAACCAGAGTTTTGCACCATAACTTCATAATGGCATCACAGTTGGACTGTTTGCAATGGCTCCGTGATTAGCAGCAAAAGGTGTACATAATAGTTGCAATTCTCCCTATCGCATACTAGTATATCCGATATCAAGCGATATCACCTCGCGATACCGATATCTGATTGATCGCTTTAGGGACTTATACTTCCGGTTTTGCGGTTCTGGAAAATCGTACCAAAGATCCCACGTAGTGTAGGATCTTTGATCGTACATTCAAAACGCACCGAAGTCGTCATGCACAAGCAAACATGGATCGACCTCATGACCAATTTCGGAGAATGTCTGTCTCGCGATTAAACTTTGTCTATAGGGAACTTCACCCACGTCACGTCCTTCATCCACGGATATTTTCCATAATTTCGTCGTTTGGCATCATCGGCCCAGCATTGGACCGCTTCGCAGAAGAATCCCATTTATCAAATGATAAGTTACAGATTAGAAAATAACTCAATTATTCGCGAGATCATAAGACAGATTCTGATACGGTCTAATATGCAATACTAGGTTGTACTTCAGTCGTTCAGTGTTCAATGTGCATATCAAAAAGCGTACATTTACACATCGCGCGTTCATAACCGGAAGTTTATTTGCCAAGAATTAAAGGTAAAAAAAAATCAGAGCGCCACACGCGTTCAGATTCGGAGAGCTATAAGCGATAGGGATAATTGTCATTCTTCGAGCGATAACCTCACGAATTACACGACATGAGGTTTCATACTAGCACCTACTCACCTACATGTTGTATATTTCAGAAGACTCTCAGAAATGATATAATACACAGACTCTTGTCAGCTAAAGGTTACCCCTTATATTTATTTTTTTTTTACTCAATTGTCTCGCCACTACTGGATAAGCAGTTTTCAGCAGCTTTTTTTTTTTTGCTACACTTTACTACCCTTATTTTTTTTCAAACGATTCTGCAAACTAAAAAGACGAATCCTGCATTATTTAGATTTAAATCCTCATGAATAGAGATTACTAAAGCGATTGACAAGATTAGCAGTTTATTTGTAAATCTGGTACCCTGTAAAACTTCAACTAAAGCCCTCGCTTGTAGAAAAAAAAGCCATTAAATGATTGATATGATTAGCAGTAAGTGGGTAAAAGTGAATGAATAACAATATCAGAATAATAATATTGATCAAGTTTCCATCTGCACAAAAGGCGGAAATCTCGCTCAGGTCTTCTAGGTCGTCATGTCTCTATTCTATATGACCTGACGTTCATTTGCCATTTTAGATGAAATGAATGTACTGGGCGTCTCCTTGGATACTGACCCCAAGCTCCGACTTTTCCGAGCCGATCTGAATAACGGTTGGCTATATTTTCAATAAAAGATTCTTGCAGAAATCAATAAGGATAATCAATAAAAGCAGACAAGCGTTGACATGTTACAAAAACAGCTGTGCCGCATTCTGATGCGATAAACAGCCTCGCCATATCATTCTTTTTTTTTCATATACTATGACCAGCAACGGTCCTTGCGCAAATGTTTGCAATACAATTTACTAAAGAATCAAGAGAACTATTTTATCCAAGTAAGTCGTCAACAAAATGTAGACGGATAGAAATCAAGGGGCGGGAAAGGCTTGCAGGCATACAGACGACGACTTGCAGACAAGACGGATCAGCACATTTTCGGCGTATGAAATATTAACTAAACAGCATCAAATATTCATGAAGCAGCAAAGGCTATCTCGGGACATTCATCAATATGCGACACCGCGCTGCCACTAATCGTATTTGTCAGACGTAATGACTGTAAATGTACTCGCGCGGATAATGCGATAGATGCCGAGTATAGCGCATGCAGCAGGGGAATTGCCCGATGCTTCTCTGAAGCGCGAGAAAATGGGGGGCAACATTAGATTGGCTTTATAACAAAACATGTCATAAAAGATTGCTATAAATAAATTGATACTCTGCGAGGGTTCACGCGCCAATGCAAAACTGAGCAGGAGCAAAAGCACTACGACAGCTAAGAGAAAATTACACAAAAGTAATTCATCTGGTTCTACCAGATTATAAGCAGCGCAAGATTTAAAATTTCAAGCTTTAAAATGCCATAAAGTGCAAATGTGTATGGACAGCTTGTCACCCAAGCAATCTATTTTTAAATAGGTCATTTTGATTGATCCAACTAAGATAGACAAGGACTTGCTTAAATTGCTCTATAAGGTTTTCTTCGGAACGGTGATAATTCAGTTAGATATCACTTATAGTTTGTAATGATAAATGACAGCAAGCCAGTGTATTATTAAAAGACCTATTTTGTTGGCTTTGACTATGAGGTTGTATGAAATGTAATTCATTCAATGTTGCGATTTTTTGCAGTATGTAAAGGAGAGGAGCAACAAAAACAAGTATCAGCAGGTCAGGCCGTCTCAAAGTAACACCTGCCCCATACAATGGGTGCACGTCACGAGACCGACACCCACGAGTCATACAGCCCATACAGCTCACAAGTCATACAGCCCATGAGTTATACAGGTCACGAGTCATACAGCCCATTAGTTCGACACTAAGCTAACAAGGCCCACGAGACCAACACATTAAGCCCCGTGTTCTTACCTATATAGTGTTGAACTCACGGGCTGTATGACTCGTGAGCAGCCAATGGACCTGCTTTCTGTATGACTCGTGGGTATTGGTCTAGTGGGATGACCCCGCCCCAATAAGGGTGTTTGCATGTTATTGTTTTGCTCCTGTTTTGTTTTTTGTTTCAGTTTCTTGCCTTTCCATGATGTATACACAATCAAGCTTATTGACGAGGCATGCAATTGCACAAAGGTTTCCAAAACTACATGAGGTCGACTGACTAGAAACACCCCCCCCCCAAAAAAAAAGAAAAAAATATATATATATATATCAGGTGGTCTATGCTTACACTGAAAGATATGACGTGATTTGTTCAAAATCTGAAGCAACCTCTCTCAGTTTACTTACTACATTGGAACGAGACGAGAATCGACATACGGCCCGCATGCTCGTGTGTTCCTTATTGCATGTGACAGCATAGAACGGATGACTTGATCAAATACGTAAGCTCTGAACGAGCGCTCAACCTGACCACCAATAGAAGCAATAACATGCACCAAATCGCCACAATTTATCGTAATCGAATCGACAATCATGAGCTGTTGCTGAGTGACTTGAGGCCAGCTCTATGTTCCTTTTTGAACACTACTCTCAATGAAATCATTACGTTTCTACTGGAGCGGCTTCTCTGCACAAGACTTCATTACGGAAGGTAAGACCCTTCAGGGACGAAAACGAATGATTCTTTCCAAGCCCTGTCTCCCCTTTCCAGCCTACTAGGGGCGCCTCCATTCGTTGCATTTCACCCTTTTCTTTACTCTTTTTTTTGTTATTACACCGGAGCAAAACAGCGAGGGAATTACTCGACTTTGTCCATTAGCATCAACGCACATCATACATCAATATTCATTCGGCAGAATCCTGTGTTTGATCGTAGCAAAGAGACAAAGAAGAGGAAAAGAAACAAAAGACGATTGCGGTTTCCAGAACTGAAGAGATTCAAGAGACAGGTAATAGACATGGAGAGGTATAGACGACATGGAACGACACGGGTGTGTTCAGGGATGACAACTTGGTAAACCAGTTAATCTATTCTGTCTCTGTTCTACGGGTGTGGTGGGCTTGGGTATACATCGTGCGGTAGCAGTCCTGGAAGCTGTATGCATTAATGAGAAGGCAACGTCTAAGGCACTTAAGGACGAACATGAATTCAAACTAACTCTCGGTTTTGCCGAAGCAGGCACTACTGCCTAGCTGAGTCACAAAGCGTTTCATGCTGTCGATTTTGATCGACATTGGTGCAACAAAATGTATAAAAATCAAAGGAAATAGACAGATATAGGCCTACAGTGCTGGTGTATGTGGATATGATTCAGGAAAATAAAATTTGTGTTACTGAGAAACATGATATGAGAGTGTTTTAATTTTCCTAGTTTTTCATGCTTGTGCGCTACATCTCAATCTTGATCTTTTCTGTGGCACTGATAACACAAGTACACTTGAAACTTCCTGGTCCTGCAGACCTCAATCAATTGTGTTGATTGTTGTTGTTTTTTCTTACTCGTTAAAACAACATCAACAGCGGCTCCGATCCTTAGAAATCTGCATAATTAAATTTGTCTAGAATTTCATTATGGATATGAAAATGCGTGTAGATCCAACCGACTACCTTGCGTCCACGCTGGTCTAGTCTAGCAGTATCTCATGACGTGCGTTACCTGCTTGTGTGCACTGGGGGCGAGACCTTAATGGCCTGCGTAACAGTCGAGACGAATCAGCATCAACAATTGAAGGAGGAGAGAGAAACAGCAGAAGAAGAGAGATGGAGCCAGGAGATCGGGAGAGAGGAGGGGAGGGGGGGGGGGGTAGGAGAGAGAGGGAGGGAGCGAGGGAGAAAGAGGGATGAGGAAAATAGTTTGCCGCTTTTTTGCTCGTCACTCACGTCACCCTTGATTTCCTCTCCCGATTCAGATAAGTTTATCACCGAGACATCAGTACTGTGATCGAATGGGGGGAGAGAGAGGAATACTTTTTCGGTCTCTATCCCTCATCCTTCACACACACACACACACACACACACACACACACACACACACAAACACAGAAGAGAGTCCCGACAGGAGACTTTGAATGACTTAATAGGGTGAATGGCTACAGCGAGAACTGAAGTCCACCCGCGAAGTCTTTGCTTGAGCTTGCGGAGAATGTATAACGTAAGGGGCCAATGAGGACGTGATGTGGTCACGTGATAACACTGGTATTAGAGGTGGAATAAAGCTGACTCAAAGCCGACGGCCAAACATAGCACACATACAGCGCTGTGATGATGACGCGATTCTGATGACGGCGAGAACTGAAACGGCACCTAAGATTTATATGATAGCCATTTTCACACTCAGGTATTTGTTCGTATTCCAACATGAATTTGCATTTCAGTTATTACAATCGCAATGACCACACAATTACACACACGTACACGTACCAGCGGTAGTAAGGTTATTTTGATTTAACCTACCTTTAAGTCACAGTTTGTATCACTTCAAGCAGTCGGTAAATTTTGTCGCTTTATCATTCCAGGTTCCTCCCCTATGTTTCCAGATGCTTAAGGAACCGTCATGAATATCCAACTGGAAGGAGTCAACAGAAGAAGACAGTGATCTGATACCCAGTCCAGTGTTCAACCATACGACCTGCACGAGACATAAAAGTAGATGCAATACGTTTTATTACAAACGAGAAAAAAATCCCCACGCACACATAGCTGTCAAATCTACTCGCAAATTCAGAATTGTATGAAAATTGACAGTTTGCCATACTATTGATCGTATAATTGAATAAACTCTTTGCAAATCTTTGCAAGAACAAAGGATGGACAATACTGAATATATACGTGATGACTCAAAGTATACAGGCTCCGAATTTGAGAACATCGCTGATTAGGCATTATCTGTCAGCTGCCTTGGCAACTGCATCTTGCTATTTGTCAGTTGTCCTCGTTGTATACATAAATTTGGAAGAAGAAACAAAGTTCACTGACCTTTCAAGACATTCAGGAGAATCTTAAAGTTGCATGAATGCGTTTCATAGTGTGTTACCGCAGTAATTACAATGCTGGCAATAATGTAATTACTCACGAGACACTTTGAACAGAGAAAATAAAGGGAAGGGAAACCCCTGCAAGAGTGTGACATGTTGTTAAAAATATCAATTTTAAGTGTCATCATCTTATTTTGTAACGAGTAAAATGTCAGAACCCATTCATACACTTTTTGTTCGCACGATTAGAAAGAAGAGGAAACTACTGTTTCTCTATCCATGATATACCCAAGCATTCGCAAAAGTTGTTCAGATAAAAATGCACTGTGGGTATCTGTTTTTCCTTTTGAGTTATCCTAGAAACGCGGAAATCGTGGTTTGATACACCGACAATTGTTCTTTTCGTTCACTCCAAAGCATATTAAAACAAAGTAGGTCAGGTACAATGAAAGGTGTGTGCAGCACCACTATTTCCCCGAGCGTATCAATTATCTTAATGGTCCACCAAGTCCATACACTGACTGCAACGCTCATGCACCTAGAAAGTGAAATTCCTGTTAGTTATTCTTTTTGTTTGTATTTCTCTTGCCTCTATTCACAAATGGGCTGCACTGGAACAATGAGGCTTTAATACGTTCTCTACAACCGCTAATCTTTCATTTCATTTTCCTTTCATTTTATTTCATTTCCAACAATGCAATGCAATCTTGTAGGTTATACACTGAAAAAACAGCTAGACTTGTCGATTGTCTCGATTAACATTACAGTAGCACTTGCAGCGCTCGTGCTGTTTTGCTTTTTATCATTTATACTTTATTCATGAACAGTATTATCTTTTGTGTAAGGATATCTGTTTTTATTCACAAAGAAAAACCAATATTGCATGCCTTACTCGCGTAATCACTATAATACGGACATGTTTTGTCCTTCTTTGACATAATTTTGATTTATTGAGACTTGGATTCCGAGAGCAAGGGCGAGAACGAGGTTATTTAATTACCTAAAATGGGACTGCTGCTAATCTGGAGATGCAAAGTTGGGATGTGTGTGTTCCAGCGTGATATTATTCGGGTCATATCATTTCTTTTTGAACGACTGGATCGCCCTTTACCTCGAGACATTTCAGGTTACAGCACAGTAGAGAAAGGTTGTTGTTGTAGCCAGTTTTTTACCCTTTTTTCATGAAGGATAACTTCATGTGAAAAACATCCACTGGCTTTTCCTTTCACATCTCCGAATACCAATGGACATGATGAAATCGAAATTGAAAACAGGCAGTAAACAAAGCCTGGCTTCGCCTGTCTATGTTACATAGCCAGTGTTTTTATGGGATTGAGGTCGCCGGAGGCCTCCCACCGGCAAACATGAATCCACTGGTAGTATTGGTGTACAGTTTTCATCAGGTGCAGCAAACCTTTCTCTGTTACCTTTACTAAAATTGATGTTGGGCAAAGGTTGAATGGTGCTGAAATCCCTGAGATGAAGTCTACCTGTCTTTTTCCATGAATGCCTAAACTTAACATCTATCTGTGTGTGTGTGTTCTCGCGCGTAAGTGTGTGTGTATGTGTGTGTGCGAGTGTGTTCGTTTCTCATAATCACAATCTTATTTCCTCTTCTCCAAAGAAACAAATCAATATCCCTCATCTCATCCTATATAACATGCATTGATCAGGAGGCAGTCCTTTCGTCCCAGCCGGTAAACTTCAAACAGTGTGAGAGTGGTAAAGTATATTGCATAAACTGCCTCTGGGCTTTCGCCATATTCATATTGATGAAAGGGAGGGAGATGTCGTACCCGCCCCCTGGGAAGAATCTTACTTACGTAGAATTCAAAGACAGACAAGCTTTCGCCAATTTTCGTCAGTAAGATGTTTTTTTTTTTTCAAACACCATGTCGCAAATACACCTGGTTTTCACTTAGATCTGCTTCATTACTGCCGTCAAACTTTATTCGGCATCTGCGGGATAATAGAGATAAGGTACGCTTTGTTTCTAATCACACATCTATGTCCATCACTGCTGAATTTCACACTTCACGATGAGGTTCATGGCATTATAAAAGAGTACCCAAAAAAGGTCCAGGCTGATTAATGAAAAAGCCAGGGACGGTAATTAAAGCGTCCCAGCAAAAGACTGGCTAAAGAGCGTTCAGAGTGATTTTGCAAAGGCCGAAGACAGAATGGTGCAAACAAAAACATGAAACCAAGGAGGTATGAAACTAAGTAATAAAGGCATCGCTTTCACAAACAGACGACACTCCGGTGCCAAATTTAGCTCTCTAGAGCCAGAGCAAAACAGCTCCAACAAACTTCACAAACGTCGGAGGTTCCCTTGTTTGCCAAACAGCGTGTTGTCTGGCTCGTTGATTGGGTATACATCCTGTTTGTCTTACTGGTATTTATTTCCAGAAAGACATCATCACTCTCATCATTTCCCATCTCTACAAAGACGAGGAGCTATAGATCACGATCCAGTATCCCTGTCTTCTGACCTTGTCTAGTCCTGTAGAAGAGATACTGTCAAATCTTTTGTTCTATCAAATGTATCTGTATATCTTGGTCTGGTTCTTTGTCAGCATTTCTTTCGAGCCGATATAAAGAGAATACGATAAGAGACAACATCTGGAATAGACTGGAGAGACATCACAAAGACCCCAGCGCTGACTGGCACACTACAGCAACCACAGGTTACGGTGGCACCCTAGCAAGATTGTCTCATGACACTGCCCGGAGTTACGAGCAAAGGATTTAAAGAAAACAAAATAATGATATCACTAAAAACTGATGACGATGATGATGATGATGATGATGATGCTGATGATGATTATAGTGATGGTGGTGATGATGATTATGTAGCCTAATAATAATAACAATTATAATAATAACATAATTACTTGATAGCAAGGTCTTACTTAAACTGTTTTAACACCCCAAGCATTATTATGTACCCATATACACCTGGGTCAGGAAAGACGTTGTGGCTAAACATCTCGTACAAGGATGAGCACAACAGACGAAATTAAAATCCATGCAGAATCCTTCGACAAACTTCAAGGGTCTCATCCTTTGCAACATGGCCGGTGCTCCAACGTCGCAAGAAGAAAATGATTTCCATCTTCGCTGCCTTTCTACCAAGTAGTGCCTACCCCTCCTTCCTACTCGTCAAGCTCCCTCTCATCGAGCCAGCACTACGAGCCAGCTAATTCTTTTTTTCCCTCGACACTTCTTAATTCCATTACTGCGTTGGTTTCCGCACCTGTCGTATACTATCCTAACCCATCTCACAGCTCTTAGAGTGCCATCAACTATTGAAAGTAGGATCAGGCTTCTCAATGTGTTTCACATCACCTCTTTTGTGTGTCTGCCCACCAGAAGTAGCCGCTTGGCTGACTTTGGTCACGTGGGTGTTTGCTTGGGGTTTTTCTTTTTGCCATTTTGAAGGCTTTTTCATTATACTCCACCCAGGAAGCATCAGCGTCATAGTAAGATTTCAAACAACGGAACATCATACTCAAAATATAGTTCCATACATCTACTTCTGACATCAGTCAATTATAAGTCGACTCTAAACCAGCCGATGGAACACGAGCTGACGAATATTATTTCGTTTTATCCTATTATACACTCCATCATGCTTTAAAATGTAAATTTTCGAAATATACTGTTACAGTTATAGAGGTCATAGTTGTCTTTTGAATATCCAGTATACCGGTTATCATAAGCGGAAATATAATTTCTTTTTGCAACATAATGACATGCACATACATACACACACGCACACACACACACCCACACGCACACACACACACACACGCACACACATACATACACAGACAATACTTGACAGTTTCACCTTTACACCGTCACTATCTCTAAGATAACCACACACACACACACACAAAGAACAACTATAATGCACCAGTCTTTGTCGTTCAAAATATTCATCTCTATGCCAAGCGTAACATATTGCGATTCATGAGACGTTCCTGCCCCGCGTGTCCGTGATGTTGAAGAAGGGGCGAGCGGTGACGTTTCGCCGCAGTGCGGTTTATCAGGTAACATCCTTGAAGGAAGCATCACTGAGTTTCCTGGAATCGAGATGTCTCGCCACCAGCGTCGCGGTGAGTTTGTTACCATACGACCCTCCCTTCGAGGGAAGCTGGAGGACTTTCTTCTTTTGTGGTTAAAGGAATCGTTTCTGTATCAAAATGGGGAAAAAATCAATGCTTGTAACAGGCCGTATTTAAACGATATTCCTTACGACCCTCCCTTCGAGGGAAGCTGGAGGACTTTCTTCTTTTGTGGTTAAAGGAATCGTTTCTGTATCAAAATGGGGAAAAAATCAATGCCTGTAACAGGCCGTATTTAAACGATATTCTAGACCCATCGCGTTGGCCAGTTTAAGTCGCAAGCAATAAAACTGACGAAATCGTTCTGAATTATTGAAATTATTTGGCACCTCCCCCCCCCCCCCCACACACACACAGCAGCAGCAGCAGCAACAAAGTTGATATCTGTTTGAAAATGTGATGTTTGTTTCCAGAATAATCTTTAAACTCCGATAATATTAAATTTTTGAAATCTTCAACTTTTGCGTTTACGTTAAAATGATGTTTTAATTGACAAAATTAATCAGAAAAAGCTTACGGGGCAAATATACCAGGCTTCGTGGTATCCTGTCGCATATATTGCACATATCATTTCGGCCTTCCTGACGTTGTGCAAAAGCGCTATGGGCTTACCGTTGTCTCAGAATTAAGCAGCTCATAACAGATGCTGCATTCAGCAATTGCAATGTCCATGGGAGCGGTCGAGCAACAACTACAAAGCTGCGAGTTTCGGTTGTCACTCTGGTACTTGCAATAAACATTATTCTAGCTTGAAATAGTTACGAATCTTTTGATGATTTGTCATGAGACCCAAACCAAGCAATGCATAAATTACATGCTAGGAAGGTATTGTCACTTCAGGTACTGATTTTGTTGCTATCTTACAATCTACTCTAGATAACTATTTCCTGAGAACGTTGATCAAGTGAAGACAAAAACATCATTTCTTCGATTATTCAAACCAATAATAACATTAATAGAAAAATATTGATTTTGGTTCACGAAGTGAATACTAGACAAACATAGGGCTTGTACGTATAGTCACACAAAGGCACGAGGATTCGCATGTTATGTAGATCGAGTTCCCTTTCTTCAGTTTTTATTCTCAATGTAGGGTGTCTTTCATTATTGGAAAATATTAAGAGAAGCAGGTGGGAGAGTTAAAGATGCCATTTTAAACCGATACGTCTCGTGGTGTACGTTATGCGCGTGTACATAATTTATCGTCAACATTTAGGGTTGCGATCATTCTACCCATCCCTTTAATTCACGATCATTTATTCGTTTATTGAAAAAAATATGCGTTGATAGAAGATTACTGCTTGTTATTGGAAAGAGGCATTTGAGAGTGTTATGAAGCAATATGAATATCCTCACACGTTCTATTAAAGCTTTGGGTTTTCCGTGTGTCGTCTGTATAGTGGAGCCTATTGTGGTACTGAAGATTTGATATTATAGTCGATAGCCCGCCTTCTTTATGATTCGTGATAACCAGTTGACTAAACAACCGCCTTTCTGTGAACTTATAGGATACGCATGTAGACTACGTAATGGTTCTATCAGCTACCCGATGATTGCATCACTATTATACCTTTCGAGGACCCGTGCTCTTTTCCCTCCTTCTCTCCCCCTCTCTTTCCCTCTCTTCATTGTGCGAAAATACATACGGATTAATGACAGTAAAGAATTATTTATGATCAAATTGATCTCCAGGCATGATCGAAAGCTGGGCATCTTCTCTCTAGCGGAGTAGATAAAATAATTTACATCACTATAATCTTTACATCATTATCATCTATATAATATCATAGTTGAAAAGGAAGACCTAAGTAATTTGACAGATGTGTTGCATGCGTTTGTTAATCGGGTAGCATTTGGACATGGAAAAAGCTGTGTCAAAATAGGGAGGGGATCAAAATAGAAGAAAAAACAATAAAACAGAAAAAGAAAAACAAGGAAAGAGAGCTGAATGATCGAGCCCGTCCTGTCTCCTCCAAAATAGTCCATATAAACAGAAATACTCGCACCATGACGCCAAATAACATCTGAAGTCAAGCGTTTCACATCTCCGGTAGACAAGCCAGCGGGGATAAAAATCCCTATAAGATTACCCAGAAAACCATGTTGGTAGGAGTATTGACTTCGGCCGCTCATTTTCCTCCTCCACAAATGATAAGGACCAATTACCCACATCCGCGTGCGCATCCCACCCTCCCCTCCTTACCTGGTGTATTATATTCAGGAATGATCAAAGCAGAAAAGCGATCCAGCGAGCGAAGAGCACTTGTTTCCGGGACCCGCTCTTCTGCGTTTTGAGGAGCCCCTTCAAGAGAGGAGGGGGTGACCCGTAATCACTTTCTTTACGATCCTCTTCAAGAAGTCTCATCATCAATCACCGGAGAGAGATCAAATGATATCTCTGCTACGTCGAAATAAGCGAAGGCAAAGTCGCCTATATGCTACATCCTGGCTGGTCCTAATTGTCTTGCGAAGATTTGGGATTTCCTTTTTACAAACGACAGGCTCTCTTTCAAGAACATTAACATGTAGACTGCTGATGAGACAAAACATCTCTGGCTGAATGAAAATGCAGCGTGGATTCTTTTTTAAAAACAGAAGTCATTGATACTCTGCCTAGTTTGAGGATGTTCATTATTTTTTTTTTTTCATTTTTATTACAGTCTAAGCTAGAAATAACCACACAAAGCGATGGGATCAATATCGTGATTGCGGCAATTTTGGATGCATTCAAATAATAATTTACCAAAGTAAACCGAGATAATTTTGTTTGTTTAGTTTTATCCCCAGGGCAATCAAATGAATTTTAAGTTGGTGCTTTGAGTGTCTTTGCGTAGGGGAGGAGGGAGGGGAGGTAGGGGAGGAGGAGGATGGGGTAGGTAGGGGAGGAGGATGAGGATGGGGTAGGTAGGGGAGGATGAGGATGAGGATGGGGTAGTTAGGGGAGGAGGAGAAGGAGGATGGGGGTAGGTAGGGGAGGAGGTTGAGGATGGGAGAGGTTTTGGTGTGTCACAAAAGTGAGATGAGGGAGGCAGTGAGTGGATGAATGAAATATTACCCAACGGCAGGGTTGTTTACTTGTCACTACACACACTCGCAATCATATACAGACACACGTATTTATACACATACGTTGCATTGAGCATTGTCTAAAATCTGCGGGAAGAAAGATACATTCATTATTTTGTCCTGCATGGACAAATTACTTATAGAAGTCAGAGCTCATCAGCGGAAAAAATACTTCATCATATGCATAGGGGCCAGTACAATATATATATATATATATATATATATATATATATGTATATATATATATATATATATATATATATATATATATATATATATGTGTGTGTGTGTGTGTGTGTGTGTGTGTGTGTGTGTGTGCGTGTGTTCATAATCTTTCGGGCATGTAAGAAGATCTCTACTTTCACGATCCTATCGGTTCTGTTCTCTTTAAAAGGGAACATAACAGAGATAAAGTTGAGCAGTGACCGAAAATATCGGAGAGCTCCATGTCCCCGACAGGGTTCCTTATGAAAGCCCTTTGTGTTCACTGAAGACTATTGTCGGGATCAAGGCGGAATATCGTGTGAATTTGAGTTTTGACAATATTTCGTCATCATGAAATGCACTGGATCCATCCATCCAGTAAATATTTGCGACCTTACACCACCCACATGGTGGAAATGCAACAAAGAAGAATTAATTCAGTTGAGAGAATAATCACCTTTCATGGCTAATATCTGAGAAATCGAGGAGTAAAATCCAGAATATTCGCACTGTCTTGTGGACGAAAAGATTTTTTTTTTTTGGCCTATCTAGCACATGGAAAGGTTCACACGTTGTTGGGCACTTTTATATTGAATCCATGGGAAGAAATATAAAAATTTCAACTGACAAAAATATACACAAACAAACTACAAACACAAAGCACAAATAAGCCCAATCAGCCATGATATTGTTCAAAGGAGCGGAAATCTCAGCCGCAGTATAACAATCAAATATTTAGAAGGTCAACATTAGATTATGAAATGCAAATATTGCTCTGATTATAGCACGCATTACTGACCGAGATATGTTTCTTGGATGATGGAATAAATACAAAATCCACATCATATTGTGGTAAATCGCTAATCGGATTTGCGGAGACCCACCCATGGAGACACTCTTCGAGTGAGCCACGATGAAATATGTTTCAATCTACAGATCCTGTCATTATAAAAGAAACAGTAAAGAAAAACCACACCATCATACTAAATGTCATCCGCGCCACAATCATAAAAAGACCCTCTATCGATTTTCTTTCTATAAGCCGAATGTGACAGCTGAAGTATTCAGTAGTGTAATATTTTCGTCATATCAATTGAAATCCATATGATTATATGCAATAATCTTTAAATCACGATGACTTCCTGCCACCATCACCGTCACACCACACACACACACATACACATACACACACACACACACATACAACACCACACACACATACAACACCACACACACACACACACACACACACACACACACACACGTAAACCCAGACACTGTTGATCACTTTGATTGAATTGAATGTAACAAAATTAAGACGTGCCATCGTGGATAACAATTATGCAAATCAAAAAGAAAAGTATTGCCGTGTAGAAAATGAGCCACGCGTGGTTATACACAAAAGAGAAACGTTCATTAGCACATACATTCAATAAACACACACACCATCAGGTTTAAGTGGTCCGTACTTACATGTGTGAAGTTGCTATGTCAAAAAAAAAAATGATAAGTGCACTCCATTCAGTTTGTTCGAAAGACCAACTGGTAAAGTTCAAGTTTACATTTATATAATATCATTTCAGAACCACAAGCGGAGCCATCGGTCAGGACGGATGTCGCTTAAATTGTTCAGTCTCAAACTTCGTAGACCTTTGGCTAGTCTTCCAAATCCATTGGTAAATCAACTTCATTCTCTTGTGTCTCTGCAGCAACACGAACTCAGCCCAAGATCGCATCACGAACACTTAACTGAATTACTGGTAACAATGGCCCTCACATTGGCTTGTACGTAGTGGTTAGGGTCGAATACACAGTGAAAGACCATGATTTCTTTCTTATCCAAACAATATTCAGCGCAAAAGCAGACCTACTTTTTGGAACATTGCTCTCAGGGTTCCGCTCGAATGATACATCTTGGAAACAATACTTTAGAGCATGGCTGCACATCTCCATTCTATTCATCCAGGCACCACATGCTGTGTCTGTCGAGGTTTGAGTTAGAAACCACTATTTTCTAACATCACACACTGTATCGAGGCATCTCTCTCTCCCTCTGTCTTTCCCTCCCTCCCTCTCTCTCTCTCTCTCTCTCTCTCTCTCTCTCTCTCTCTCTTTAGGTAAATCAAGTAAGCAAACAAGGAAGTCAAACATGCACAGTTTCGAATTCTGTCTTAGTCAACATTAGCCCGTAATACATAAACGCGTGACGAAGAGCCGCATATAACCAAGAACGAACTTATTCACATGAAGATATTTTTGGAACGAAGCAAATACAACATTTCACTACTGGTTATCAGGGACCGTGTGCCAAGCCGACATGAGTACTGTGAATTACTTGCTTAGAAATATGCGTCAATATTTGTTCAATCGCTCTTTAGTGTATGCTTAACCAGACTTCAAACATAGTAAATAGTTCAATCTCAGTAATGACGTTTCCAAAGGTCAAAAGAACCGGTGAAGAGTGAACAGGAAATCTGAGATTTTTTTTTTAATTTTAAATTATGCTGGTATCTTATAGAACCGAAGCTATTAAATACAGGCAGAGAGATTTCACTTCGCAAGCTGGCACTGTGTATACTAATATTCTATTCGTTATAACTGGGTTTATAACAATGAAGGTGCATCCCCTAACGACAACATTACAACACATTTTATCTTCAGTCAACTTGATATTGAAATGCAAGGCAGATACTTTGTGAAGCATATACAAAAACCTGTCATTTGATATCAAGCTATAGTCACAAAGCTTCTGTTCGGTATGTTGTGAGCATTAATTTTAGACCAGCCGTTCTGATCGGCCCATGGTAGGCTTTGACCACCATCCTTAAAGCACTTGCATTGTGCAATGAGAGAGAATATACTGGGAACGGATGGGAGATACTATCACAAGTACGGGGAGATGAGTGGCGAACTGTATTATTCCCCGGGAAATAGTCTACACGGTGACAACTTTCAGCTGGAGTAACTGAATGTTTCTTTCAGCTGACTTCTCAGCGAAAAAAAAATGGTATATTCACTATGTTTATGTAAAGAATGGAAGAAAATATCACCAGAGATTGAAAAGTAATGCAATGTACTAGTATTGAATTGTCTGTATCTTTATCTACTTTCCTTTCCTTTACATGTCACCGTTTTGCGCACTGAGTAAAAGTAACTAAATACAATTATTTCACTGTTCTGAAGCAGAATACTACCTTATTCCCCATATACAATTACTAGGTGTGTGTGTGTGTGTGTGTGTGTCTTTCTCCTCCCCCTCTACCATTGCATACACAATGTATGTGTGTGTATATATATATATATATATTGATATATCCCATGTATAACTTATATGAATGCGAGCAAGAAGAGGAGAAAGCGAAAAGGAATAAAGTGAGTCTGATTGCACTAGGAGAAATTTTCCCGTCTAACTTGTCCTCAGAGCTTTGCTGTCGTTGTTGCTGTTGTTGTTGTTGTTGTTTTCAGTTTTACCTATCTAGAGATTAACAAATCTTCACCGAAGGCAACACTTAAAAAAAACCCCGAGACGCATCATTGGTCAGCCAATCAGCTGTGAAGGCAGACGAGGGTGATACTCCTGGGTAGAGTGTGAAAAAAAAGGTACCTCTGCCTGAATGGCGACAGGATATGACGTGTAGCAGAGGTTGAAAAATGACTGCCATAAGCAGGTAGGAGTGTCAGGAACCGATATCCGTAATTGCAACGGCGAATCCATAAGGCACAATCTTTCCTCCATAACGCAAACTTTCAGGTCAGTCATTTTACGGACCGACGGTAATATTCAACTGTGTGAAAACTCTCTTATATACCGTGGTATGCGCGTGATTATGAGAGCTCCATGCGCCACAACGTTTATTACTTCGCTTAGTAGCAAATATTAGCCATGTCTACCCCTATCCAAAAACTTGTAGTCATACTAACTACGAGCGCAAAAATTCCTTCCCCTAACCACGAGAAAACTTCGATGCCGTTCACACCTACATGCAGTTAGCAAAACCTCGAGGTAAAGCTAACTACGATAGAAAATAAAGGGCGCCTAGTTCGCACATAGGGTTGCGCGCTATTGTGGAAAAAATTGAGCGTCGTGGTTAACAAAACTCCGTTCACATCTGTCATAGTTTAAGCGCGCTGTGGGGGGCCTTCCCAAAACCATGACGAAACCACGACAACACCCTGAGAAATCTTATGGTTTTGTCGTGGTGTCTTCGCCTTAAGATTTTGTCGTGGTTTTCAAAACTACATGCGTCTACATCTACGCTAACTTGGAGTTTAGTGCCTCGTAGTTTACAAAACCTCGAGGTTTTAAAAACCTTAAGGTAAAGGGATCTAGGTGTGAACCTCACTTCTGTTTCGCGTATTTCTCTTAAAACTTCATACGCATAAGACAAAGAGACGATATGTGCATACAATGCGGGTTTTAAACTCGATGGTGGTCTCAGGACGTGCGCGGGAGAAAAAAAAGACATGGCATGGAGAGAAGGCATCGCGGCGACATCCTACTGTCAACATCCAGTTGGCACTTTCCTGACCCAGTTCGGTCAAACTCAGATTTAAAGGGAAAGTATTCCGACAAGATACTGACTAATCTACAAAGTCAAGATTACTGTCCAGGGAATTCGGTAACGAAAAGTTTTTTATAGTAATGAGATGGAAAAAAAATTAAGGAAAACAAATTTACGTTCATGAAAATGTTTGTTGGATTATGACTTGTCTAACATGAACACTGACGTAATTTTGATAAAAGATTTCATCGCTCTATAACCCTTCACATTCCTTAAAGATAATTTGTCGAATCTTTTACATGCTGTGATTCATTCAGAAATCAAAACTTAAGTGATAAGTTTTCTCGGGACTAATATTAATTGGTACATAATGTGAATGGTGAGATCACAAACAAGAGATAGTCCAGGCACTCTGATTTCATAACCAAATAAAATGACAAAACGGTAGAAGTCAAAATCATGTCTATGTCATTCAACTTTCGCCTGTAAATATGTAATGTATTATGGGCTTTTTACTTTACAATTGAAATCACCAGAAGGAAGTCATGTGAATACATCAAGAAGTGAAAAGTATATGAATATCACACATTTTCATACGTACTAAAAAGGTGGATACAGCTATGTACATCAAATATGTACGCAAGAAAGAGTTAATCGGTGTCATCACTTCATTTATTTGCACGAATCGGACTGGCGTCAACTCTGACCTTCCAATGAAACGCGTAGATACATGAACTAACTGTAAAGAAAACGTGGGTTCATGAGCGGACAGCGGATGATGGATACACTTCGATTAGCCAATGCATCTCCGAGCGGATCATCCCCGCTGTGGTCACGCAGCGGTTCAAATGGAGTTGTCACTCATGCTGCGGCATGCCGATATCTTGACCGTTAGTGTCGATCGGATTCTAGTGCTCTCATGCATATTGCCACCAAACACTATCAAAGTAAACTTGAATACCAAGCCAAATAAAATACCATGAGTTGGAGAGCTTGTGAACTTTTGCTCACCGGTTAAGGATTGTTCCCTTTATTGAGAAAATTACAAATGCGAGAGGTCCCGGGTTCAATTCCCGGACAAGCCCCCAATTATTACGGAGGAGAGGAAAAGATCATGGTAACTCAACATGCCACACGTATCATCACTGACACCAAACAGATCACCACCATACCACACTTTCTTAAAGTAACAACAAAACTTTATTCCTCCCCTCGAGCGCCATAGTCCCTAGGTGTCTCGAATCTTCCTCTGCCCCACGTGGGCTTAACAGGTTATTCTTACCTTACGTAAATGCATATTCATGACAACATGTTATGCGTCGTGTGCATGGGATTGGACCGATCACGACATTCGAGCGAGTCAGCAGGCCTATTTGCTACATGCTATTTACGTCAAGCATCATCGATGTTACCAAGTATTGTGTTTGTCGCCAAATTGGACGTGGTTTTAAAGAAGAAAAAAACTAACAACACCAAGATCACAGATTGCCTCCAAAATTTCAGCTCGTCACTGCCAACGCCTTAATTGGCGTATGAAAGGGTACCTGCGTATGATAGACAGAGAGAGAGAGAGAGAGAGAAGACAAAAATCCCACCTATGCCATTCTGCCTCTCAAAAACCCGACGAGTTTTACTCCAGATGTCAATATTCATTCTTAATTATAATGGCATTCGGTCCATTTTTTGTTTTTCGTTCTTTTTATTCCCGGGGTACTGATTAGTCAATTACATTCAGCTAAGACGTGGCAGAGGAAGACAGTGCAAATACCTTTCAGTGAATGGACGAACCCTCGGCAAAAGTCACAGCAAGTGTCTCGTCAAGTGTGTTAAAGCTCAAGATGACAGCTTAAGTGAAAAGACGATCAAGAATCTCATCGTGTCGTGTCATTAGAGAGGATCTCCGCTCACTCCGCTTCCCTTATTTGAGTGGGTATATAATTGTGGGGTGTATTATGCGCATCCACAGTGTCAGACAGAACGCAACGACAGGGAGCAGCATTAAAAAGCATGTCGTCTGGACCACATGACACATTAGCCATTATTTTCCTGAAAATAGCCGGAGAAATTTCCATATTTTCGACGACTGGAGGAAATCCTGGTTTGAGGGGACTGTCGAAAAGGTAGCAGCTGTGGCGACTGGAACGATGCGGAGAAAAGTAATGATGTCGTACATTTTTATTTCTTTTTCACCGCACATCTTTTGGCGAGAGTTTGGGGATTACCACTCCACTACAGCTGCAACTTCTTGAAATGATTAAAAACAAACATTCAAAGTAATATAGAGTATTTTCTGAGCCATGAATACACGAAAACAAGCGATATGTTGCCAAATATTTCATGTGCAAAGATCGAGTATGTCGCCTATGAATGATTTTAAGCATTTGATTAAAATCATTGCGTACTAACAATTCATTAATCTGAATGAACTAATAATTGTCCATACTGAATATAGCATGACGAATACAAGATCTGAATCTGAACGCTGGCTACCCTACAGCCTGATCAATTCATTCTGTCGCTTTGTAATCATAACTAATCTGTGTCAGTACACCTTGATGAATGCTTTATTGTACATCAAATGTTCGATTTGTTTTCGACTTTAACTCATCAAATCGTGGGGAAGTTTCGCAGCAGAAAATATAATCACTTTGTCCACACTCAACTGGCAACTCAAATTCACTATAAAATCAATGATGATATCCTGTATTACAGAAAGATTAAGTGGAAGTGGATGAATTCATCAAATCTGGACAAATTCAAAAATGAATGTCCAAAGATTTATAAAATTTGAGAGAGAAACGGGAACAGGAGAGATAATTCGTTATAAAGTTAGTGACTGGGTCACTGTGGTATAGAAGATAAAACTCCTGACTTTCAAACGGTGGTCCCAAGGTCGAATCCTGCTATGTGCTTACGTCCTTGGACAAGACGTTATATACCCATGATGTCCCTCTCGACCTGTAGGTGTAAAAATGGGCGGCTGACGATGGCGGGGTGTTAATGATGACAGGGCCTTCACGGATAGCAGTGATGACACTAAAAGAGCCTAGCATGAATTAATAGATAAGACCAAAGTTATTATTATTATTATTATTATTATTATTATTATTACTATTACTATTTACTGTAATCATTATTACCATGATTTTTGTTATTATTATCATTTACTGTTGTTGTTATTATTATCATTAGTATTATCATCATCATCGTCATTACCTCACCACTCGTACATTTTCCATTTCTACTTATATTATTAGGAGGTTTTCAAAATTTCTGCCGCGGAACAATATTATACGAGCAATCAAGGTCTCCAATTATTGTAAGACATGTTTTTTACTGTACTTAAAAAACATTACCAATGAATAATCAAATCACATATTAAAAATATGCAGCACAGAATGACAGAAATATGGTTTCTCAGATTCAATGGTATAATAGGGAATGACTTGTGGAGAAGCGGATATATACCCTGATCCACGAAGACTTGTGGTAAGTCGTGCTCCTCAGAACTAATCCAAACCACCGCAGTGTGGGAGTTTGCCTGCCTGCCGAACAAGGAGATAATTCTTATTAGGCAACCGCGATGTACTTGAAGCAGAAATCTTCTCTTCTGATAACAAAATATCCCTTGGGGAGGCAAGATTTGTTTCAGTGTATTAAAAGCCAAAAAGGCTGACTGGCATGACAATGTTGATCTGCGACTGAAAGCTGGATAAGCTTCTTCAACCAGTTGTTGTTGTGTTGATGTTTTTTGTGTGTGTGTGTTTTTGTTATTGTGTTGTTGTTGTGTTTTTGCCAGTGCCTTTATCATTTCTCTTAATTACTTTGTGTGTGTGGTTTTTTTTCTTTTTCTTTCCTAATTTTCGGGGAACAAAGTCAGAAAATTGCGTAGAATTGAAACTTGTTAAAGCTGAGAAAAATTTTTCGCAGTTAAAAAGACAATAATTACAGATCAACGATACTCTGCCGGGGATGCGGACAGTTTACCGCTTTGTTACTAAGCACTGCTTTAAAAACAATTTACCATTAATATACAATCTATCTTATAACTAGCTAAATGCACTGATATTGCTTGAATACTCTGTGAATAGCTGGTCACAACAAACGCTTTCTATCTTTACAACTTCAATTGTCTCTTAACTTTGAACAAAACAAAAATCTGCAAAGAAAACTGCATATCACTTCATATCCAATCAATTTTAAGCTTGATATATGCACTGTTTTATGAATTTACTTGATATACTAAGCAATAGTATAAAGCACAGGAATCGGTATACAGCAGAACATTATAAGCATCACTTGTGCTTTTCAACCCACCACCTTTCATCCCCAATAGGGATGGCAGGAAAGACGTAAAACCAATTATAATGTCATGTCAGACGACATAGTAGTTACAGTTTAAGTCACCATCCTAAGCTCTTAAGACAAGTGCCTGCTTCAGAACGCGGCACCGCGGCACCTCGGCAATCAAAAACGCGGATTAATCGTAAATTACAATATCTTTCTGTCAATTCGTTTACAGCGATCTGCCGGTTCGTTTATACAATCACAGGATGAACAAATGAACATCACTGGAAGGTGGCGCGAAACTAAGCACAAATTGTCATTAACAGAAACATGAGCCAGAGGGGGAACATAAGTCCTTCTTACTTTCGCTTGGTTGTTTATGTTTCGTCATTTGTTTATATTGTATGGACATTTTGGAATCATGGTTCTCAAAGTCGTGTAAACATGGGGTGCTCAACTAGACCAACAATATCGAGTGAGACCAATACGCATACATTTCTATTTCCAAAATCACCTTGAACTTGATTCACTGGAATGATTACTGATATGATACATCACTTGGCCTGTTAAGACGTGACTGGGTTTGTCGGTTGGCAGAATGCCCTTCAAGATCAGCTCTGCCTTGGAGTGGAAGGCATTCTCGATATCTGACTTATTTTTGCTTGTTTCAATCACCACAAATTCTGAATTACCGAAAAGCCGAAACTGATAGGAAGAAGTTATTGAGGCAGCAGAAGACCATAGATTGGTGATGTCACAGCTATATTGAGACTGAACGGAGTCAAACAGAAAATTATCAAAGTGAAAAAAGAACAAGTAGATATTTCATCGTTCATTTCAGAGAATAAAGCCCAAAATCATTGTATAAGTTCATGGCGTCTTTTGGTTATTCTCGAATAAGATGTAACAAAGTGATAATCGACGCGCAGGGCAATGCTGCAAGGGGATTCAAATGATAAATGGCATCGCGAGCTTGTCTTGACAGTAATACTCCGGTAAAAACCTAATCACGTCTGTGTTAATTGCTCTACTCTACATTCTCTCAGTCTCAGGTTTACCTATTGGAATGCGTAAAGTTTGGCGCCATGGATAATACTCAGACACGTAAGGAGTGACTCGAAGAATTCGTGCGCGCCCTACTATCCGCAGCGACTAAAGAAGTTTACCAGTAGCACACTAATACTCAGGCATGGCATTCACGTACTGCAAACATCCACGTTTTTCTGTCGTCTCCCTCTCAAAGTTGATGGCTCCAAGAGATATCGACTCGATACTTTTGTGACCACGGACGGTTCAATCCAACTGAATCTTAAATGGAGCTCCCCAGTGGCGTAAAGGTTGACTCGTTTCTCATCCTCCCCTTATCACTTTCGGAAAGACGACCTCCTATCAACGATCAGTGAGTCTTTTTTTCCATTATTAATCGTTTTCATATACCTCGTGAGCAAACTATACTTGTTGCTTATTTTGCACTGGGTATCAAAGTAAACGCCTGTCCACACATGGAATGCCATTATATCACATGATATCTATGTGATCTGTGACTATTTTGCGCATTTTTATATCTCGTGTTAGGTTGCCCCATCCCACCACTAAATTCCCATTCAAGATTTATCATTGGCGGTTACCAATGATACTCTTTACTTCGACCGATCACTTTTTTAAAGACTTTTATCTCTTATGTTTTGATCTTGCTTTTTGAAGAATACATCAAATTTAGATATTAATCTCACTATAAGTTAATTGATATTCCCCGAAAACATGGTGATAACGGCAATGCAGTTAAACAACATTTAATTTATGCTAGCTTGCTGTATCAACTTATTAAGTCAAGAAGACAATGGTGTGTCAACAAAGTCTCTACTCTCTTATGTTCTCATTTACTGCGGTAAATGATAACATAAGAGAGTAGAGACTTTGTTGTGTGTGTGCTGCTTCAAAGGCAGTCACAAAATATAACTATTGATATAGAAATATAGTGAGGTGTGATATGATTCAGGGAGTATTCACATACCAACTACAGGGTGCCAGTGAAAACTCATAAAAAAACCTCTTATTCTGTAAACATTACACTATAGAACACACAAACCTAAAAAAATACACACACACATTCACACACACACACAAACACACAAAGATGCAACATTGTAAAAGTGCACTGTCCTGAATATGTATTTGTACAAAGTGGGGGTGGTCTGTTCGGACCAGGTTGAAAAAGAGATGGATCGAGACTGGCACGATGCCGTGTGAGGCGAGGGAAGAATAAAATTTTTCGTTACTTTAAGTTTGATATCATTGGTGGTGGTGATTTGTTTTGGTGTCAGAATATGTGACATGTTGTTGGGCCACCAGTATTTCCCTCCCTTCCGTAATAGCACAAACAGAAATAAGACACAAAACAAGCACAGGATTAAGAACTACATGATTTCCACATGCCAAATCTATCTGTATTCGTGGAGGTGACATACGTAACGATAAAATCATATTCTTGAGTCATTGTGGACTCTACGTTAGAGAGAGGGAATGCCTAAGTTTACAAACAAAAGAATAAAAAAAGGTTGGAAAAGGGCGCGAAATGCGGGTAAAAATAGGATAAAAAGGTGAGAGCAGGGAATGCAATGAACAGGTAGACATGCAGAGAGGGAATATTGAAGCAGAAATCGAGTTGCACCTTATGAGATTCTGAGACAGCACGAAGAGAGGCAGAGATAGAGAAGTTTTTTGATGAAATCCGAAAAAGATGAATGGAAAACTTGAGGGATAAATAAAACAAAGGAGAGGGAGATTAATGCAGAGACACAGAAGCATACTGATTGAATCCTTGAAAGATGGACAGATGAACTGAGGGATGAATAAAGCGGAGAAGTGAGAAAAGGGAAGGGGAAGGGTTATTTCACATCATCATCTCACCCATGAGCTTTCCTCTTAGCCATTCACACGTCACCTCTCTTTACTAACTCCATCCTCATACGGCCCCCACAAGTCCGAGATCTTCCCCCGTCTACTCCCGACATGTATCCGCAGTGTTGCCAATGCAACAAGGTAGCATCCTCGGGAGATCTAGGGGATAACTCTGTTTGGTGATAGCCATCTAGAGGTCGGTGGGGTTTATTGACGAACTTATCAAGTCGAGATATCCAATGACGGTTTGCGAGATGCATGGGGGAACTAATGAATTTTCCCCCGGTGGATGTTACACCCAAGCTTTTCTTAGAGGTCTGCAAGGAGCATACCCACAATGTGGCAAGCCGTCTGAAGCAACTGTTTGACTTTGATGAAAGTATTCCAACTTGGCTCCTCAAACCAGAGTATCAATTTCAACCGTGCATTCACCATTCCATGATAATTAGGTCCTCATGATACTTCGATGAAAGAAGTCTATTCGCTTTATCAAAAAATAACGAGCGGGCAAGAATTCAAGCGAAGCACTTGAACATTTGATTTTCAGAACGATCGGCTTTGGCTTTGTGCAGTTTGCGTTTTTCATATCAACGGTCGAAAGGATTCAAATGTCAACACATTGCCAGTAATCGATCATGTCATTTGATGCGTAGCAGCGAAAGAAATCAAGATTAGAAAAGAAAAAAAACACCTAAAACAATGACGAAGGTTGGAAGGGCATTCTACACATCACTGCCAAAAAGTGTGGCCACCTTGTGCTACGATCAGGACTAATGAAGCACAGCTCGCCACACTGTCATGACTGGACTATTCATGCATTCAGTCATGAATAAAGAACAGCAGGATTGATTGCTAGAGCATATCAGTTGCTCAGCACCAAAGGTTAAAGAAAAAGACAACCAAAACCTCAAGACGGAGACAGCTGCCTTGATGAGTAGACGCACTCACACATCCTTTTTTCTTAGTATATTATATACACTTTATATAAAGATCGTGCGACGCGTAACAAATTTGATTGCAATTCAATCCGTGCGAACTGATGATCATAAACTGAAGTCATCCGCAGTGACGCAATGTAGTCGGATTTGTGTCCCAGAGACTCTGGCGGATAAGGGAATCAGGAATGGATACTGTGATTGGCTCCGCGAAGCACGTGACCTTAGCTTACAGTGTCTCGGCTTTTTTAATTAATGATGTAGAGTAACATCTTTTCGTGATATCATTTTCTGTTACGCCAGCTTACATTTCGGCAGGACGTCTGCGTTTTGTTAGAGACTAGATCACCGGCGTCATGGTTCCTTACTCATCCCGGATTGTGTTTAGCGTTTTCCCGATGTAACTACACTCTTCATCCTTTTCTTGTCATGGTCCAAGAGCTATAATAAGTTCGCTTTCATACAGAGTTCCACGACGTCTTCATTTCGATTGCCTTGTCACGACATGGTGTTGATGAAATTATTGTGATCGTGACTGATACTGTGCTATATATTTGTTTCGTTTTTAACAATGCAATATTAGTCATTGTATTCTCCTTCGCCATTAAGAAGGCTATTTGATTTTGAAGTGTATATCAACACAAACATTCAATTTAGATGAGCTAAATACTGTACTGTCTTTCCAAATGCGCATGTATTATCCTTATGAATATCAGTCTCAAAACAAGGCAAACGCCAAGAGATGTCTCGCCTGCATATCTCAGTTTGTATATGATTTGGTAACTTGAAACAACTTCAAAGCAGGAGAATGCCAAAAAGAGCTGAAGAAGCTGACCTTTTGACCTTTAACATTGTCCGACCTGACCCATATTCAAACTTGATTGTCATCCGTATAGGTAAGGTACATACTGGTACCTATTTCATGGTCATATAGTTCAAAGCTGTGGAAAGTTATTGAGAGTACATCATATTAATATTGTGAGCAAAGTGTTTTGCGATGTGAGTTCATTGACCTTTTGACCTTTGAACTTGTCAGACTTTACCCATATTCAAACTTTACCAGCATTCTTAGGTGATGTATATACCTGTGGTGTGAGTTTGGTGGTAATAGCTCAAAGCTGCAGTGGAAAGTCATTGAGAATACACCAGATTGTTGACGACGCCCCAGCCCCCGACGACGACGACAACAACAACGACGACAACGTCAACGGAACAGTAACGCTTCCGCTACTCAGGCGAGACAAAAACTACTGAGAAATGTGACATTTGTTAGAGGTACTTTATCCATTCTTAGAATCAGGCTTTCATGCGATGTTGAACTGACACAAACTGATTTATATTACTCGTACACAATCGTTCCAATCTTACGTTTGTCGTGTTGTTTCTTCATAGTCTTTGCACTTGAAGAGTTTGTTCGCAAAAACCGATAAGTCCATATTTGCCAAATGGAGATATTTGCGATTAAATGTCAAGAAAAATAAAAAGAATAATAAGAAAATTTTTGCTTCCTGTGACCATAACTTCAAAAATGTACCTTTATATGTAGTGACCGATATATCATTCAAAAGGTATTATTTTGTACTTTATGACAGAGACCGTACTTCAAAATCTTCAAAAATAGACTTATCGGTTTTTGCGAACAAACACTTCACTTATTACAGAAAAATATCAAGTAAATGCACAGATGAACCTTTCAGTTAACACAACATTAAGGTTTGATTTTCATCTTCTCTCTCTCCACTCAGAATTATGGAAATTGCAATCTTTATGGGTTGTGAAATTTTCCTTCTGTGCACAATCTTGACAATGTAGAAAACACCAGAATTTGCCAATCACTTCATATGACATCGTGTGTCGAAATCAAACAGTTATTTCTAAATTCTGCTAGTTACAAACATATATTACCAACAAGTTACACAACACTATGATGTCTCCCCCTCCTCCATATCTCTCGTTCTTCTGTCCTCTTCCTCCCCCCCCCCCCTTCTCTCTCTAACCTTTTCAGGACCACTTTGAGATACGTGTTGTACCAGTTATGCATCTTACACACGTAAGTTGCCAGTGGCACAGTCAGACATAATCGCTTTTTATATTTACATACATTCATATAAGCACACGCGTATACCGTCTCATCTCACACTCCTCTATTTCCTGTCATATGCTTTATCTTTGGCTCTCACATTTCTAACCATTATGTCTAAAAATTTCTGTCGCCTCATCATGTTATTCTCTCCTGCCTCCCGGCACACTTCAATTTTCTAATTTCATTAATTTCAGCATGTATCCACTCGATATTGCAATTATGTACAATGCGCAGCCGGAAGACCGAAATACTCGGATAGCTCGGGAAAATGGGAAACAGCCAATAGTTTACGTTGACAACGAATGAAAAGAGAACGGCATAAAAAAAAAAAACACACACACACACACCTCTATAAATCTGTGCAATCAATGAACATGAAAATGGCTGTGAAGGTTTCTCAACAGCTGATATATATTTGAATGAAAAGCAATAGACTTCAAGAAAAAAAAAAACAAGGATGCTCATCAAAAAACGAAAGAAATGAAAATCCCTTGAAGTACAGATTCTAGGTAGGACCTAAATAGTTCCTCAGTTGGTATTGGGCTATATACATAGACCGACATATCTGAGTCTCCGTGATGAGACGGTGGACAATTTTCCTCACCAATCGGTCGTTCTGGATTATCAATTATGATAAGTATTTTATGGAGGTCGGCATTTGTAGCTTTTGAAGAGAGCATGGACCGTATTTGTTGGCAGACAGACATAAAGCTGCATATGTGCTCCATCACCAAGACGCAAAACTATTTACTTAATGGAGCGCAAACAACACTTCAGTAATATTTAATTACTGCAACCTGAACTCGTCGAAGAAATTTTCCATTGTTTTATTCGTTTCAAAACCTTCCATGGCGTCTTTTATTAGTCAGAAAAAGACGTGGATCATATACACACATATTTCCCTAACACAGTGAATACTGCTTGAAAAATCTTGCAAAGCCACCTTCGATTTTCAGAAAATGTGTTTTAAGATGAATATGACTGAAATACAATCATTACAAGTATACATCACTTGTGTCAACAGTGGATAGGTATGGTTGTTGTTTTAACGCATCAACCTAATGGCAAAGTGTTGATCCATTTCGTTGAAATCCCCAGCATTGATTAGAATTAAAAATTAAAATCAGCCGAAGATGTTACTTACGAATTGATGATAAATTGATTTTTGTGAATTGAAGACAAAACGTTACGTTATCAAAAATTGTGTATTAATTACTAAATGAAGACAGAGAAAGAGTGTCTCTCTTTTTCGACAGACGACCGAACACGGCTTTGTGAATTTTTTATTCTCTGACATTAACAGAGGAATCTTTTATATAATAGATAGATAGATAAATAAATAAATAAATAAATAAATAAATAAATAGATAAATTAATAAATAAATAAATAAAATATATATATATATATATATATATATATATATACACACACACACACACATATATATATATATATATATATATATATACATATGATGCATTACATACATGTGTGTGTGTGTGTGTTAAACGATTGCAGCAGCCAAACAACTCATTCCTCCCCAACAGGAGTCATTTGTTCGTTCTCATCTATCGATCGACGCTTGACAGTGGGTCACCTGGAGGAAAAGGTTGCCATTTTTAATTCACATCAGATTTTTTAAATTTTCCGAGACCTATTCAATCTCTCTTTGAGCCTGATGAGGGTACGCTTCTCTTTCAGTAAGGATCCCCCCCCTTCATGTCATCACATCAACTTTTTTTTTGCTTTTTGCTTTAGTATCATTCATTTATTCCAGAAAATGAAAAGCTTCGTGATTCTTTTCTCTTTCCATGAAAAGTAATTGTCCGTGCAGAAAAAAAAAGAACAGAGAAAAAAGTGGGACAAAAAAGAAGAAGGATGAGATACATTAAACAAATATTTTCTGCAACACACCACTCTTACTCCCTGTTGAGTTAGTGCAACAGCTTAGGCAGTAATCGATCATATTCTTTCTACTTCCTCTGGATTGATCGATAAGCAATTAGGCCTGATCGGCGGCAAGCGAGAGGCTGACTGAGAAGATGAACGGCGGGAAAGATTTATTGTTTGCGTCTCTCGATCTTCACCTGGTGATTGTGGTTTCTGGCGTGTTTGATTTCAGCACTTTCACTGCCTTCCTCTCTGTCTCTCTCCCGCTATCTCTGCTCTTTTTTACCTTTAGACGCTTCCATTCCATCAACTCGATCCGTCATAGTCAACTCGGAGTGAGGACATGACGAGGGTTTTAACAAGCGAAATGAATCCCAGCAGTGGTTCCCGTAACATACTTCAAAAGGTAACAAACCGAAACGGCAATACAACTGCGCCATATCAAAATCTGAATCAGGGCTACCTTTACAATGTAAAAGACAACTTTATCCATACAATTCATACGTCTCAGAATAGATTTGTGCTTCTTAAAAATGCACGTGCTCTCGGCTTCCTTTCTTGATTTCAGTGATCATTATTATGAAATATGAAAAGATACTATTACAGCTAGAAGAAATAATGATGATGATAATTAAGATTAAAGTAATACAGCGTACAAACATAATAAAATCATAATACCATATCAGTAAGCTTATGAAAACGATGGTGATGATGACGATCATAATTACATACATGATTAAATCTCATTGAATCTGAATAGTTCATGTAATACATGACTTCACCCACTCCATCACAAGAACTTCGTTACATGCCATGTTCAAAGTTACAGCACACAGAACATTCCGTTACTTTGCCTCGTCTTTGTCGCATGGTAGATCCGCCTTACTTCACTATCATCAGTTGATCAAAAGCAGCGAAAGCAACAATGGGATGGCGAACAAACGGGGAGAGGAGTGATTAAGAAGCTTGCTGGCGAGGTAGGGAGAAACGAAATGGCTTTGATATACTTCTAGTAACGATGGGAGAGACGCGCTGCCATAATGATCAGACTCACGGTCAGATCTGACTCAAATGAATGAAAATAAACCCTGAAGAAAAATAATAAACAAAAACTCAAGGTGTTGATGTATAACATAGAGAGATCTTCTTCAAGGTGGAAAGAGCAATTACATCTACAGTATACCTTTCTTCCTTGTCCGTAATCCTTACACCTGCCTGCAGCCACACCTGCTGTAGACATCTTGTAAAGGTTTGAGTTTGTAGAAACTAGTTTTACCAATTATTCGACTTCATCTCTTTGTCCCAGACTTCTTGGAGATCAAACTTCGATACAATTTGCAGACAGTAGTGACAACTGCGAATGATTCCAAGAAAGTTGCATAATCATTAGTTGTTGCTTTTTTTGTTGTTGTTCAGGGTCTTAATTTGTTTTAAATATTCGGACAATGAAAGTAAAAATGCATCTGCGGTATTAATCAACGAAGTCTGGATAGCAAGAATAAAAGCTTATATCAATGATGCTTTACATTATAAAATCTTGTGTGAAGAGGAGTCGATATGTCGTTCAAAGATGTCACCGTTGCTCTGTTATAAAGTCAACATATTGCGATACCAGGTTTGTCACGGGTCAATAAAGGTCACGAATTTGTCTCTGCTATAATCATGGGTACGGGGACTCCGAAGATCTGTTAGCACAACCCTGATGATGCTTTGGGGTTTGAAAAACTATTGCTGTTTTTCTACAAGTATGGCAAATGGACGTGAAGATGTCAATCAGTGGGTTCATATTGCGTGTTATGTGCGTGTGTGAGCATGAGCGTTGTGCTGTTTGCTGTGTGTGCATCATGTGTGTGTGTATAAGATAATAAGTAGAAACATAGACGAGGCAGGATATAACAGAGAGACTGAAAATGTTAGAAAAACAATGAGTGAATGTTGTAGCAATAAATGCACGTGCACCCCTCGGGGAAATCATTAGAAGATGGATGAGATGTAATTGGCAAATTATCTGAATTTTCCTCCAATCTGTTATTCTTAGGGTTGGAATCTTGCGAAGACTGTAGACTGTACATGCTTTCGGAGTTTTTTCACCATTAAATGTTTTCTTCATCAATTTCTTCTCACTATCTATCCATTTGTTTATTTCCAGTTTCTCTCTATCCATCTGCCTATTTAACAATCTTGCTATAATTCTGATCCCAAATTACAGAGAAATGTAATAATGATGAATGTAATCATGGCACTTGGGACAACGTTATGGTTGACGATATGCGAATATTGCCGCCACGCAACATGTCAAAGAAGGTTTATCGCAAGGCATGGCATAACCATTAACGAAGCACAAGTACCTGCACTTAATAATCTCTCGCACTTGACGAGTACATGACAGGTATTTCGGCGTCCATGTCACCGTACTTGCGATACGACTGTTGCATTTCGGTTTAAAGTGCATTCCTACATCAGGTTCTTCAAGGTGACTTTCATGCATAGAGTGAAATAACACGAAGAGAATCAAAGGAGTTACAGAAAAATCAGACTTAGAACAAGAAAGATGTGGATTTGTGCAAGGTTATACATCCATAGCAACTGCATATACAAATTATCTGAGGTAATGATGAGCTCAAAACTACACCTTTGTTTTTTGAAAAAAAAAAGAAAAGGAAAAAGAATAGCATTGGAATCATACTTAATGCTGATAATTCAGTAACTACAACCCTTCCATTATATAAGTAAATTATACGTTATCGTCAGGGGGCATCCCACGAGACCGACACCCACGAGTCATAAGGTCCACGAGACAGACATCAATAATAGGTCCATGAGTCATACAGCCCACGAGTTATACGGCTCAGGAGTCATACAGCCCATTAGTTCGACACTACGCACAAAAGGCTCATGAGACCGACACTAAGCAAAGAAAGCCCACGAGACCGACAGTAGGCAAAAAAGGCCCACGAGACCGACACTAAGCTAAAAAGGCTCACGAGACCGACACTAAGCAAAGAAAGCCCACTAGACCGACAGTAGGCAAAGAAGGCCCACGAGACCAACAGTATAAACATCGCCATCTACATGTCAATCACCTGTACAGAGTGTTCCATGAACGAAAAAATAACATACTGGCGCGTGTAATTTCGTCACGCTATCAATTGAAAGATGGTGACCCTCTACATAATTATGAACGACATCAAATATGTGTTTCTACATACTTCTGGGGGGGGGGGGCAAGTGTGTCAGGGAGCGACATTGTTATCAAGTAGAAAAATAGAATTGTATTCTTCATGCCCCCGCCCCCCACCCACCCCCCCCCCAAAAAAAGAAAGAAATAGTATTCTTCATCCCCCCCAAAAAAAACACAAAAAACACAAATGAATTAAAAAGCGGACAAGAACGATGTATGGATTAATTTTAGAGCTTTGATAATGCCATCGTGCTATTCTTTAATAGGCTTTCCCAGATTTTGGCTAGAAGATGGACAGCATATAATTTTTACCTCTTCTCTTTCCCGATTCACTAGTTATTTATAATTCTATTTTAGAAATTCTACCCTCCTGCTTGGACGTTTTGCAGTAAGATCTATTTGTAATTTTCTCTGTAACTATAATGTAATTCTACTGATTAAAACATTTTATATCGCAAGGATTCACCTCAATTTGTGGCTTGTGTTATTCTCCTCCAAAGAGTACATTATTTTTCGGGAAATACAATAGCTGTTTTCATGGATGCGTCTGGTTTTTTTCCGAATCCCTAACGCTACCTTAATGGACGATTCCGTTATTTTTTTATTATTTTGAATTGTTACTAAATCAACACCCTCGCAGGTTTACTGTGGAAAGATCTGTTAAACACTTTTACTGTATTTTGTTCATTTTTTTTCACAAACACACACCCATGCAAACACAATTAAAGATCCTGATCATTTCGGGGGGGGGGGGGGGGGGGGGGGGGCAACTGATGGGGGAACACCCTGCCGGAGATGGCAACTCTTCTTTTCCATCTCTCATATCTTCCTATGCTATCATCAGGACACCCTATACAATTTATTGGTCGATAGGTGGTGCTGTTCATCCTGTCGGTCTCGTGGGCCTTCTTTGCTTTGATGTCGGTCTCGTGAACCTCTATTGCGTAATGTCGGTCTCGTGAGCCTTGTATGCGTAGCGTCGGTCTCGTGGACCTTTCAAGTGTAGTGTCGGTCTCGTGGGCTTTGTTTGCTTACTGTCGGTCTCATGAGCCTTTTGTGCGTAGTGTCGGTCTCGGGAGCCGTATAACTCCTGGGCTTATTTTACTTGATGTCGAACTCGTGGGCTTTATTTACTCAGTGTCGAACTCGTGGGCTGTATAACTGGTGGGCTGTATGACTTGTGAGCGGTATGACTCGTGGGCTGTATGACTTGTGAGCTGTATAACTTGTGGGCTGTATGACTCGTGGGTGTCGGTCTCGTGACGTGCAACCATTGTCAGTGTATGCCACCAAAGTACGACGCAAGGGCGCATCTTCTTTTTTTATTATTATTTCATGTCAAAAAAGGAAATTAAGTGGAACCTTGGGGTGGAAACCGCCACATCATCACCTTGGACAGGACATAAAATGGAGGTCCCGTGTGTGAGAGAGTCACAACTCACGCACGTAAAAGATACCGCTTCTTTAATTCATCGCAAAGAGCAAGGGGCATAACCCGCCAGTGAAGTGGTCCGCCTCACATCAAACTGGACCCCATTGCAGACTATCTAGTGTAGCTGAATATGGGGCTATCAGGCCATCTTCTAAGATAGGACATGAAACCGAAAAAAAAAAAAACCAACCATACACCTCATCACAATGGCGGGTAATATCACTGCTTGGTTTAATTCAAAACCTCAGAATTGAACCACTTTCTAATGCTAGGTCATTTCTATTTATAAAAACCTCTACTAACGGTTTCTTTGATTTTATCCCGTAGCCCAACTTGAAAATGGTGAAGGATTCACTACAAATCGCAGTTCATCATCAGTTCTTTAACTGATGCGCACGCAATGTCTTTATTTTTGCCTTACTTTTCGTTTATTAGCTGTACCAGAGTTTGCTCTATTTGAATGCATATACAATTCTTTATGTTGCACACGGGTAGTCACCGGGATTTGAATTACAAGCGTTGTAAAGTATGCTATTTATCAATGCTGCTACTCTATCTTTGACACAAACTACAATTAACAACTCATTTTTTGTTATAACGATCTCGAGACGACGGCGAAATCAGGCAATTTCTTTCAGCATGCGAAGGGACGCTACAGATTCAGAAATATCAATCTATGGATGAGAGTGAAACATATTTAAAACCAATCTACTAGTTTATAGGCACGGGTCATAAAAAAGATTATGGAGATCTAATGACAATTAATGCCAACCAAAAATTACTGTGGGTATGTCAAAAAATGCCAACGAATTCAACCATCCCACCTTCCCTTTTTTATCAATTGAGGCGCTCAGAAAATTAATCATCCAGTCTTTAATCAGTGCCCCTTAGGAAGAGAGAAAAGAAAGATCTACGGGAGACGGTTTCACTGATCCCGCAGGGAAAGACCGCGAGCCAGTGCAATCCCGCCTGCATGGATTCCCAAATGCACTCGATAAACGATGCATATTTGACCTAGTATCCCACCAGTCTTCTGCCCACAGACGGCGTGGACATGACGTGACTTATTCCATTGGCAGAAATTTGGATTGATAATTGTAAATAAAGATGAATCTTCTGAATTAATTTCTCACCGTAGGAGACTGTAAAAAGAGAAAACGATGGCAAGATGTGACGCGGAAAATGTCCAGGGACGGAGAAGTGCCCAGGGAAAGGAAAATATTGCCTCTGTCTACTAAATTTGTGTCAGTTTACGTTGTGCACGTGACTTTTTTTCCACGACCTAGAAATGGGAAACAGCTAAAGGAAGTTATAACCTAGAATGGACCAGGCTCTCCGGTTGATATTTCAGCGTCTGCTCCAGGCTAGATGAAACCGTCTTCTTACTTCAGACGATATCGCAGGGACAAATCTTTCCCATCTTAAGTTCTCAAAGACCGCTGTTTTTGCATTCGAGAAAGTTTATTCAGATTCCCATGTCCACGGGGCTTATTATCAATCTGGAATTAAAGTTTAAATCCACATATGGAGCATTTCCATGAAGGGAAACATGCGAGACAATCACGGAATCTGAAAAAGAAACTAAACTGTCTCTGCAGTGACAAAATAACGCAATGATAAATGAAATTCCTATGCTGTCAAACTTTCTGTGACTGTTGGAGCTTGATTATGGCTACTTCCAACGGGTGCCTGTTGCGTCAATCGAGTTACACTTACTAGTTTGATAGCGAATTTTCCTAGTACATGTTTTGTGTACACAGCGTCATCAAAAGGCAATGTTTCCTTCATGACAGTGAATCATGCTATTGCAAAAGAAAAAAATCAACCAACTAACCAATCAACCAAATAACCAACCAACCAACTAACCTACCAACCTTCTAACCATCAACCAACCAACCAACCAACCAACCAACTAGGCAACCAACCAACCGACCAACCAACCAACCAACTAACCAACCAACCAACCATCTAACCGACCAAATAACCAATCAACTAACCGACCAACCAACCAAACAACCAATTAACCAACCAACCAACCAACCAACCAAACAACCAACCAACCAACCAACAAGCAAGGCAAACAAACAAACAAAAACAAACGCCCGGGTAGGCTGGCATTCGACAGAGAGAAACCATAAAACCTACAAGCATGATCTACCCCCAAACGTTCGAGTAAGAGAGGCGGTGACGACAGTGAGGCGGCAGCGGAGTTGGGACAAAATATATGACAGCAATGACTGGCATGGAGCCGCTAATGAGGTAGCCCCTGCTGCATGCATTATTATGGATTTCTAGACTTGGTGCGTTAGTCTGCTCTGTTTGTGACTCTCCCACACTCACTCTGAAAAGTCAACAAGTTTCGAATGTCACACAGGTCTATCCAAAGTGCCCGCTTCCTATGACAATCATGAGAATGGCTGGTCTAATTCTATGAAAATGGCATTCGTATTGATATCTTTATATTATGGGAAAGAAATACGAACAAGTAAACTAGGATCACAGTTTCAGCTTATGGTTGGATTGATTTCTCAATCTGAGACAAGAGAAGTCTTTTAGTGGCAATTCTTTAACAGAGATTGAGCCTTTTAAAGATGGGTAACGAGCTAGAAATGAAGGAGAAACCATCGGAACTTGACTGAAGACTGCCTAGACTGGTTTTAACGGTTGGAAATGGCGTTAATTTGTCACTTTGCTCGAGGGCGGCGTTGCAAACTGAGTCACGTGATCAGCGCTGTAACCGACCCTGCTCCGCTCTGTCCGCAGACGAGTTTGTCACCTCGAGGTAACGGATTACACAGTGGGCTCCTGTCTGTTAACCTCTCACAGCCCTGGGTGTGCGGAAAGATACGATTTATAAAAATTCAGCGTTAACCATCAGAGCACCACCAGTGTCATCTCTACCTCACGGTGCTCGAACCAACAAAGAAACCAGGATGCAGGGAGCCCCGAGTTTGACAGAGTGCGACAAAGCGAAATGCGATTCTGACAAACAGGGGATTCCGACAGCATTCATCAGAGAGATAACAGACATTGAAAGTGATTACGTAGGTGTTTATGTTTTGCTCCTATAATTGGTTCGAAGGTGGGCTTTTTTTTCAGGTTGCGATGAGAGGAATATCACGGACAATGCCCTCCTGTAATGTACTCCCCTCCCACATCATCTCATGCAATTCATGCAGTGTGCCGAATGACTTTAAGCCAAAGCTATTGATGTAATTTTGGAAAATTGGACATCGCATCCATACCTGATTATCATTTTTTTAATGTCAATCTAGAAAAAAACTCCAGCATCATGATGCTAATGAAAGAATAGCTTGCATAATCACGATTGTGTTTACCGGTGGAGGGTGAAACAGCATCGTCCACAGAGGTCACTTAATTTCTCGTAACAGAAGGTTGTAACCTAATGAAGCAGTTAACGACACAGTCACGCTCCATACACTTTCTTCCTCACACGTCATAATGAGAATGTAACATCACACACACACACACACACACACACACGCACACACCAGCACCACCCATCCTACCTTATACACGTATAGAGAAACATTGGACCACTTACTAACCTAATGTTAACATTTCTTCCACACCATTATAACAAAGGTTATTTCTGAAAACCAGAAAGGTTGTCTGACTGGCGTCATCCCACGAGACCGACACTCACGAGCCATACGGCCCACGAGTTCGACATGGAAAATAGGTCCATAAGTCATACAGCCCATGAGTTCGACAATCGGCAAACAAGGCCCATGGGCCCGACACTAGGCAAACAATCCCCACGAGTTAGACACTAAGCAAAAAAAAAAAAAAAAAAAAAAAAAGGCCCATGAGTTCGACACAAGGTAAAAACGACCTTTGAGTTTGACATTACAGTACGGGGCTTAATGTATCAATCTCGCGGGCCTTGTTTGTTTAATGTAGAACTCGTGCGCCTTGTTTGCCTGATGTCGGACTCATTGGCTGTATGACTCATGGGCTGTACGACTCTTGGGCAGTATGATTCGTGGATGTCGAACGTGTGACGTGTACCCGCCTGACTTTACCCGACATATCAACAGTCATGCATTCAAACTCGATTCCTAGTACATGTACTAATAGTTAGATTGAACAGCTTGTATGTCTAACTCGTATCCATGGATTCATAAACATTAGTACACCGACTATTTATACGCTCACATAGATCGGCCTACACACTCTACACACTCATTTTACACAGAGACGACTAGCGTTTGACACCGACCGTGTTGCTGACCACTGAGTACGTATCCACTAGACACACTGTGCAACAAGGATGGGGAGAATGATGATGATGATTATGATAGAAAAGAAATAGAATGAGTAAAAGCAGAAGAAAAGCGAGAAAGAGGAAGTAAGAGGACGAGGACGAGGGAAAGGGGTGATTTGCATTTCTTAGGCTACCTTCAACCAGAACCTGTTAATTACCAAATTTTTTTTTATCTTTTTGTTTTCATTAACGTATATATAGTGTATAACATAGGATGATACAAGAAGAATGATAAGTAACATATTTGCAAAAATATTGCACAGTTTCTAACAAAACGATTGAAGCACAGGAGTAATAACACATGAGAATTGTAAAATGAAACATATCGTGATTTAGTGGCTATATAATGTTAACATGTGAGAGCTAAACAAATTAGGGTTGAGGTCAGACTTGATTTACATCGTGTATTGAGAAGGACAACTTCTTGAAGTGGGCATTTTACTTATTTCGCTTCTGTGCTATTTTGTACTCGATCTTTATTTTATATTTCATATTTTGTATTATATCAATTACCGAATCTTTATAGATATTTCGGCACTTTGATTTGTTTTTTTCTTGGAAGTGGCAAGGTATATAATCACTGCGTCAGTATGAGCCAAATTTCTGTTCAAATTAATATGCGATTAACGTTGTGAATCGAAGTTTGTTTTAGTTTTATTGGTGTATGATAAGGTTTAGAAATGTTTCTCATGTCTATTGAGCCACGGGACCACAGGACTACGACTTTAGTCCTCTCCGAAGGATAAGGCAATGAGGACACGGCGCTCTGTCTGAGAACAACGGACATGATCAAAATCAGTCTCAATCTATTATACTATCATTAGTAGATAATATCTTATTTCTTCTACAATTAAAAACGAAGACATTTCCCTCACTCGGTACAATCTGCATGATGCCATACAATTTAGATTTTAATTTATGGTATGAAACATAACACCATATTTGTAGGTTATAGGAATGAGTAGAATCTGTGACAAATTCAAACCAACCCCCTTACATAATCACGTAATCATTTTCACATGAGTTTCTCGTGATTCATCATTTTTTGCTCTTTTTTTTTCAAGCGCGATTTTTTTTTGTTATTGTTGTTTCTGCTCTCTCTTTGTAAACGCCAGACTTTAAGCCATGGTTTGCTCTTCTATTCCACACGAGTATGCGTCGCACGTAATTTCCTTGCTAATTACCCATCAAAACACAGTGAGTGCCCTCTTCACGGAAAAGTGTCTAACCGGAGAACGTCCCATTATTTCTCGTATCTGCCGGACTAATCAACCGGCACGCGCCGTGCACTTGGATGGATTGCCAGCGACTTTAGTTTCGAGTTCGTTTCATCAATGTCAGGCCGTGAGAAGTAGGGACGCTTTTATAGAGAATTTACTTGTGATGGAAAAAGAAATATCGCAGTGTCGCTTTCCTCAGAATCTTTGCCTCACTATGTCATGATAAACGAAGTCGCGAGAGTTAAGTTAAGAGTGCAGATATTCAACCGGGCATTCACAATCAGTGAAAAGTGCATCCATCATGATCGATAAAAGGCTTGCGATATAAACGTTGAGTCCAGTTGCCCCGAGACTTCGTTGTCGTGAAATTGTCATCTAACATCGGTGATTGAAACAGCTTTGGTTCTCCCCGGCAATTTATTGTAGGAGATTAGCTCATCAAAAGAGCGGCCTTGGGCGAAGGCTAGAGGAGGCTGCCAAGACGGCAATTCACTCGCAACTGCTAAGCATGACAACAGTCGTGGCTGGATGGAGAGATGAAATTCATTCGAGGTGTCTTACGATCATGTGACGCACGGTTATTACCCGTGACCTTATCATGACGCACCCCTCTCAGACCACATTGCACCGAGAAAACACCTGCCCTTACTCTTTCTTCGCGACCCCTCGATATAACTGAAGACCAGACACTCATGAAGTAATTTTCCCGAGAAAGTGAGCTCATAATGAGAGTCTAGTCGTAACACTACTGGGAACTTGCGGGAAAATTTAACGCTTCGCTTGCATCTACCGCTGTATTGCCACTTTAATAAGAAAAAAAAAAGTCACTTGTCGCTACGTGAGGTGCACTTGACTTTTAGACAAGACAAACATCCCAGCATATTAGATCAAATTTCGACAACCATTTCAATTCTCTAGAGGAAGTAACACGTGTTTGTTCAATGTAGTATCACAGCGAATTTTCTTCTCGTTATAGATAAGCAACAAAAAAAAAAAACACCAATGAAAAAACCCGCAAATACTTTTCAACTAGTATTTACGTAGGCTTCACCTTTCAAAACTTTATTGGTCAACTTATCCCGGGGAAACCATTTGATTTACTCTATTTAGATACGGCAATCTTTAGGGTAATTGTATGTTAATGAAACATGAGTGTCTGTCATGGTCGACCATTCGACAAACGCTTTCTACTATACGAAAAAGAACAAAATGTGTTTATATTTCGAAACTTATATATTGTTTTTATATTCATATCATGATATGTCCTGTGGTAATTACCAAGGAAGTTTGAGTTAGGAGTTTAATTCGTTTCTCCCTATTCTGACACTTTCACCATTCTTTGGGATGTGTGGTCCATTTCTATGTCGCCTGGGCGCCGGCTTTAGTATATTTATCATTCACGACATTATTATTATCATCATTGTTTTATTGTCATTCTTATCGTCATTCATCGTCAATATTATTTATCATCGTATCAGTATCATTATCACTGCAACCTAATAGATTATGTCGAATTATTATTGATTAGGCGATGCAGATACGGCGTATTACAGTTTTATCTTTTGACAGTAGTTGTGGATGCGTACAAGTACATGCATATTAGTATCTGCATATATGTGAATATGAAATATACATAATTATGAATATTGTCTGTGTGGATCTATCGTATGATTGTGTGGACCAAAATAAATGATGAATTGAAGGTTGGTAAACTGTTTTTCATTTATTATTCCGAATTCTGTTTAATGTTCAATTTCAGTATTCTGTAAATGACCCTGAGCCTCATGGGAAGAGGATATTAAACACTGATTGCATTGAACTGTATTGTGTACAATGTATCTGAGAAAAAAAAAAACGGGGAAAAACAAGCAAAGGACACATCGGGAAAAATCTGTTCGAAACATGATTTTGTCAGTCTGGATGACGAGAAAAACACAATTTACTAAACTCTGGTAACACTTACTCTGCTGTTTCTATTACACACTGTTTTTTGGAAAGAAGAGTGGGCATAAGCTTTCTCTCCGCCCACTTTTTTTTTCCAAACGGGAGAGTAAATACGTCTGTCTGTCAGTCTGGACCACATCTGCGATGCAATGGAGGAAACTGTAGGTGCCGTTCCGTGGCATTATTGTGCGAGCTTTCACACTTTTCAAGAAGAATAGCTTGTACTCACGTTTCTATAAAACTCTCGTTTAATCGCATTAAATGTAGGCCCTACCGAATGTTCACCATACCTTGTCGACAGCTAACCGCAAATTCTTCATTTCATTACAACATCAGCTGTATCACAACCTCCACTTATACGCAACTTTCAATATGTCTATACATGTATATGTAAAAGCAGGTATTTTCATATGCATAACACATGGGTAGGTTCACATGTCAAGGAATCTCCACCTCTTCAATCGTTATTCAGACGTCAAGTCGTTCAAATTTTCAGATAAGTATCTCGAGTCAATCAATAATCTTTCTGCCAAAAGTTATTTGAGTCACGTGTTTGGCAGGAACAACATTTTGAGCTTACAGTCACACTTTCAAAACGAGTCACTCGAGTGGCATGAAACGTGTGTGCAACAATTTACAAACGAGATCTTCTTACGCTGTGAAAGCCCTCTCCGACAGTCTGTAACCCCGTTACTCACTATACAGCATGTTCCCCTGTACAACCATACTGACAACAAACTGCTTTCCATGCTACTATGTGCCGACTGTGAACCCCTCGAAAATTGTCGCGTGACATGGAAAGCTTTGCACAGCGTGGAGGAGTCACGGAACCAAAGTGGATTAGGGTGAAATAGAGGGAGGGGATTTGACAAATTTCATTGCTTTGCATCACTTATCATATAAAAAGGGAAGGATTGGCTTTACCTGCCGCGAACGGATGACACCTGATTGAATGTAAGTTGATGTGATGCAGCAGGACAGGACAGAGGGGTGGAATTGGATTTGTTATAGGATGCAAGAGTTTAGATGCAACGGTGGCTTTTATTTGATACCGCGTGGACTCGGGATTCATTAAAGTAGTGCGTAATTTTGTTTCTGCGTTCATCTCTCCCTCTCTATCTGTCAGTCGATTTTTCTTTTTCTTTTACCTCTATCCCACAGCTTCCGTAAGGTTTATCGAGTCGGAATAGAGTCGAGGCTTACCTACAATAGCTCTTTTATATGTTTCAAAGAACTTAACCTCTACATTCTTATTTCCAACCAATCGCTATTTCATTGCAGTCTCTCGTGTGCCGTCTAAACGAGATTCATCCTCTGTACATAAATGTCCATAATACTTAATCCAGCTTTCTCACAGAATTGATAAAAGAAATGAAGGGTGAATCGATTTCCTGCCCTATTCATTCGTCAAATCCTATCATGTTTGTTTGTTTATCGCATCTGCAATTCTGGCACTCGCTTGACTTTAAAAGTACACAGTGCACGAATACGACAAGTCTCCCTGCAGGAACTATGGCATGATCTACATCACTCCCTTCGCATCAAAATAAATGATATTCACAAGTGATGACAGTCAAATTATGGAAACACAATTCCCCCGGTGATTTTCGGGGGAAAAAAAGAATTGCGTCTCATTCTACGACCCGTCATCCGCGAAAAACCAGAGAAGGAAAGCGCACTAGACTTTGAGAATAAGAAGATGGTGATACATTTACGGCAGAGGAGGGTGAATGGATAAAAAGAACGGTGCTGTACAAGATTGTCGACCAATTCGTGAGGAGCGTACCAAGGACTGGTGAAATACTCCACGGGTGGTAATCATGCATTCGCTTCCTACTCCTCAACTCCCAAGCGTTTTCTGTACCTGTATTCTTAGTAATACAGTCATCATCAGAACGAGGCCCCACCCCCATCCGCAATCCCTTCCCCACTGGACGATTAAAATGAACACCCTGAAATGGAAAAGATTAACTTCAATTTGCTCATGAGTCTCTCGAGGAAAAACTGCCTTAATCAGTTGATTTAAACATTAATGATCAAATTATAACTATCTTTGAATGCGCATAGTCATTCATTTCGCCTGGGATTTTCGATAAATGCCTCACTTCTTACTATCCATCTCGCTTGTGTACCTGCTCATTTATGACGTCACGGAGCAAAATTATTATGAATGAAATATTCACTCGAGATAGCTCGAGTGGCAATTACTCTTTACAAAATGAAACGTGAAGACAATCAAAGCTGAGTATTCTAAGCTTATCATAGGATTTCGAATCAGATGCTTTATCAAGAAAAAAAAAAGATTTCATTCATTTCTCATAAGAGTCGCTATTCGCTCACTGTAATGATATAGTCCGTTAAATTTATTCCTTATACTGGAAATCATCAACAACCAAGAAAACAGAAAAAAAATGATAAGACTGTTTGAGTGACATTGTATCTTAAAAAAATTATTAGTCAACTCAGAGGAATGATGAAGGAGGAGAGGCGTGATTTTAACCAACGCTTGATTTTCTCTTTTTATACGCTCGGTTTCCATGGCTACGGCCACCTGAGATGCATTATAGGTCAAGAAGGCGTCAATGATAGGAATTCTGAATAGAACCCTTTCCAGACGACTGACGGAATTGACACGGGGAATCAATAATTGGTGCACAGATCAAATCCGTTACACCAAAATATGATCGGACTTGATAGGAAAAAACATGATGGGACAACTGTTAAAGGATTGAGTAATTATTCAAAATCAACATCATACGTACAGTAGCCAGAATTGAACAACATAATTCTAAGGAGATATGCTTTCCTGCTGAACATTGATTTTGAGTACTCCTAATTCCGCTCTTTTCGTTTTTCTTTAATAGGTGTATTGACCGAAATTGATATGTAAAGTGGAAAATATCAAATATAAAGTATATATACATACATAATATATATAAGCATATACATTATACACATCAGTTTATCAGTTAGAAATGGTATGGATGTTGAGACATGACATATCTGTCTCGCAAAAGTGTACTGACCTCTAGTAACCGGGCTTCAAAAGGTATATACGTATACTGTTCACGTAACTTTTGTTGAACTTTGCTCATGCAATTTCCTGTATGTTTCTGTCATCAAGAACTAACTCAAGATGTTTTTACAGAAACATTCCGGCAAAGTGAAAGTTTTTTATTTGATTATTCAAGATCATTACGTATTCACATAATTCATCAACCTCGGTTTCTGACTTTTTTGTGTGTGTCAGAACAGGAAATAGGCAAATGGAGCTTTAAATGTCATGACAAACTAAAGCAAGTCTACCAGGAGAACGTGAGGGGCAATTATACCTGAGAGAATTCGAAGTGCTTCAGTATCCGGACTGCCTTTCAAGAGATTTGCGGCATAGAGTGGCGGGTAGGGAGCTACAGAAAAGACTGCACCGCGCTCTGCTCTTCATGACAGAAAATAACATCAACTCTGAGTAAGAGCCATGCAATCTCCCTGAACGTTTAGCATCCCAATGCATGATAGTGTGTCATTCCAAGCAGGGGAAAGTAAGTAAATCTGTAAACAAGACGATTGAGAGCTTGCGGGAAAGAGCGACCGAAAAGAGAAGAGAAGTATAGAGAAAAAGAGAAGCATTTTCATAGGAGCGAACCGCATGACGGCTTTAATGCGTTATATCCGCCTCACTATGATAAAAAAGGAAGCGCATTACAGGCAGGGTTTCAGAAAGAAATGAGTCCGCCACAAACGGCGTGCTCATCTCTCGCCTCCACAGTAATTGTAATTATTCGCTCCGCTTTGATTTGCTCTTCCCGAACAACGATTAACGGCCCCCGTCTTCTTTTCATCTTCTCCATAGACAGACAGGTCGGGGAAATCCTGCGGGACCAGAGTCATCAGGCTTCACTTCTTCCTAACATCAATCATGTCGAATGATCGAGCCGCATGTTTACAGGTTTTTACGACGAGCGTGTTAGGCAAGACGTTATGGAAGAAGATCATACACGAAATATTCAAGAATTTCGATTCCAATATCTTCTTCTCCTTCCTTTTTGGCAGTCCATATTGCTTTAAATGAGACGAAAGTTACATGTAAAATTATCATCAGAAACAATAAATGTAAATATTTTGTGTGTTTTTTTCTATGCGAGAAGCAGAATAATATAGGGCTACGTTTCGTGCTGGTTTGTAGCGTGTTTTTTTTTTTTTCTAATGCGTTCAAGTGGAAATAAATGAATGAGAAGTAAACATTGAAGAGAAATATATCACACATCGTGTTCAGTCACGAACTCGTTATTACCTCGGCAATATTCATCATAAATCATTCAACTTGTAATTCATGATTCTATCGTTTCTCCGCTTGATAATGGTCTTCTTGGGAGCAAGAAGGACGGCCGGGTTTTAGACCCTTTCTGGTCTCATAAAACGGCCTATATGACCAATTCATGTCTTATATCACGACAGTGCTGACGCTAGCCGCAACATGAATACAAAATAAACAAATTATCGAATCGACATGACTAAATTCTTAAGAGGAACAATAAGCATTGGGATGTATTTCCATATTGGATTGTGACTAAAGGACAGCTCAGACGTTATGCCATTGACACAGAACAGAATGTAATCAGGACAAGACAGCACACTACTCTCATGCTCAACTCTCCCCACTAAAACTTACATTATGTTGATACTATCCTATATTTGCAAATTTTCATATTTTTTTTTCTGGTAGTCTTAAGTGGTCAGTGGAAACTCCAACATAGTGCAAACAGATAGCCGCCCACCATGCAACATCCACAGTTTCATTAAACAAAAAAAAAAATCAATCCTTTGCTGGCAATCGTCAGGTGAAAATTACGCGCAAGACGTAATAAGCTCAACTTCAGACTAATGGTATCATAACTTTTGAGGCTTAATCCGTATCTCTTCAAAGATATTCATCTAAATGTTTCAGGCTTAAAGAAATTTTTCTTGCTCAGAATAAGGGATGTCCATCTTCTCATTCTCAGGCAGGTGTCATAGTACAAGAGTTTCCAGACATGAATAATGAAACAAGGCCCACTGGGAAATTTTTCTCAGCTAACTGTGAAAGCTATAAGCTGATTATAAGGGCGCGTTGATGACCTTCGTTTGATTTGATGGCCATGGATCAAAAACACAAAATGATAGACTTACCACCCTTTTCCGGAGCAGTTAACCTGACATGAAATGACGAGAGTGATGAAAAGATATTAACTCGTCCAAGTATAGAAATCCAGAGACACGGACGGAAGTTGGTCCTTTGTGTAATGACACTCACATCACCCAGTAAATGAAATATGCCTGTGGTTCCTATTCCTGTTTTCTTTTTATTGTTATTATTATTCTCAGAGTTGTTCCATTAATTGTCAGGCACATAGGCTGGATGTCACTTATTCTCTAGTTGACAGCGCAGAAGCGTCAAAATTGGCACTCCGATGTTCGGAAATTCAATTTTAGAAGCGGGTCCGTGACGGAAGATGAATGAACGGCGGAGTGAGCGAGAAAGCCTCGATCTCCACAGATTGTCTCGCCAAATTGATTTCTCTCCTTCCTCTCTTAATATGGAGTCTAATATCATCCATTCAGAACCAAATGCCTGACAGATTTATTTTTCATCACGATGTTTTCCTGATGGAACTCCACACTGGTGAATGACAACACGGGCGATCTGGATATATGGGAATCTTCAACATTATCACGTAATATGGTGTCCAGAGATAGACGTTACTTCAAGAGTGGTGTTGGTGACGGTAAAGTAAGCGACAGATCTTCACGACTACTCGAAACATGTACCAGATGACATCGTGGCTTTGTGGAGAAGTTTCTTCTAGCAGACAAACATTACATGCCTGTGTGACGAGAAGAAGCCGCTTTCGAGCGTGCTGAATCCAGAACAAACGGTTGTCGTACACGTAATATCACTAACTCTCGACTGATCCGTAATACGAGTATCTTAACTGAAATCAGCCCGACGGTCCGAAGGAGCTCAAATATATAGAGAGTTTGGATGACATGTAATATTGTCTCTCATATTGCGAAAGAGAAACGTAGGCATAAATCCGGCATTTTATCTTGGTCGATATCACTCATGAATGCCTGTTAATTCTCTGAGGATTTCTGGGTTGCGAGTGAGCTAAGTGCGTGTTAAGTGTGCGTATGGTTATTATGTGTGTACTTGATGAAGTTTTTTGGCAATATATTGGCAATATTGGATCGGGCTGATAGGCGTCCACTTCGGGCGACGGCAGACGTCGAAATGACAGCCAGTTTGCTGCGCTCTCCCGCTGTCCGCTTCTATTCACTCGCTCATTCCCTCCCCCTCTCCCGCGCGCTCTGGGCTTCTGGTCACAGCTTGACGACGAACGTTGAGAGTATAGGAGTAATGCAGTGCGTCGTTATGCTGCGAATGTCGGAAGGCGTTTCATACTTATATCTATAGTTATCAAATACCTCCAAGAAAGATAATTCTTGGGGTTTTTTTTCCTATCAAGGAGTACCGGAACTCTGTTGTATCAGACTTTGTTTTATTTGCATATTTCACCACTTCTTTGCCGTTATCGCGCTTACGGACTCTAAATATTTACTATTTGAAGAGCATTAATAAACGATAATAATTATATCGCAATCACGAGATTGATTGGTCGAAGACGCGTTTAGAGTCTAGCTCATAATTATTTGAAGAGAACTTTATAACTACCACAATCATGAGATTCATTCGTCGAAAACGCACACAGAAACGCACTTAATGAAGATATGTCATATTGCCGTATTCATACTGTCACTATTACAGCTTTTTCTGCTGCTTTATATGACTGAAAAAACCCTCAAATTCTAGTAACACTTATCCTTCAACCACTTGCAACGATGCATATAGTTATTATCAAATGCACGTTGCGTCTCGAAAGACCATGGCTGACTACTTTTTATTACTGTTGTTGCGATGTTCATCTACAAAAAGTATAAACAATGTATACTGCGCCTTCACTGTCAGTTATTTTTGGCACAAATTTAATCAATGAAAATTCTCACTAGAAAATACTGGTATTCACCAGGCGATTGTTGTTGTTTTCGTAAGAAAACTGACAAATGAGGTCTCATTGTCTACCTTTTGGTGGAAAATACAAAATCATTCCGCGCAAGATATTTCCCCCATGACTGCATTTAAAGTGCAATGCCACCAAAATGACTTTAATGACTATATGATAAAAACAAACAATATAGAGTTTTGATAAAAGAGAAGGATGGGAAAATAAAAGAAGAATAAAAAAGAGAGGAAAAAAGAAGAGAAGGACCTGGCGTTTAATGGACCTGAACTACATATCATCAGGCTCTGTGGATTTTGTGATATTATTGTTTTTTCCTAAATTTGGACACAAAATAAAAAGGAACTCCAGATCGTTATATCTTTTTGTGAAACAGTGGTATTTGCAGCACCAACCGATTTAAAAGTCTCGCATTGATTTACACACAAATCTTTATTACTTTTTGACTTCAATTACTACGAAAACAACTTGTTCAATTCAATTCAATTACAATGCATAAATCAAATACACCAGATGTATACGAATGCTCTCTCATCAAAGCTTGGTTGTGTTATAATAAGACAGCAAAAGATACTTTTGGGGAGGCAGTTGCTATGTATTATCATTGATTGAAAACATCATTTTGCATGCAAATCAATGGCAAAGTTATGAGTACATGACATCTTCATCTCAGCTAATTCGGCAAGTGACTGCAACCAATACTATTTTACTATGACACGGGAAAGCCTTTAAGAGTCAACCCGCAGATGTCGTGGTCTTTAGTCTTAAGAATAAAATCAAAACAGTTGTAAAGTTACTCAATGAATCTATAATATACTAAGATTCTGATTCTGATAGGACAGCCTCTGCACAATACATGTCAGGCACACAAGTTAATATCTGAGCAAAATGATACGTGGACAGAATGTCCTGTCTTTCTGTCTATCGCAAATTACTAACATGGAACAAGAGATCTGTATCTAGACTTGTAAAAAAGCGGCTCAGTTGCAATAAGTGAAATTTTTGTACAAACAATCATGCAAGGACAAACAAAGAAAGAAAACATACTGATCACAATTGACTATTCGAGTGGTCAGATTGACCAGTCATTCATAAGATCCCATGGATGGATGCGTGTTGGTGGAAGCAGTCAAAGCCGTATCATGCACATCTTTCCCAAATATAGACCAATGGTGACAAACTCATTTACGTTTTGTAAAATTTGTACCAACCACTTTGATTAGGCCGTTAATCTCCTCAAAAAAAGTCTCTAGGTTTCGAAATCATGGAATCTTCGCTGGTGAACTTTTGTGCTGCATACAAGCACATAAGGAATAACAAAAGTCACATAAAGTTTTCATTGATATTGATTTTATGGGCATGCGTCGATCTGCAATGAAACTTCTCGTGTAAATACCATATGTTCCTCTTCAGACAAAGCGAACAGACAAACAAACAAAAATAGCAATTTTCTTTTTCTTCGCAGATCTAACAAATGAGAAAGATCAGTCTGCAATTCAACAGCGAACGTCTGAATAAATCTAAGCGTGTAAATGATAAATTTTAGCGAGTGAGAAGAGTGTGATGGGAAACGTGATCTATTTTGCTCTTGTAAGCCGCATGCAGTAGCGAGCTTGGAATTTACTATGTATCCTAAGCACTCAATTATTTGACATGGCACTGAAAAGACACTTTGATTAATTTCTCTCGGGAACTGAGCATTTTTCAAGCATAAACATTTGCAGCATTCAACTACATGTTCAGGCACTATAGCTTTAGCATCTAATTTTCTCCCTGTGCTCAAACGCGCTGTCTGGGAAGTAACTTTTGGTCGAATGAAATGAGAAAAAGGTAACGAATTGCTAATGTAGATGTCAACGCAAATTCATGGGCAAAGTTAATTATGTGTTCAAGGAAAACCTAAACGCGCCCTTGGCATCGCAGTGTATTGTTACCCCAAACACATGCACACACATTAACACATTCATTAAGTAACACCCGCTTCGCTTCCACTAAGTTCTTCACTCTGCCAACGCCATTAATTTTTGTTTTATTCAGTGCGTAATAGTAGCTGGTTCTATAAAGTGCATTTCAACCACATCGCGGTGTTCAAAGCACTTCACAACATCTTATTACTATCCGCTGAGTGGAAGCAAACCCGCATATACAGTGCATTCACTCCATACCCTGGGGGGCATTACAACATTACACTTTGGGTGTTCTCATCGCTTCAGCAAGCTGCAGTAATGATACCCTTAATTCATACTAGGTAAACATCTATACACGCCCCGTACGGCAAGGAGCACCGTATAGTAGGCCACCATAATATTTCTCTCGAAGGTGTAAGATGCTATAGCAAGGTTTGAACGTTTGCCATTTTATATTTTGTACATTTTTTGGTACATCTTTTAAGAAATAATCATCGTCAAAAATGCAGCTATACGAACTGCTCTCCTAAAGAATCACTATTGCTGAATCCTGGAGTATTCTGATGCGCAAGGTATCATATTTTTCTTTTTACTTTTAATTCATTAAAAACATGAAATTTAGTAACAAACTATGTACGATTAAACTGGAAGAGGTGTAATGCGATGATCTCATAACCTCATGTGATTTGCATGATGAGAACACGATAAAATTAATATAAAACAGCATGTCTCATGAAAACTTTGTGAGACCTCAAAATTCCACTGTTTATTTACATAATGACACTTACACTCTGTGGTTTGTTTGGGCATAATCAATTTAAGAAAGGCAATATCAAATGGACTCGATTTCTTCTATAATTCCAAAGTAAAGAGAAATAGTTAAGAGAGCAGAGCAAAGAAGTGTGATTGGTGGCGCACTATCAGTGTAGACAAATCAAACGCGTCGTGAAAACTGCGCTTACGTCAGATACACTTGTGTATTACGGAGGAAGTTGCATCATATGAAAACTGTAAAAACACTATTTGTCCTCGGCAGAATATATCAATTACAATTACATAGAGTTCAACGGTGATTCTAATTCATAACGAGTGAATATATAATTTCATTAGTTTTTAAGACGTGTTTACTAATTTTGTCCTTCATCTCTCCCATAATTTGCCTCTTCAGCAATATTTATCAACATGTTTCTTTAATATTAACTTCCTTGAGCTTGCCTCCTCATTTTCAAAAACTTTTATCACGAAATCTGTCACTTACAGGTGATTTTTGTTAACTTATCTTGTCTCAAAGTTATTCTAACAAAAAAGTTAGACCTGAACCAATGAGTCTTCTCCTTCTAACGCTTCTTCTCCCATTCATCATTCGTTTTCTCCTTCCTATCTTTCTCTTTGCTATCATGTCCTTCTGCAATGTCTCCTCCACTTGTATGTACATGTTTACTAATGAGCTCTCCCTCACATACACATACACGCACACACACGTACACACACTTTCTCACTCTCTCTCCCTCTCACACACATGTACGCGCACGCGCGCGGGCACACACGCGCGCGCACACACACACACACACACACACACTTACACTCTCCTCTTCTTTCTCGTTCCTTCTCCCAGCCCTTTACACTATCCCTCTCCCCTATATCCCACAATCAATAAGCAATGCATCCGGATGCGTCCAAGACTGCCGCGGGACAGAGATCCGAAGAAATCAAATCAAATTTGAGGCTTTTTAAAGAGCAATTTTCCGGGTCTGCGACAAGAGATCTTACAGATGTATTCCCCGAGGTGCAGACTGGAGATCCTGAGAAAGCGATGTCCCTTGGTCAGTAGTAAAGATTTGGTATTGACATCGAAGACACCACATAATCTTTTTTCCCCCCTGTTTTTAACAACTTCAATAAAGCCGTTTCCTATTTCACTCCGATTTTCCTTGGCAAACTTGCCTGATTATGTGGTTGAAATCATAAGCAGGCGAAAGATGATTGGAATACCATTTCTCTTATCGCTTACCAATATGCATAGAGGACACTTTAAAAGATATTCGAAGCGAATATTTCGACCTAACATATCATGTTGAAGCTACGCACTTTCCCGTGCCTGAAAAAGTTTCCTCTCTTGTATATCCCTTTTCTTTTTGTCATTTAAGAAATTCGATAAATTTTCGTTCAAATCACTTTATTTTTATACCATTGTGTAAAGATTCAATAGTTCATATCATTGTGTAAAGATTCAACAGTTATGTTCTACTGTATTTGACTGGATGAACCCTTCAGTGCATCTATTTCCAATGAAATAGTGCGACAAAGTATCTGCAAACAACCAGGACAACACTTGACAAAAAAAAAAAATGAATCAAACTAAAATCATAAATTCTGAAATAAATTACGAATACACCAGCTCTTTTATTGAGGTGCTTCAAATTACAAGTACGACAGCCACTTCACTTCAGAACGATATACAGCACTCTCCGTGCAGCGGAAAAGATGTGTTTCACTTCTTCGTTATAATATCGCTTTGTCCAGAAACCAACAACTGAAATTATTTCCTACGAGGAACAACAAAAGTCACTTTTCTCTCTCTTATACGCTAGCTAGTAACACTGAGATTTTCAGTTATTTAAAGGCCACCTTTGTGCGTACAGAAAATTGATATACAGTGTATTTGCAAAATCAAGATAACAAAAAACAACAATGGGTATTGCTAACCTTAAATTACAAACAGCCCACCGATAAGTATTTCAGGGAAAGCATTTTTTTTCCAGCTTATTCTCTTTCACAGTATATATGTAGGGCCTACTTAGAGCTTTACCATGTGTCAGTCTCATTTCAGTCTCATCATCACAAGAATTTTTTTTTTGGCTATAATCATTCTCTCACCGAGTGCAATGCAGATTCCCCTTTGTGCGAAAGCAATGTAAAGCTTCATTGATATAACCTCTTTTTTTAAAACAATAATTTAAACACTCACAAATCTAATGACTATCAACATCCAGCCAACATCGATCTAACATTATTTTAATCGCAAGGAAGTAAAAAAAAAAATAAAGATCCCCACATACATACCTTGTACCAATTACCGGTATAGGCCTTACATCAAATGAATTTTATCCTTTTGTTATTTTGCTGTTTGATTCAGTAGAGTTATTGTTAAAGAAGGATCGGTCAGAATAAAACTTGCCAGTTATACATGCACGTTTGTATACTCATACGAAGAATGCGTAAGAGACTATGAAGGTAGGGGAAAAAAGCCAGTTATGCATGTTTGTCATGGTGCGACGGCTGCATTATAAAGGGACTATAGCCCTTTTTACACTTGCGTTTCTTAACCCCGGACTTTCTCTGACCCAGGACTATCGTTAATCCCGTACCAATTTTTTCAGCTTTTTACACTGGCCAATTAGTCCCGTGCTATCTCTTGTCCGCGGCTAAGGAGAAAACTGACCTTTTTACACTCGTATTTCTTAGCCCCGGACTTTGCAAACCACATGAATATTCATGATTACGCTGTGTACTGTACACGTACACGCACGCACCGGCAGCACTTGATTACCTCGTTTCTGATTGGTCAGTGAGGGTCGGACTTCGTCTCCGTCGCTTAGTCCAGGATTATTTTTTCGTTCTGTTTACACTCACTTGCTTGGCACCGCAATTGCGGTGCTAACCCTGCTATTTTGCAGGGCCAGATAGTACCGGACTATCGGTGGGGCTAGCCCACTTTGGCAAAAACGAGTGTAAACAGAAAGTGGGCTAAGGATAGTCCCGTACCAACGGTGGGGCTAAGCCCCCCCCCCCCCCCCCCCCCCCCCCCCCGTTGGTACGGGACTAAGCCAAAATCTACAAGTGTAAAAAAGCCCTTATTAACTCGCGATGCCGCAAAACTTGTACGACGGGAAATGAGTGTATTTTGACTCCATGTTTGGGTGATGGTTGAAATTTGAGAGTCGAGACTTGTGTGAGCTAAAAAATTGTAGAAGTAACAACTGGGAATGAAGTGGGAGCTTAGTTTTACGAAACCGATCATTTGACTTCTATAAATGTGCTCGAAATAATATGAAAATTCTTACGCAATTTTTTGATAATTGTTATGCCAAAGTAGAAGCTCTATCAAAAGATTACTTAATTCTTTGAAACTTTCTTTCAGAAACTGTCGCCGAAATCATTTTTCACCTACAAGATTGTCTCGAGATCATTTGCAAGATTTATGAAAATTTCTGAATGCTGTCTCAGAATGTTAGTTTCTAGGATTATCTAGTTAGATGACTGAAAGCACGACTTGAAGCAGACATCTAGCAACTTTGTTTGGTCAAGAGGTATGGTACACATTTGGCGTTATCTAATCATTCAATAAATAGATAAGTTCCAAATACAAACGTCCAAAGTATGTCATTACAAGAGAATACGGACCCGCAAAAAAAAAAACAATCAATGTTTGCTTTTGATTATCATGCGATGTTTCATGTTTGGTTTGGTTTGGTTTTATTTCTGCATTTGCAACATTTCTGCACAAAATAACATTGATAAATATTTTCAAAATAAAAATTCAAATTTGTCATCAACGGCGACTAATCAATATATATTTATACTTTCAAATAAATTACTTGTAATTGTGTCCAAATCAGTGATGAGAACGCTAGAACAGACGAGCAACTGCATATTAAGTTTGCTTTAGTCATTGCCAGCGCTCTATATCGAGAGATTTCTATCACATGTTTTGTACATTTTTTATTTCTGTGAGGTTGGAATTTAGGTTTCGATAATCATAGTTGTAATTTTATGCAAGAATTATGTAAGTGTGTATATTCATATGTACTAAGTATATGTAAGTTTGTCTGATTGTATTTAAGTAATATATTGATTAATGTTGATTATACTATGTTGTCAGTAGGTGTATATTAGTGTCTTTATGAGAATGGGGATAGACGTGTATATTTTTCATTTATGTTTTATTTATGTTAATGATGACAATAGCTGTAATTTGTTGCTCTATATATTTTTCATTTTCAGTAAATATATTCTGTTGATGAAATAATAATTATTTTGTGTAAGGACTGTTAGGAGTGTATTAGATTTTGAGGGTTAAGTTATAGTAGGAGTTGTTTTTGTTTTTTTTTACTGATGAGTATTTTATGTTTTCTTGAATTGCATTGTTATTCTATTCTTTTTTGACGTCGGGAAATTAGGATGTTGTCTTGCAGAGACAGAAAACACAGACAGATATGTTTATAGCATGTGTATATGATAACATTTGAATTAAATTGTGTTTTTTTATGAGTTAAAAGTGCACGTAAGAGGGTAAATCAAATAATTGGGTTGTAAGTATATAGGTTTAAATAGTATGTTTTGAAATATGATTAATAGTAATGATGATAGTTGTATGAATATGATATGTATATATTTTGTATGATACATTGTATATGTATATTGTATATAAGTTTGTATGATTGTATTTGAGTAATATATTTTTCGATATATGTCACTAGTGAAAATCAAATTTCTGTCTCAATGAATGAACAGACAATAAATACTCATATCGAATAGCTCATATCATATATTGTTCGAGGTTATCTGTCGCTTTAACTTTTTTGGGGGGTTGTTTTTCAGCAACGAAAGGCATGAAGGATGCAGGGGGCGCTGCTATACTACCGTATAAGTGTCAGCATCGCACATGGGAACGAAGGGCCTATCACACCCAATAGAATAATAAATCTGCCCACGACTCATGGATTATATATATTGCACGGATCATATAGATATTGTATGTATGGTTTGAACATAACGAGTTTCTTCTCACCCCATATAATGAAATGCGACTAATAATTAGCAAATATATATGTATATACGATATTGGAATACTAAAACAAATTGTAAACGCTCTATCACGCGGCCATCAGACTTCATTTTCGTGTCAGATCAGACTCACCATGCAGTAATACCATGGGTGAACAAATAAATTAAATTATCAACCCCCATGTTTTCATTAGAGCTTCCGAATTTAGAAGTATAGGACGGTAATCTAAAATTTGCGGTTACCACGGAATTAACATGTTGTATGTGGCAAAAGTTGAATTTCTGTTCAGGGAGATCGTAAAGAATCAACCCTGAAATATGAGGAAGCACATAGCAAGATCATTGCAGATACTTATTACCATTTCCTCGGCTGTCTTACATTTTTGAGATTAAGAAACGAAACACGAGCTACATGCCTCAGATTAGTTTACAAGACGGAAAAATCAAACGGGAGGTTGCTATGGCTACCGAAATAGTTCAACTGTCCTGTTCACCATGCAGAATTTTTCCCGGCGGTCTATACCAGATAATACATCGACGAAGAGTCGGAGAGGGGGAAAAGGAAAAGTGGTGAAAAGGTCATTCGTCAAGGGTGTGAGGAAATGTGAATGTTGGAGACGAAGATATTGAGTAGCAAGACGTCAAGTTGAGCAATACTCGAGGAGAAAACACAGCTTGACGTCTTCAGATTAAAGAGAAAAATCGTTAATGGCAATCGTGGAAAGCATCCCGACCCTAAAACACAACATCATTCAAGCTCTGTGATTGGAAATGACAACTATACGACTCGAAGAGCTATACATCGGCATCAATTTGTGACGACATGATATGTATAAGAAGACATAATTTGATGTATATTTCATGTTTCATGTCGGTCTCTATGTTTCTTTTACATAAATTGGAGTTTTGCTTGCATGGGACGATTTCCTTATGTATAAAGATGGTGTACTGATTCCGTAATTCTCTCCCCCAAGCCGTACATTCTGGTAGTGCGAAGGTCGTGTCGGCCTCTGGTTTCGGCATTCAACTTGAAACATAACATAGCTGAAATGGGAAGGGAATCGATAGCACAGCTGTTACGTGCGTTCGTTATATAACGCGGTGTGTTGCGGTACATCATGGATTCACATTCGGCAGGATTATTTTGTCAGGCTCGTCTCTCCTCCAATTCTTCACCGAAACAGAAGAAACTAAATTTTTTTCCCCTATGGCGAACCTGGCAAAATGTAGAGACACTTGATATAAGTGGCTCGCAGCGATATAAAGTCGGCAAAGTTCAATGCCAGAACTTAGTTATGCAACAGAAACACTGTGATCTCCAGCAACCATCATGAGAATTCTACAGTGACCACAGGGCCGCGCTGGGGCTGTTTGTGGTTAGCAGAGTACCTCAGAGGAGGCTGCGGGACAGTGCAACTCTATCCATATTTACTCAGCTAGCTCAAAACGAAGGACGATCGACAAAAAGCGTTCTGGGGCATGTGGGGAAGAAAGCATTTTTGTTTTCCTGATACCTACTTTTTTAAATTATGCAATTACATAAACAAAAACTCGCGCATTCAAACTTAGTGTTCAAATTACGCATATTTTATTTTGTTCTTAATCTCAGGTTGGGCATGAACTTATGAGATTCGATTGCATTTTAGCTCCAGCGAGATATAAAAGACGATAAAGCTGCAAGATAACGTGTTTTGGCTGAAACAAGAGAAATTGATATACAAGTTGAAAATTCAGGTGTGAGAGCATATTCTTGAATGTCAAATTGCTTTTATGAAGGACATTGCTATAATGTTTTGAATTCGCATACTTATCATAATAGATGCCTCATCTCCTGACGTCTCCATTAATATACTTCAGAGTTGATGTTTTTAGAATTGCGACGTTATACTAAGAATTCTTAACTATGAATTTTATTGATATCGATGTTTTATGTTCTTTTGAGAATACCTTCCCCTTATGCTTTTATAGATGAAGCAAAACTATCAAAATGAAATGATTGCTTGAAAAAATACAGCTTGTTATATTATTCTATGGGAAACACGGCAGTACCCTTTTCCCAAATTCCAATTAATCTTTGTGCATGTACAGATACTATCACTGACAATGCGAAGCAGCTATACAGAGGCAGCCATCGATTACAAATCAACCGAAATGGTCCAGGTGTGTAAAATCAAGCTCAGTAAATCGAATATTAGTGTAAAACACGACCACCGTATCTTCTCACATCCTCTCCTTGCTCTACTACCCCTCTCCATCTAAAAAGAGCACAAAGTGAAACAAAAAAATAGAACTAAAAAGACAAAGAGTGCTGAAGTGCGAGGCTGTGATCCCACGCTATCCTCAAGGCGCGTGTATCAAGGTATCACCGCACTGTTTCCACACACATTAAAATGTAACCAACTATTGACTTGATCAACATCTAGACTGTGCTGAGAAAATAAAGCACATACTTCGGCATCCTCAACGATGCTAACTTTTAAAAATCAATATTGATTTCAAGTGCGATTATTTTCTTGCACCGTCGGTCGCAATTCCTTTGCTTTCGTAACAAGGCCATGAGGAGAAACACGAAATGTTGTCTATCACCAATAGAGTCATTCACTGTCATGCGATTGAATGTAGATTATTTACACATTTTATCGTGTGATGCACTTGGATATTTTTTTTTCTATTTCCAGTTTTATTTCACTTAATCCTGTTTTTTCTCTTCTTTTATATCCGTCTTTTCTCCCTCCTTCGCAACTTTTTTTGATTTCAACATCATCCTCTTCTTCTTGTATCCCCGCCCCCCCCCCCCCCCCGGACTGCGTTAAAGCGGGAAATGCACTATAGACCTTTGTACAAAAGGTCTGGGGTTCCACTTTAGCCTGTTGCGTGCATTCTTAGCTTTTGACACTGCGAGCCACGTCGTCTTTTACAGGTTCAATTCAATTCAATCTTTATTTCCGATTCAATATAAAGATATTTCTTTGACAGGTATTTATTTTGTACCCTTTCTTTATCCCTCCATCTGCCTATTATGAATGCTTGTTTCTTCCCACACGTTCTCTTCATTATGGATGTAGAAACACCAGTCAGAGGCGCCAGTCAAAGGACACACAGACACTTTGGGCAAGTATCAATTTTATTCTGATTGCGATGAAACGAAAATGCACTGCAATTGATTTTTCCCGGACCCAATGCAGGAGGCTCATAAACATAATTATTAGTTTTACTCGTATGGTGTCAAAAATCCATTTTCTTGGGACTGAGTGAGGGGTGAAATGACATCACACAGCGGGTCTTGCTTTATACACGCTCTCTGACTCCGCATGCCGGAATGATGACATTTTAATTCCGAAAGCACCGCCAGGCTTTCTGATCCCATTTCGCGCACCGGCGAGAGAAGGCGGGCATATTGTAGGGCGAATCTGATTTGTCGATAAGGTTTGTCTCACCACATGATCAAATTAATGGCGACGAGGGAGACAGATTATTTCAAATCGAAATCGCAGATAAGGTATCGGAATCATCGGCCGGCAAAGGCGAACGCAAAAATTGAATTATCATCGGATATGTGGAGCAAAGTCTCCAGCATGCTACAGAGCAGTCTGTTCGACACACAGGAACATGTTTCCCCTGTAGAGTGGTGTGAATGGGTGCAGGGATCAGTCAGTGACGGAAGTGATGGTGACGTTCAGGTCATAACACATTGAGCGATTTGAGTAGATGCAGCCGTAATGAGAATATGATACGCTCTTGCTGCAGTGTGTATGCGTCGTTTGATTGATCGAATATAAGTCATGCCTTCCGCAACAAAACCGATTCCAGGTATAGTCTCGCGCCGAATTGCTTTACATCAAGAAACACATCAAAATTACGAAATGTTCACATCGAGCAGGAATTCAATGAATATGTTGATTGTATCACCAATACTGCAAAGTTCAATTATCATAAAAAAGGCCCCCCAAAAAATAAACACACACACAAAAAAACAACAACCCCACAACCCCACAACCCCACAAACAAACATTAAACAAAACGATGAGTATCATTCTTCCTATACGTGCCCGTGAGCGCAGCTATTGGGGGTCACGATGACATTCATGTCGTCAACAAAATAACTCCTCGATCGTTATTAGCTGAAAGTAAAAACACAGCAAATTAGAAACGCACAAAAGAGCAAGATGACGGTGTAAATTGCTCTGCGACTGAGAATGTTTGTCCGAATGCCATATTATTAAGACGTTAACCTTTTCTGCGTCAGTGAGTCGAATGCGCATATGATATCACACACATACCTATGTGGTCAGTAAATCAATGTGGTACACAAGGGGTTAATTACAGATAAGAAAAAAAAAAGACAGGCAAATAAACAGAGGAACTGAATGTGTTACATGCTGGCTGGATGCCGTCATCAGTGAGTCTCTAGACGGAACGTCCTCTGTACCGCCACGGCAACTCTCGCGCTCGACTTGTTCGGGGCCTCTGTCATGCCTCAAACCGCGTGACAGAGAAATCTCTCTACGGTTTGTTTACCAATGGCAACCGCCAGCCCTCTTGATCAATTGACTGTTGTGAAGTTGGCCGTTTGTTCATTGGTTATAATCCCGTTTATTCATGGGTTATAATTAACTACATGACAAATATGCATAATTGTGTGTTCATGTAGTTGTGTGTACAAACATACACTAACATCAAAATATGAATTTCGTAACGATTAATTAATTCCTACACTTTCTCGTGCACTCACAAGAAAGAAAAAAACAAATCAAAATTCAAAAGCTGCTCTCATTTCTCGTTAGTAAACCTTTTGATAATTACAAACTGTAAATCAGGCTGATCTGATGCTGATTGCCACCTGTAGACGAAATCAGAAGTAAAAATAGAAAGAGCGCGCTACCTATACCCTCAAACAAGCATCACCACTTTGTCTCGAGAAAGCATCACCATGAATTAATCACGCCATATGACGAATGACGAAATTCTGGCAACGACTCCCCGCTCTTCCATTAGTAGACACAAGTACTAATTGTTTGGCAATGAGGTGTCACTGCATAAACCCGCTATAAATGATTAGCAACCACGAGGAGCTAATGGCATCGGCGTGATTTCAGAAATTGTAACCTCATTGTATAAAGCAAGAAATGGACACCCTAACAAGCGTTTTCAAAGAATCCCGGGGTGATAATTCAAAAGAGCAGTTTTTTTTTTTTTAATGTAGGATACGCGTGTAATCATTATTAGTCTCCTAATTACTAATCGCCCATGCCGTCTAACATGATTTTTCTTCTTTCATATACAGCAGGCTTTATTTTCTTCTGTCCCTAGTCTGGTTAGTCAATCATGTGAAATAAGTATATAAGTGAAATACATTTAAGTGATATGTGAATGAGAGTGAAATGAATGAAATAATTTATTGGATTCTTTTTTTTTATCAGCCATTTTCATCTTTCTCCTGCGTTCTGCCACCTCTCTAATGTTTAACCTGCGCAAGGACGTGCTGAAGAACAGCCATGGCTGAAGCTCGTGCTGTGCTGAAATAAGATGAATGAATGAATGAACCTTTAACTTATCTCTCTTGGCTCTACGAGCTAGTTCGTATAAACTCTATTTATCACTCGTGACAAATTCAACCAAAACCTCTCAGTGACCCTTTTTAGCATAGTACTACTGCTATTAATCCCATTACTGATAAAGTCAGTTCCATGTAGGTCTACCGACTAAACGCACATAATCATTAAAGTTCAATTTTTATGACAGGGAGCATTTATAAATATTACGAACGTATCAAAAAACTCATCTTTTTATGTGGGCAACAAAATTTCGTTCATCCCTTCCTGAAGTTTGCTATGTGAAGATAAAGTTTAGAAATATTATGTTGAGAAAATGAAGTATATGATTGCTGTCAGTACTCATACGCTGAACCAAACAAGGATGTTGTGAGACAAAGCTGACAACTTGTATCGAATCGACAGCAATATTTTTAAACCACTCGATATGCCATGGTATAAAACGGAGCCGTTCAGCAATAACTGCCGACAAGTATACCTGCAAGCAATATTCAACCCGAAACACATAACGGTCACACAAACTGGAGGAAAACGTCCTTGGTAAACACACACCGTAAAACTGTCGCATTTTATAGGAAGCAAAATCCCCACACCCATCACAGAGCTTTAATTTTGATCCGTTTTTCGATGCATCGGCTTTGAGGAGTGTTTACATTCAGTCCTTTCATCTGTTTTGCAGTCATCTTCAGGATTCCATATTTTTTCCACTCTATTTTTTTTTAACGAGGAATATCGCATAACAATCCATCAAATCATAACGCGTTGAAAACGAGAGAGCTTAATTTCGGTGCGCAGCGTTTGATATTATTCTCACAGCAGTAAGAAGTTTTGAGACAAAGGATGCCCTTGATGGCCATAGACTTGGTATTTTCCTCCTCTTTTAATACTAGGACGAGAAAAATCCTGAGCACCATTCATCATACTGCTGGAAGAAACCTGCACCGGGATACAAACCTCGGAGCAAAGATCCATCACACTTCCTTTCAAACTTTCTCTCTCTCTCTATCTCTCTCTTCCTGATATCTTACTATGTCGGGTATCTGCATGATTTTGACAGGTTTCCATGTCACACATTTCTGTTCAGATACAAAACAAGGCACAGAATCAGTTAGGGTTTTGCTAACGTAATCTCTCCTCTTTCAGCAAGTATTCCATTATCATGTAATACACAAGAAACTCGAGAGCTAACAGTAACACTTAAACTTACAGTTATATCCACTTGCGACTTCCTTGTGGACGGAAGCTGATCCGTGATCCAGTTTTCGCATCAGAGTGGTCCTTGTTGCGGGCAACACTTCTCGACTCCCAAATCATGCCCCAAATAATCACAGCCTCCCATGGGGGCACTTACAGGATAGCTAACCATGCATGGAAATCTACTGGAATCACAGATGCCATACCTGTTCTTAATACAGAAACGTTATGCGGCTTGGTCCTTGAGTTCCAACTCGCATTATTCTTGCCTCCTGTTTTTAAACGTGACACCTCGGATGTGCCACTATAGTGCCACAGTCCCCAGCTGACAAGCCGGTGAACACGCAAGTACACAGGCGGCGCGCGGGTCTTTTTGGTGAAAACCAAGTTATGACCAGGTACACTAAACCACTGACCTGCACACATCAGGATTAGCGCATTTTTTTTTCTTGCATAGAGAGGGCTTTATACTTCGGCACTTTTTAAAGGTCAGTTGTGATCAAAGGTCAATACTATATGTTGCATTCAGCCCTACGCATTGTAAACTAGTCCTGTCGAAATCGCAAAACCTAACAAAATTTTCCACTTCTTTCACACATTCACGCAACTTGTGCATCCACGAACCACTTGTGATCAAGCCGAATAAGCCTTCTTCTAACATTATACATCTCAGTAGGAAGTAAATTGCGTATACGAAATACGTAGAATCAGTCGAATTACACTTAAGATCTGTGATGTCCTATATCTAGTAAGTATATAGTACTCAAAGCTAAGTTCCTCATTTCCACATCACGAGTGATTTCGCTGTACAGAATTCAAACAAAATACGGTAAGGTTTATAACCTTTATCACATTGTGCTCAAACGCTGTTGTGTTGTGTTGTGACATGATAGCTGGCACCGTATATTCTCGCTACAACCCGTCTGTTTTCGAAAATGCATCAGTGACGGGGCGTGCTTTATCACTAATCCGATAGCCTGTAATCGTTATCTATTGTGTGTCGCTGATATTTGTTCGATTTATTCCCGTTAGAATAACACTGTGTATATAACACTCCTGTAAACAGCAGTATTAAAGCAGTGGGCAGTGAAGTTACGCAGAATACAATCCAGAACAAACCAGCTGTGTAAACTTTGGCCCTTGATGTGTTTGTTTCCATTCATCATTTTTTCGAAAGCTACAAAGTTGATTAGATGCCGAATGCAATTATAAAAATCTAATGACTAAACCTGACTTAATAAGCACTAAACTACCAAAAGCAATTATGATCAACAGCTCGTGAGCGCGAAACCGTATGGAAAAATATGAAGAAAAAAAGCGTTGTAATTGGCGACCGAGGCGAGAATCAATAACGTGGAACGAAAGGCCAAATATGCAGTTTTTGTTTTGTATTGGTTTTTTTTAAAACAAAACTATGTACAATGTACGATGTACATTTTGGGCTACGATTTTGTATAAACCGTGCAGATTGAGAGAGAAACTAATTACGTGGTGTGGAGATAAAAAGGTAGAGGACTTGCTTGATTTTAAAAGAAAAATATAAAGTTTGATGTTCAGATCCTTTTTCAACCATTGAAGAATGAGCAAAATTTTACTGATTCATAATGTTGATGATATACAAAATGGTAACTTTGATGATGAGACGTAGGTAATTTTTTGTAGTTGATTACGAATTTTGAAAGAACTTAAACTTGGGGCTAAACACTATATGAGTTACATCTATGAAGGTAACGAAGGATGGAACACATGCTCTCAGTTTTGATTAGGTGTAAACTGGCCATGGATCATTAAAATTGTGTTTGCCATAATCATCATCTCAAAGTAAAAACTGCTGCAATGTAAACCATATCTTGCTTAGTTCTGCTTAAATAGAATAAACAAGAAAAGGCATTAAAAAAGGAAGAAAAATGTATTAGTTTACTGCTTTATGATTATCATCATCATCATCATCATCAGTAGCAGTAGAAGTAGTAGAAGTAGTAGCAGTAGCAGTAGCAGTAGCAGTAGCAGTAGCAGTAGCAGTAGCAGTAGCAGTAGCAGTAGCAGTAGCAGTAGCAGTAGCAGTAGCAGTAGCAGTAGCAGTAGTATTTATTCAGCCAAACGAAAATCACGATTATAGCAGTTACATAGATTCACATAGAAATGGCACAGTTGACGCACTGAGGTGGAAGTTTCTCTTAAATTCCACCTCCCAGGGAGGTAGGAGTTTCTCTTCCACCTCCCTGGTTGACGTATAACACAAACACACGAGTAGTGCGAACAGGGAAGTAACACATGGGCTATCTATAGGGCCTATCTGCGTGCCACCATATTTGTTAATCATAATTGCACATATAAGTAAAACCATATCAATTTATCTATTGTTAGATCGATCCATATTATTTTCTTTTTTTGCCTCTTGTCGTGAAATGCATAATCTGTCGTTCGCGGATAACGCTGTGTGATTGCGTCATGGCAAACACACACATCACACACGAAAGAACAAGACAGTGATTATCAAGCCGTTATCTCTTGATGGTTCAATGGTATATTCAGTAGCAATGGGTCATTAACATCCCGTGAAGAGTTGTGATTGCCTCTTAAAACTGTCGAAGTGCTTGATCAATAGGTATCATGGTGTTTATTTGCCACGCATTCTACTTAGTACTAAGAACAGCAAACCTGAAGAGACTTGCAGAAAGTCGCAATGTTAAAGGCATCATTTACCATTTGCAGATGAAACAAAAACCCAGTTTTAGTGCTTCAAAATAGTTCTAAAATGTGAGATAGGGATAGAAACAACCAATGGTAAAATAATGTTAATCAGTATAAACAATGCTGAGAAAGTATTGTTAGATATACAAAATGTGAACAATAGTTATAATAAGATTGTTTCTAGAATAAACCGTCTACAGTTATGGTACTGTAATAAAGCCTGAGAAATTCCACCGGTGGCCATGCTATGACTTAAAGAAACCGTCACGAATATTTCCTATATCGTGTGTCCATCTTTGCTCAAGTTCGGGACTGTGTGACGCCTGCTTAAACAATGACATTACAGACTGTGACGGTACGTGACCTATATCACATACGGAAACTATTTGTGTCACATAATATCAAGTCTATATACGGAGAATTGCTAGATCTAGGAAGCAGAAGGTTAAGACAGTCATAAACTCGATTCGGCCATCGTGGGAAGAAAAGTCGATTGAAAGAACTCTAGTCATCATGAAGTCAGCCTCACCCAGTGGATGAACCGGTTGCTCTACAAAGATTCTATGGAGACAGGTGTAACGAGACAGCGAGCATGGAGGAATTGTAAGACCGTCTTTGAGATCAGAGGGACTAAGAAAATGTGGACGTATATGAGAAAGATGCAGCTTGCATGGAAAGACGTATAGATGGATGACAGGACAGACACAAGGAAGAAGAAAGAAAGACATGACGATGAAAATGCCATCGTGCACTTAGCCATCTACAGCAGTGTACCGGGCGCAAGTCAATATCACTATATGAGACGAAACATCCATAGTCAAATCTGAACATGATAGCTCGATATCTCGTTTTCGAAAAAAACAAGGTCCATGCACTTAAAATCACAATCTTCTCTTTTGGTCTCCGAACAAATGGAATGCATAGCAATGTAGCATAACCTTGTCCTCCCGGCTTTGAAGTGAATTTTGTGGTAACGTTCAGAATAACTCGCCAATTTCCCAATAATGAGCAATTTGATATCCTGACGATGGACCTTCCTAGACACTGAAGCTGTTTAAAAACTCGTTGTGTAGCATTCCATGGCGCCGATCGTTACTTTGACATCGTCCATTACCACAGCATCTTCTGCATTTTGCTTGCTCACCATGTTTCCAGATGTTACTCTCAAGACTAAAACATGACATAAGGCGATCTTTGGTAGGATGAAGGGCGTTAGGATAGAAGCACCAAACTGCAGTCAAAAAACCTATGAACTTATTATGCATGCGAGAACGTTTTCAATCAAGTTACTTCTTGTGGAGGCCTTGTTTTCGCTTTAGAAGACTACAGTGACTCAGCATTTTAGTTTCATCACGAGACGTAATATGTACAACAATATGACAAATACCGAACATTAGCATTTTCCTTTCTTGTAAGGACATTACTCTCCTGTGTCTGAAAATACTCCTCTTTGTCATGTTCGGAACAAGAATGTGGACATTCTTTGATAGATGTACGATATGATGAAAGAATCACACAGAACCATTCCTGTATACATTTGAGGAGTGAACCCCACCCCCATCTTTCTCATCCTCCGGATTTGGATCTTTTATATATGACCAGATATTGGCGTGAATTACTATTGTTTTGAAGGCCTTTTATTTTGAGCGAGAGGAACCATGAAAGATAAGAGTATAACCTTTATGAAACACACTCAAAGGATGTATCTAAATGAAAAGGCTTTTTATTTTTCTCCCTCTCATAAAGAAAACATTGTTCCTTATACGTCACTCTGTCCTATTTCCTTTTGTCATTTTAACCTTTTCCCAGTAATTTACGTTGACACTATAGGACCCACAGGCAGCGTACAGTCTGTTGAAGACTAAAAAAAGCCCAGAATACTTCTCAGAGAGTCAGACAATGAGTGCGTGGGAAACGAGTCAAGTTGTCAAATCCCGCGGAAGCTTTATCAACGTTACGCCATCCACGCGATGCTTGGAGTTGGGGCCGTGTACACTCCGTCAATTGCTTCGTGTGGACTACTGGGTGCCAAGACAGGTGCGTCCTCTTGCGGGGGAAAGGGGGGGGGGGGGGTGGGGCGTTAATGTTGGAGGAGAAATAGAACGAGAAAGAGAGAGAGAGAGAGAGAGAGAGTAATACCTAACTACCTGGCAAACTAAAATGGCTGCAAAATATCAGTTCATGACTACAGAAACATGCGATACAGGTCGTATCGGGTTTCAATAGCCTTTGACTTCTCCATTTGTATACGCGCTATGTAGTAATCCCCTTTGTACAGACAATTAGTCACGCTATTGAAAGGTACAGACATAGAAAATTACTTACCATTACTCAAGAAAGAAGAAATCTCCATCATCAGGAACAGTAAGGTCAATACCGTACTTACATGCGGGGAAGAGATTTCAGACATAAGTTTCTTACTTGCAGTCATTGCAAGTGATTGGAAGTGGGTCTGATGAACCGTCTACACCCTGATAATGGTCCACCATCTTCTCAACAACAAACCCAGCCCCCTCTTCCCACACTTTCCTGAAACAAGTCATTCTCCCAGTCTATAGCACCCGTACAAACGGTAATGTGTGCACGCGTAAGTCGATATAAGCACTACTTTTTTAACATGCTGTGTTACCTGCAAACAGGCAAACAGGCAAATCACAAGCTGTCGCTCTTTTTTTTTGCCACCAAAATGTCGAAATAATTACATAGTCGCGTTCTCGACAGATGAGGCTAATGCGTGATTACATTAAGTTCGTCCCAGATACACAATAAAGCGGGAGAGAGGGTGTCAAAGTTTTCCCTTTTTTCACATTTTGCTAATTCGCCAAAAATAACATTTACAGGCTTGTGGGGTATAGATAAAATAATGTGTGTGTGTGTGTCTAGGTGTGTGTGTGTGTGTGTGTGTGTGTGTGTGTGCATGTGCGTGCGTGTTAGTGTCCATTATGTGTTTACGGAATTGACTGTGAATCTGATCAAAGCTGGGTTGATGGAATCTGGACTTACGTTGGTTTGGTTTCGGTCTTGCTTTGTGTTGTTTAGTTTGTCTTATCATTTTTTTCTCGCAATCTCGTGTTCACTTCTCATATCCCCTCATTTCCGCCAGGATAAAGTGGGATAGGAAGACAGAGTGGACGGTGAAGCGAGCCGAAGCGAGCCGAAGCGAGCCCATTAGATGATTTCGTTCTCCGTCCCTTCATTCTTTGCACCCGAGGCGATGAGGCTTTGCCTGCATTGTTTTTTGTTCTCCTCCTACTCCTCCCGAGTCTTTCTATCTTCTTTCATGGGGTGGGGGGGGGGGGATATCGAGTCCATTCCTTTGCTTTCATTTAAAAATCCTCCACATATAGCTGTATAAGCATAATGACGAAAACACATTTGTTTGTGCCAAATCCCATTCTAATCTTTTAGCAACGTGCCGCCTTTATCTCTCTACCCAGATTTGCTCCAGGCGGAATTTGCTTCCCCTAACCCACAATGCACCTCTCGCATTCTATACTGCTTCCATTCTATTTAATGAAAAGATACAAATAGCGAAGGGTGTCACTGGAAAATAGGTTAGCGAGGAAACAAATGTATAATAAAATTTTGTACTAATACATTCACATCACATTCCGACACAAAGTATATCAAAATATTGTAATGTATTCAAGGTCAAACAGTCGATCATTTTTCGACACAATTATTTCATCCTTCAGACACTTCAAACAGGTTAAGTAATAGGACGGCAAAGGACGCCTGACACTGCCGCGAGGTATAGAAACAATAAATCAATGATAGCAATTAATGTAATTTGATTTACGCACGAAGAGCGGACATATATTGTTCCCATTATAGAAACAAAAATAATTGAATTACTGTGAGATACATTATATTTCCATGGGATACAATATGTATTTTCATTAAATTTGATAAAATGTATTGTCATTATTCCGTTCTTTGATAAAAACAAATTGTGCATTTTTATGGAGTACGTATTATTTTACTCTAAATTCTGGATTGAATTCTGGGTTGATTTAATGTAATTTTAAGTTCACCTTTTGGTCAAACTCCATTTATCACTAAGAGCCGAAGACACAAAAAAGTACTGTAATGATAAGCAGAGGTTGACTTCGGAGGTAACTCAAACAAACAAATAAACAAAAAAACAAACAAAAAAGCTCTCTTCCTCTCTATCCCCCTCTCTCTCTCTTGTATATATTATGTATTCGTTAATGTTATCATATTTGCATGTATATATATGCATATATATGCAAACAAACATACATAACATACATATGGATATATATATGCATATATATATATATGCATATATATACATACAAACATACATAATACACATATGGATATAAGATATATGTGTTTATATATATATTTACTTTGTGACTTATAAAAAATACATAGAACGTTGATATCAGTATAGTCTCAAACCAAATACTATTAGGTGTGAACTGGGGTGTGGATTATTTCAAACTGGTCTTTGCAAAATACCGGCCTCTGTAGTCCCCCATACACCGCCTAGGGCTTGTTTTCCTCATCATCATTGTCTGAGTAAAGGTAATAAAGTGACCTTTGGGTGTGCCATTCGCCATTTTCCCACTCCTTACCAAATCAATCGATCAAACTGAGGGTGATCGTTTTTTGTTTCGCTCAATTTTTGCAGTGGCGACGGGGGGAAGAAGACAAAAAGAACCCGCCATGCTCTTCAGTTATACACTATGCACACACGATTGAAAGATATCAAATACTTTCAGTTTAAGAGGAGCTGACATGTTCTTGTCCATGCAAACTTTGCCAGGTATAGAAGCAGGAGATGAGCCCCAGCCTCTGATAAGCCGTCATTACACATTCAATCAGTAATTGACGTTCCCGGCCCGGAACCTCACGGGGCTGCGTCGCGTCAACAGCGCGCTTTTCGCAGCGGGCACGCTGCTTGGCCCCGGTAAGTACAGACAGGTATATACTGCTAACGTTTGTGACTTGATTAAACGATAAATGCCGGTGATAAACAGAACGAACACCCTTACCCATTTCCAGTGGGTACAAGCCCCTAGTACAAGCGTCCGCAAAGATAGGAGGCCAGACGACGAGATGAATCATCGCACAATCCCCCATTAACAGGCAACAAATGACTGTGTTAAATGATGAGCTTCATGGTAGGATTACTTCGACAATCACGTGCTAGGCTGTAAGCACTGTTTGTAAATTGAACTATAAAACAAAATTGCCGTCGATTTTTCGAGCAGACTAATGCGTATGCTGGTTTTGGCTTTAGAGTGTGTCGGATCTCAACGCCCAGGCCGCGTCAGCCTCAGATCATTTTCAAGCTCATTTTTAACTTTACCCTCAGATATAGGGTCATGACATTTTCCCAAAGATTAAACCGAAATCCGGGTATCTAAACGTACTAAACATGAGCAGAACAATAGATGCCTGCCATGTATTAAGTTCTCGGGAAAGAAACGTTAGTAAAAATTTTCATACATTAGCTGTAATCTAATAAATTTGACTGAAACCAATACATTCAAATCTAACGTAGATTCCATTTATCATATTTTTTCCTCCGTCATACACACACGTTGGCTTTATCATTCCTATTTTTTACAAGATTGATTATGAATGCCAAAATGGTGCACATAGTTTTGAAGTTGACTTTAAAGGCTATAAGTCCTAAGAACAGGAGGTCTATCAAAATTGAAGATGTGAAATTATGGGATTATCGCCGAACAGGAATGCTGGTCCCAATAAAACACGCGAATCAGAAGAAGCAATGATGTGATCGCCTCACGGTTCTCCCATCAGTCTGATCACAAAATCATCAAAAATTATTCCCTAGCTGATTATTGATTCAAATCTATTACAATCCTTTCCCCCTGATAAGTCATTATAGTTGCTAGATTTTCATGGTTTTTCGAGCAATGAGTGCTTGGAAGCAAAAAAAAAAAAAAAACATTGGACCGACGACTTAAAGCCTTCTCCTTATAAGGACTACAAGAATCGGATTCGAAAAAAGAAAACTTATTCTTTTTTATTTCATGCAAAAAAGCGGACATTAGTGAGAGTCTATACACAGATCAATGGGAGACTTTTAAAGTGCATGATGACACTGTTGTCTCGTAGTTCCCTTGTGTATGGGATTGTGGGTGACATGCCAGTACATGTTTTGATTCAACGAGTTTCTTTTTTTTTGGGGGGGGGGGGAGGTCCGATTCCATTCGTCTAATTTTTGTATCATAAAGCCAACTTGAACATAACGTGGAATTCCACCCTAAGAAACTGAGAAGTATTCTAAACGTAGTAATATTCTAAACAATTTCTAACTTTTGCATAGTTCCCCCTGTTGTGGAGGGGGGGGGGGGGTAACATTGATGTCCTTCATTTTCATCTGACTTCATCTGCTACCAGGATATATAGATAAAATTTCGTTCTATGTTCAAAACAGGCCCAGGACATCAAAAACAACACAAACAAAACGTAAGCATGATGAAAATAGGTTTCCATGTTTCATGGAATTAACTGCAAATGTTCCGGTCAGTTGGAAATAAGAGAACTAGAGCGGGTTGAACGAACTACTTAGATAGCATTATCAGAATGATCCTAACTTTGTGTGCTACCAATAGATGGAGCTTTCTCTTTTCGATGTCTGTGTGTGCACTGATTTCTACAGAATGCTTGCGAGTCTCTTCTCAAAGTTACTTGCTTCTAACATCATGAGATTGAATGTATGGTCGGCAAAGAAAAGCTATATGATTAATCAAAGTTCTTGTAGCCACACCACGGTAATGTTTTCTTTGTCAATTAAGTACGTCGCGTGCAGTTATACAATAATCATTGCAGTGTATAAGCCCCTGGAATGAATAGTAATATCCATGTAGTAAGGTTAGCTCTCTTTGGGATCCCCGCTTATAGCTCTTTCTTGAGGAATCGTTTTCAGTTCACCGGGAGCCCCGAAAATATCGCTTTAAATGCAGATGCCGGATCGATTGGTCTGATTAGCGCAGATTACTGGGATAGCCCGCTAGCAAGAAGGAGCAAGATGAAACGGGATGTTTATTGGCAATGTTTTATTGATAATTTCATTACGGGGGTAGATAGAATGAAAAGGGATCTTTAAAACCACGGGAAAATGGAAAGATTAGCGAGATAACGAGTTTGGCACGTGTGCAGTCGTCTTGATAACTGAGAAGCGTGGACGGGCTCCCTATATATACTGTATTTTACTACCGTCGATAACTTCTGGATATGTCTTCTTAACAAAGCCTCCCTAATAAAAACTGATAATCAAAGAACGCCCGCATGGAGGTATTTACACCTCTATTTCTTTCCTCATCACGCTGCTACAGGAATAGATACCTCAAAGTAAATGTAAAAAATGCCAGCGCGTAGGATGCTGCAACTTTCGTGGCAATTTGAAAGCGCACGCGTAAATGGCAAACATCGAGCCCTGCCTCTTAGCGTATATTCATCTATGTTTGTGAGCCGAAAATACGAATCGGTTTCAAAATCCAGCGCTTATTGAGTATGAAGGGGAATTCATCAGTCCCACAGGGACCTTGGAAATGCATCCTACGGGCTAAAAGCATTTGCTTCTCAAATGATGCTCAAAAATATACTTAGTCTTGTCTCCCGTACCTCCTAGCGGTCGTCTAGCGTATCACGCTATTTCTGGGATTCCTGCACTGACGAAACCAAAAACCCAAGGTTCTCCCACATTCCCTGCGCTATGCTTCAAGTCATTTTAAAGGTAGGAGCCATTTTTGTGAGCTACCCAAAGTTCAACAACAGACTATGGCATTTGGTAGCACGCGGCCAGGTGTCAAGTCTCAAATGAATTTACAAGTTAATTTAGCAGTGGAACGTAAAAGAGTTTGCATTTCCTTTGAACGTTGTAAGACAATGTCCCTCAGACAGACAGATTTATTCGTGAGATGAATTAGAACTCAGGAGTACGAGGAAAGAGTTACATCTTGGGAGTGAAATTAATTCTACCTGATATGATAAGGTCTTGATGGGAGGGTTGAAAACAACCGCCTTCCTTCTAAACCGGACGATCGTTTTACGCTATCTCATATGTGTTCTGTATATTCTTTAATTTATGTGCTCGTTCGTTAATTTTGTGTATTTGTTTATTCAAAAACTGTTAAGGCACTCTTATTCTTTTACTTATTAATCTTACATTGAACTATCCAATTCATTTGGTTTCCACTGGCAGCCAATGCAGTTACGTGCAAACGACGATACTAAACAATATCCTGTAATAAGACATTAGGAAAATCGTGCGGGATTTGAAAGCGTGGGAAAGAAAGAGAATATATAGGAAAACAGCAAACATATCACGGAAAAAGGCGTCTACTCTATCACCTTGTTTGAAGTTGTGTGATCGTATTACTCTTCTCTTCCGTGCAAGCTCTTCCTCTGTTTCTGTTGTTTGTCAACGTCAATGACATATGTTCGACAGTTCTTACCTCCTTCGCATTGTCGTATTTTGTTTAATCGCCAGGGGGTGTTACACAAGGGAAACATATCACAGTATGCCAGTAATCTGCCAGGCAGGGGAAGGGATAGATGGATTTAATGTATTGCAAATTATACTACTGTTTTCTCCGAGATCTGTCGAAGATATTCTCATCGCGTTACGTTGGCAGCGTTCAACTTTCCTGCTGCATTTTGCACGTCACTGTCGCCTATCGAGATGCTTTTACTCCTCTTCTTCTTCTCCACTCCGTTCCTCCTCCTCCTTCTCATCATCCATCTCCTCCTCTATCCTTTAATCTCTATATCAATTCTTGCTAACAGTCAGTTTTTTGAATGCACAACTAGTCCTATCTCTCGTTTAATTGAGTTTACAACACTGTATAATGTAATGATCTATTATATACGTCTACAGACGTCTATGTGTAAAATTCATCTTCCATTTAAAAGTTTGTGGACTCTATGAGAATCACGTTTTAGTCATAAATTTAGTCTTCAAAATTTGTGATACAACCTTCTGATAGAGAAATCTAGTCAGGGATACGATAACCTTTCGATGGCGTGCAACGCGACACGTTCGTCCCAAGTTCGCTCGTACGATTTTGCTCGTGAAACTTGATATACCTCCTATCGGTTGCTTCACATCTAACCCTGATAGGGGAATGTCAGTCGCTATGGTTTGATGAGCGCTCAGGGTGTCACGCGAACTATGGGACTTCCGGGGGCGGAGAGGCCTAGTGGCTTGAAGACAGTTACTCTCACTCTCTACCTCCTTACCCCTCATCGCTCTCTCTCTCTCTCTCTCTCTCTCTCTCTCTCTCTCTGTGTTTGAGCTATTCTTTCTTTTCCATTTTAATGGTTCTTGTGCTATTGCGAATAGAATGATATTAAAGGGGATGGCTAGTAACCTATCAGTGGGAATCAGTGGGAATGCTGGAGGATGATTGTTCCAATTCTTGTGGGATTCATTTAAGAGTACATTATATGTCTATATTGTTGTGTGAAAATCATTTGCTTTAGAATGGTCTCATATTCAAGTAATGTGCAGTTTAATGTTTCCAGGTTAGCGTGCCTGGTCAGTGACAGGGCATTAAACTGCACGTTACTTGAATATGAGACTGTTCTGAAACAAATAATTTTCACACAACAGTAGATATATAATGTACTCTTAAATGAATCCCACATCCCACAAGGATTGGAACAATCATCCCTCAGCATTCCCGCTGATTCCCACTGATCGGTTACTAGCCATCCCCTTTAAGTAGCTGAATTTCCCACTGCAACTGAGACACTGAGATATGCATCCCTGGTGTATGATAATATGCAGAGTACATGACCTTATATATATATATATATATATGTATATATATATATATATATATATATATATATATATATATCGTCTCTGGGGCAACAACACCTCGTATCTACAAAATGTCAAATGTTCAGGAGAGCCAAAAACATGGCGGCCAAAGCACTATAGCGAATGGAAAAGCCTTTCCTTTGACATGCTGTGGTGGCTTTATTTTTGGAAGAGACCGTAGGGATTTGAACAGGACATCACTAATAACCCATTATTTGAAAAATGCAATTATTTTTAAAAGGTGTTGTTAAGATAAGCGTTTTATGATATGACATGAAGTGGGTTAACTAATGATAATGAAACTACTTCATATATGGACGAAGGAATATGCACTCCTATCAAATCGTAATCAGTTCACATACGAAATCAATATCAGTTATAGTGAAGGTGATATTCTGTGTCTCCTAGTCTTACTTTCCTTGGTTTTCAATATAAGTGATACTGTAAACTTAACTGATGGCGATCTCTCCTTCATTCGAAGAGAGAGACTGGAGAGAGAAATAGAGGTAGAAAGGGAGAGGGAAAGAGCAACGAATAAAAAAAAAATAAAAAAATGGGCAAATAATGGCCACAAGCCTTAACCTTTCAAAGAACAAGGCAAATCACAATGATTGATTGCAATCGATATCAGGTGGCCGAGTTTAAATAGGACGATAACTTGTATCTGACTGGCTCATCTCCACGGATAGGAAGCGAGACCCCAAGCTCGTGTGGCGCGCTCGAGTTCGCCCTCACACGGATCATTTGCAACTCGGCCGTTTGATGTTGTCATTTTGGGCCTTCCGTCCATCTCAATCTTGTCACACTCATTTCACCCAGCAGCGGCTATCTTAGCATTGGCCTTTATTGTTTTCCCCCGAATGAAATTTAGCCTTGACATTCCATTTATTATCAGTCATCATAACCGTCTCGCTATCGCTGGGTGTTTTCTCTTACCTTCTTTTTTTTATGCAACAAACGAAGATAACAGTAGATAAATTTTTAACGCACGAATAAGAAATCAGTGATCTTCTATAAACTGTCACCTGAGATAATCATTTCATTTGCCCTGTAAGAGATGAAATTAAACATTTTTACCAACGCATTTCACGATACACAGCCCGATGGTAAAAAAACTACCCCCTCCTATATGCCGGCTGCATGCAGATGATGTCAACATGAGCACGAGCGAAAATGAGCACAGAGTTTTAAAAGGTCTCTTCGGATCCTGACAGCTAGATTGGTTGGTGTTTAACGGACCACCTCCTTTCTTCGTTCAAGGTCATTATCGTGCTCAATGCTAAAGTTTAACTCGCCTTCTAAGACAAATAGGCAGCTTCCATTAAATCCTCTCTCCTCAAAGCGTTGTCTAGCCACTTTACCAGCAGATAGGGAGACTGAGTATACACACACACACACACACACACACACACACACATAAACAAAATGTATACACATTCATATACAGAGAGAGAAAGAGAGAGAGAGAGAGAGAGAGAGAGACATAAATTCTCTTTGGTTTATACCTTTGTGTTTGCGCGCCCGTGTGCGTGTGTGTGCGTGTTGATATACGTATCCTTATGATGAAACGTTTACATTCATGTCCATCATAATTATGGGACCAGGAATGATATACTTTATGACACTTGTTGAATTCAGTCCTCATCAAAAGTATAATGTACCCTGCTTTTTTATTACTTATGGTGACATATCGTTCCTTGTATTTACACTGTGCGTGTACGTACTATTGATTATAACGAGATCGAAAAAATACAAACAAACCTGAAATTGAACTAGACTGAACGTCAGAGACAAGGAATTGTGTCTTGAAAAATCTCTCAAAACGATATGAAGATGGTGCTGCTTTTAATCACGGTAGCTACATGTATATAGTCAATAAAATGTTATTTGACAAAGGAAGGAATAACAATGTAGTATTGAGGGACTGCCATTCATATTTTCTTCTTTTTTTAACAAGTGATCATGTTCTGGTAACCTGGTTAACATTTTCTAATAATCGTGTATTTGCGCCCATCGTGATTACCATCCTACCTGAATTAAACTCAACCAGTTGTCTTTCCTGGGTGCGTAAACAGACGTTTCTTTATATATATACATATATATATATATATATATATATATATATATATATCTTTTTTTTTTTGTCGCCACCCTAGTTTTTTAATGCATGGGAGGGGTGGGGAGTGACGGAGCATTGTTAATCCCCTCCCCCACCATGCTTGCATTGTCTTTTGTGTTCCATATACATATATATATATATATATATATATATATATATATATATATATATATATATGTATATACATATACATCACGTATATACATACACATATATATAGTAATCATAGTAATTATTTAGGAGTGAAGACGAACTACACATGAATACAAGGGGAAGGGGACATGAGTAATGTCACTACAAACAACACAATGCCACAAAAACAAAAGGTTATAACCAATTAGCGTTGCCAGAGTAGCGTTACCTCCCTACAGCTGTGAAAAGGTAAATACCATGGGCAGATTTAATTTGGACGTATAAGAGTCGAAAATAAGTGTGGAATTCGTTTTCAGGCAGAGCGATTTATTCGACTAATTTGACCTCGTTGTGTCGTCTGAGGCAAGGATCGATCTTGATCCGGGTCATCGAGTTACCTGATCGACGACGGCCCAGCCCCTAATTTGGCGATGTCTAAAGATCACAATTTCGCTCTACTTTGTTCCCTTTTACCCCCCGAGGACGGCCGCGCCGTGCTAATTTTCTGGTCTGGCTCGGTGCAATCGAATGGCGATCAATATGGCGAATGGATGTCAAAGCGTGCTGCGAGCTCGCTCGTCGTCTGTGCCGACATTTTGTCTTTTCACTGCGGCTGAGGTGGCGGCAATAAGAAAGTATGAAAAAAGGCAAGTTTTGCTTGTTTGTTTGATTTCAGAGCACGTTTTAAGAATTGAGGAGGTGTTTCACGAGATAATTTGAATTATTTGTCCTTAAATAACGTATATAGTGGTCTATTTCTATTTCTTCAAACTGTACCTCTGAGAAAAGAGATAGGGAGAATGGGAACTCGTAAATTGCCAAATTTCGCTATTTAGCGAAGGCATGAGAAGGATACTACATTATGTGCATTGAATGTAACAGTGAACTCTTTTACTCTTACAAATGCACCTGAAAAGGAGGGTAAATGAAAGATGAACTTTTCTTCTTTTTTTATGAAAGTTGTGTAAGTACTGACATTAAGCACAGAAGCATGGACATACAACATGATATTGATACTTCTCAGAGATATTGCCATACAGAAACTACCCATAGGGATAAATGGACTTTACGCAGAGATATGTTTTGCTCGTTCTGTCTCAGAGGACATGACCAGAGACGTTTGCGTTTATTGAGATATCAATATATTTCGTCTTTGCGTCCCTCACAAACACACTGCTATGAAAGGTGTCAATAACACCATTATATAAACACCGCTTAACAACGTATTGGGCATGCCACAACCCACAACTTATCTAATGATAAATTTGTTTAAAGACAAATATTCGTACTAAGAGAATCATATATCTTTTCATGAAAGCGCAACTGACAATTTAGACGTTGAAATGATGATGATGATAATGATGATGATGATGACGATGATGACGATGATGATGATGATAATGACGATGATAATCAGAGAAATTACATTGCGCCACTATTAAAGATTTCCTTCTTTGTTCCCCTGGAGAATACAGAAGGCTATATAAAATGTAGTTTTAGATTAAAAGAAAAGATACAAGACTATGACCTTGATGGATTCATCATCACAATACGCATCCCGAAGTCCTAAATGCCATATGAATAGAGGGAGGAGTCAAGGGGGAGCGGAGGGGAGAAAGAGGGAGGAGGAGGAGGTGTGGTGGAGAAAAAAAATGACTGAAAAAAAGTGACAGATTCCCACAGAACAGTTCGTTGCTTTGCTCCAAGCATGCAGTGACTGGCCGCTGAAGCAGCCGCCTAACTCACGCAAAGAATCGGGTTCCCCTCCCGCTAATGGCCTTGTAAAGAAGCTTTCTTCATAATTAATCAACAAACGCTTTTCTTCGTAATAATAGTAAGAGGGAGGGAGAGAGGGAGGGAGAGAGGGAGGGGGAGAAAGACAAGGAGAGACGAAGAGGACAGAAGGAGGACAGAAGACAATCGTAAAAGACACCTTATGATTGGATGATAGATTAATGAAATTATTTCATTTGATGATGATGTCACAGCAGTCTCTTGCAATTATAAATGAAGTTGTAATTAATCCTAAGTTTCATGCAATGTCCTACTGACGTACGTGATATCAATCTTTTGTTATCAAATACACTCTTTATAATGTTGAGTACAGTATGTATGTGTGTGTGTGTGTGTGTGTGTGTGTTTAATTGATAGCTAGCTTGCAACAGCATTTGCGAGCTGTTAGGATAGTACCATAAGAGTGTCTTTTTTATCCTGCTGATGTAACTAATAAGAACTAATCGCGAGGCAATCTGCATGATCCGCTTAACGGGCGGGAAAGAAATAACGAGCCTGACAGCAATACGATATTAAAAGAAGTAAACATTGAACACAAACAGTATCAGAGAAGTCAGACGATCAGAGACACCAACACGCAATAACACATTCCGTAAGATCTGACATGAGATTTTGTATCGAAATGAAATCATGAAAACTACGAAGACTTAAATGAACAATTTCTTCACTTTCAGACGCAGCGCTTGTATATTCGCATTATCTTAATTTCCCATTATGTACACACTACGTGACTTACCGCGTTAACTGATAATGAAGATTGTAATAAACGCCGTCATTTGAAATATACATTTCAGAACTCCAACAGCTACCAGCTTCTAAACAAAAAGGAGGAAAAAAAAAGAAGAAAAGTTCAATGTTGATGAGAGTTATTAACTTAAAGGGGAATTCCAGACGATTTTAAGAATTTCACTTCATGTAGTACATAAATCGACAGCTCCATGTATAAATTTGTGGATTTTTTTGTGTGGTCCTAGAACGGAGAAACTAATACTTTGAAAAACCTAAAACAAATTACAATGAACAAAGATGATGACATAGGCAGTATGATAGGGCTCGCAAATTTCAGAAATGTAGTGATGTAATTCCATTACAGTACAGCATGCTTAGCAGGTTCACCTGTGTAAAATTTATGCATGCTTTCTTCTTATGTTCTACTTCCTTGAGCCCCCACACATGTATGCCTACATGGTGAGGCTACCATGCCGTCATCCTTGTTCATTGTCATTTGTTATAAATCTTAAAACATTCTTATTCCTCATCCCAATCACCATGTAAATTCTGAAACTCTGTGCCCAGTATAACCAATTTATAGCTATTCACATGCATAAAAAAATGTAGCAAATCATCCTGAGGTGTCCTTTAAATCAGAATAAAACTCTTCACTAATAGTTTGTGTAAATGGGATATTTTTAACCACAGTTTGTGTAAATGGGATATTTTTAGCCACATAACCTACTCAGACAAACAAAGGGACACTTTTCTCAAAGAAGCTAAAATGTTTTCCCAATACGTTCTTGATTCTAATGTTCGTTTTTTTTTTTCACCAGGTAGCATAGTAATTGCCCTTTTCTTTCATCCTAACCTTACGTGTAGGCAATATTCTGCAATGGGTTTCTGCAATGGATAAAGACCTTCGATCCAATAACGCGTGCTTGTCTGTTCGATTTAAATGGCATCTTAATGATTTGATTTTATCTATGAAATCACTTGACAGCGTTGGGTTCATGTGGAATTCAGTTCACATTCATTAGTTGATTGTGGTGTAAATGCAATCGCACATTTTACCCTCAGCAGCGTTATTGCACCACGTTATTTTATCATAAATCGGTGAGATCGCCTATTATTCTCTGACGTCACAATGTCGTCTGCGCGTAACAGAGTAATGTAGGTTGATCCTTCTGATCTTTCCCTCTACACTCGGTATTTCCCTCGTCAATCGCATCAATCCATTCCATCTGTCTATCCTGTCTGACAATTTGTCTTTCTTTTCTATTTTTCTTCTCTCTTTCTTTTCTACTTTTCTTCTCTCTTTCTTTTTTCCCCACCGTCTTTTTCATTAAAGCGTCTTGTTGTGACAACCATATCCGCTCAGTGTCTGTCTACATCTTCACTGTAATTCATCTCTGCTCTAACTTACTTCCACTTTATTGTCACTGTAATTATGTCTCTGGAAATGTTATTCTTACTAATAAAAAATGGCGTTGCCTTGATGTACAGGAGACTGATAACAGTGCATAGTTCACGGCTGTAAAAGACATGACGCATCGTAGGAGAGCCCTGGTTCCCAATGCACACACCAACGCACATTGGCATTCTAGGTCATGATTGTCTGGCCTGAAGCATATACGGTAACGCGAAATTACGTTAAAAAATCATAATAAAAGGAAGATTTAGGGGGCATTGGTAATCACGAATTTCTACATATTTTCGTCAAAATTATCAGCATTAAATACTTTCAGGCATTCTCTATTAGTGATATTGTACAAAACATAAATGTGTAGGGGGATGTCCGTCTGTGTGTTTCTATACTGCCTGCCTAGATTTGAGAACCTTGCATCTTCGTCTGTTCATATATAAACCACATAAGTTATCAATCTCATTCCCCTCATATCTTTTTTCCTTTACGCACTTCTGTCGCTGCACGTTATAAACAGCTAACAATCAATGATGAAACATTCACTTTTGACCTATATCATAGTTTTTACGAATCTCTACGCAGGAAACCACTCACATGTTTCCCTCGTGTCTCCACGGGTGACTGCAACCAGTGTGTGTCGTGTAAAAAGCTCACGTATGGTGAGAAAATTTGATACCGAGGAGGGGGGGGGGGGTCTACTGAAGGAACCATCAGAGACGGAACTAGGCGATATGAATGAAAGAGACATGAAGAAAGGGTGTTCGATCATGAAGGACGCAAGTGATAAAAAGAGCAGAAACAAAGGGGAAAAGTTTGTGACGAAAAAAAGTGAATTGGATCGATAGATTACATGGAAAGGAAGGAGAATGCACAGACAGACTATGCAGAAAAGGAGCTGGAAAGGGTGACGAAGGTCAGAGAATAAAATGCCTATTCAGTGACGAAATGATGTAATGGTTATCAATGCTACCAGCACTTAAAACTTATTCCTACACGAAAAGTCTACGGAATGTAATCTTTATACCCTTGAAAAAAAATGGCTCTGTTGAGAAAGCATGCAACAAAAATTGATGTTCACTCTTTTTTTTTTGTGCTTCTACCAATGTGTCTCTGTGTGGACTTGTCTGGGTATTTTATATGGCCTTGATAGAGCTAAAAGTTGCCTACTTTGTATTCTCAGGTACGTTAAAGCCAGAAGCATAAATTGCTGAGGATAAGTCTTTCACATACACCTTTTACTAGGAATGAATGTCTCGTAATAACTGGTGAGACAGATTTATCGAAATAGATAGTGAAAATAATGAATCAGTAAAATGATGACAAAATAGATATTTGAGTGTAAAAGACATGAATAGTCAGATAGACAGACAGACAACAGACAGACAGACAGACAGATATGACGACAAACTGAAAGAGGATGAAACTCACGTGAGCCAGCCAAGGTAGGACGAGGAGGAGGAGAAAGATAGATGCGCCCGGAGCAGTCTATATTGGGCTGATAAATCAAAATGGCAGTCGGTGCGATTGGCCCCATCAATCTGGCGACTCGCGCTGCAGGAGATAGCGCACAGCTTTGACGCCACGTGGAAGGAAGATGCGACCCCTGGCGGTAAAACGTTTTCATCTCGCCCCAACATGGATCACACAATCGGGAGAGATTTCTTTCCCTACCTATACCATAGATCAATCAATGCAGCTGCGACTTTTCTTTCTTTCCTTACCATACATCCGTCATAGCTGTTAGAAGGCTTTGTCACAATCGGATATATTCGTATTCCTCACGAGGCGGGGAGGGAGGGGTGGGGAAGGGAACTATAATCATAGGTTCGATTTCAAACCCTGAAACTATGCCAGTGTGGAGTGAAGAAAGGTGCATCTTTGTTAGCGCTTTTATTATTGTGCAATGGAAAGCAGGCCACGTCACAATTTTCCAGTGGATGTATTTTTTACTCTTTCTTCGTCTATCAATGCCGGTATCAGATGGGTATGGAGGCTGTTATACACGTTGCTGCGATATAACTGAATGAATTACAGTCACTGGAATCAAAGGCAAGAAATTCATGCTCTGATATCCGATATGCAGCACAAGAAGGAACTATAGCATGATACTGGTGCAAGAGAGAAACCAGATGAAACCGGACTTCTTGATATGCACAGGCAGGTGGGGGAGATAAAAATGGAAAGAAAATCATGCGAAAAAGTGCATGAAATGTACGTGCGCGTGTTACAAAAGGGTTGATAGAAAATGTATTTAAACTAAAAACAAACAAACAAACAATAACTTAACAGACATGCTAAAAAAAAGTACGGATACCAACAAACGGAGACCAAATGTGAAAAAAAAAAGAAATCCAATAAAAGAGAGGAAGGAAAATTGATATTCAAGTTCAAATCGTTAATCACGAAGACAAAACTTGGAAATGGGGAAGAAGAACGGGAGTGATGGACGACGTGCGACATACGACCTCTCTCTGCCTGGCCGTCCCGTCGGCTGTCCGTCTTGTCGGCTGGCCGAGGCGGTTACATGATTTTTTGTCTTTGTGTGACGAGGAAAACGTGTTACTCTAGAAGAAATTGTATACCATCTCGGCGTCAGCTACGTTAATTCATTCAACGAAATACTTTTAAGAGAAGTCCCCGCTGGAGCTAGGACCCATCACAGTGCCACGAGGAATCGGGAGTGAAGAAAGGCGCCACAAGAAATCGGGGACGATGGGCGTCACACTGTCTCGACTCTTTGTCGATATACATTGTCTTGACTTTTCTTCCTCTTTTCCCTCATCGCCAGAAATCAGGAATATCGTGCACTCGGAAGCTGTGCAAATTTCTATAACTCTCTTTCTTTCTCCTCTTGTTTTAGGACAACTTCCGTATCAAGTTTGTTTTGACAAATGAAGTGCAGAATCGAATAAAACACACACATAGACGCGTGTACGAGCACGAACTTCCTCCTTCGACTTACGATTGAAAGTTAAACAAACATCACTCAACAAAAAAGAAATAAACAACGCTCGTCAGAGGCGATTGGATGTCCAACAAAAATTTATTGAGCTAACCTAAGCACGGTGTCAGAACATAGTACGGTATGCGATGAATCGATTAATTACACTGACAGGGGTAGAAGTTGCAGACGGTGGGTTCATTTCACACTATAAAATGTGTTGGGGAAATCAATGTGATAGTTTATTTGTTTTATCAGAACTACACAAAGTCAGGGAAATGGACTTACATGACGAAGTGTCTTTTGACCGACACAACCTTCTCATAAATATTTTTCGGGAACAAAATATTTATCAAACTTGTTTGCCATTTACAAATATTTGTGTAGTTCACAGAGGAGACAACGTATGTTTTATGGGTTTATCAAAGGCGACCAAAAGTTGTTGCAAAAGAAAGCAAAATAGACTGGTCAAGATGATGATTTAAGATTTCCCTCTGAGGAGGGAACACATTTAATCATTGTATTGAAGAGCTAAGACGTAATGTCACAAAATTTATCACTACTATTTACGATTCATGCAGTTAGTAATACAGTTGTATTTTGTATCGTATACTATAGGAACAAGACCTATGAATCAGTAAGAACAATTACGAGAAGGTTGATGGATGACTACAGAGATTGAAACATTTAGAAATGAAACTAGGAAGAGAAATACAAGACAAAACAAGAGAAAGAGAAAGAGAAAGATTGAGAGAAAAAGACAATAGAACTGTTCAGGTTTCCACCAGCTCTGACTCGATCAGCGTCATCGGCGAGTGAGCCAAGGCAGAAAAGTCTAGAAGTAACAAATCAGTGTCGAGAGATGAAGAACAAAACTTTTGCTGAAAGGGGAATTTTGATCGTTCTCGGGCAGAAATGCAAACTCAATTTTGTGCGGTTTCAGGAGCACATCAAGAGAAAGTGTTCGCGATGGCTCTGTCGTCTCTGTTCGTGAATGGTACATTCCTTAATCATGTAAATGGTTCTGCCTATCCGTCAGTGTTAACTATCATACTCGAACATTTGCAACGACAACGGGGGAAGAAGTTTTTTTTATTTTCAAATATTTAGATTGACCCGAAATATTTTCTCTAACTTTTTTTTTTTTTTATCAGTATACACAGCTGGCCGTCGTTTGCAATATTCACGTTAAAGTGTTTTAGGAGGACTTGTGTTGTAAGTCCAAAGTGGTTCATACTAACGCCAGAGTAAAATGAAAAGAGGAACAATTAAAGAGCAGATTGGAAGAAGGGGTGGGTATAAAGAGAGAAACAAAGAGAGAGAGAGAGAGAGAGAGAGAGAGAGAGAAAGAGAGAGAGAGGGATGGTTTTACGTGTATGTGATTGTTTATGTTATGTGGTTCATGAGAACAACGTAACGGTGTTTTTGCTCAATATTTTTTGTTTTTAAATCTATTCATGCTTTCTTAAAAAAATACAGGGTAGGCACATTTAGTTTGCTAATTGCTTTACAATGGCGCCCTGTATATACACAAAATAAAATGATAATACATTTGTAGTAACATGATTCACACAATATATTACAGATCAATGACATAAACAAACAAAAGAAATATACTTGACTACATTTCTGTTGCATACTGTATACTGATATTATCACGGGATGAAAAAAAAAAAATGCTCAGTAAGTGCTATTACACGCCCTGCCTTTTTTTTAGCTTCAAAATTTTCCATGTCTGATGTTTTAGACATAAAAACCATCCACTTCTTGCTGATTTCATTCCATTTATCGATGAGAACAATATGCAAATTGCACAGAAGAAGAAGGAAAAGAGGTTTGGGCGTAGAGTTACGGCATAACAGAGAAGGAGGGAGAGGTCCAAGAGACGGCACGTACATAGATCATTGCATTACGAGTACATGGTGTGAGAGTGTATCAAAGGTGATAAGCGCTTCCCAAGACTTGCCCTGGTGCTGCAATCTGGTACATTGATGATATACACCCATCTGATCTCGCACAATCAATAGACCGGCCTCAATGACCTCGTCTTCGAGGCGAATTCTCTTCTTAGTCCACAAAAATCAAGCCTCTCGATTCGATTTCTGTCCGACATGGAGTAGAAAAGGGGAAAAGCAGTTCCATGTAATCTCTTTGGAGTCACTGAAAATGTGTTATCTATATCATGCGTAACCTTTATGTGCTATCTGTGCAATGATCTATCTGTGATCGGTGCATCTTGCAGGCGATAGCCAGTAGCAATGAAATCCATCTCTAAACATAATCCCGTCATCAAGTCATTGGTGCGCTGAACGGCAAGGCGGGCATCATGGTATAACACGATTTGGGGGTTCTTTCCTCCCCCAACCCCCTCTTTTTCTTTCTCTTTCTCTCTTTTCTTTTTGTATTCGTCTCTCTTAAGAAATGTCCTGGATGGCAGAGACAGACAAGAGAGAACCTTAGGAGATGTCTGGCTAGATTTCTCACCCCTCCCTGTTTCTCTTTGACCACGCTGCTTTTACCTCTTCCCTCTTTGACCTGTCTATATCATGACATCAGTCTGTGACAGATAAAGTGTGGGTGTCAACATCAGTCCACGTACCAAAAGTCCATCCCGTACAGACCTATATAAGCAGTAACTCAGCAGTTTGCACAGTTCTAATCTAAAAAGACCTTCACTTCAGCGAAACCTGGATCATCTCCCTGATGATGGCTTTTCATTTGTGTCCAATGGAAGTGGCAAACTAAATTTGATCACATGTTTTGTATCATTTCCTATCACGGGAAATCATTTTGAAAGGTATTACATTGTACGTGTGTGTGTGTGTGTGTGTGTGTGTGTGTGTGTGTGGGGGGGGGGGGCAAACTACCTAGTCTTTGAAATCAGTCTTTTTTGGGTCATGTGAAGAGATTTTGAAGAAGTGCTGTGCTCAACCTACGTGATTATCACGCAAAAGATAGAACGCTTCTCCTCGCATAATCGTGACTATCCGCTCGTTATCATGGTTTTAGGCCTACTTTATAATCAGATCGATTACAGGGTCATAAAGTAAAGTGTTTATTAATGGTAACATAACAATGAACTGCAACTTAAGGAAACTTTCCATCGCGTAATCATTCTGTTCATTTGTTTTTATCTGCCAAAACTTTTGTACAAGGAGTTAGTGGTGTCATAGGATTGATCGCCTCTCGTTTTGTTAAGCTTTAAAATGTTAAATCTATGCATATGGAAAGTTGTCTCTTTTAATACACACAGAACACGCGCGCGCGCACCCTGTGTTATAACCTATGGAGACGCACAAACAAAACCCGACTTACTGTCATTAATGGAAAAATATCATAAAGTAAGTAATGTCCGTGGACTTGTGGCTAGCGGTTTTCTAGTCTTAGGACATTTTTCTGTAGAATACTAAAATTAGAAGATAAATGGACTTTTAATAACGTAGCTGTGGCTTCTACCATATTACGCGCCAAAAAATTCTCTATCATATATGTCAAACTCATTGTGATTGGATTGTAGGTCTTGTCGGAATTGGCAAAAAACTGAGAAGGTCCCGTCCTCAATCCAATCACAATCAGCGACACAGAGAAGCTCATTATCATATGAAACATGACGTCACTGTTTATTCGTGGCTGCATTTGGACGAGTTATGATTTCATATACCGTGAGTTATAACGTAAATTGGATATGTATTTCTCATTTCTAAGTTTCCTGAAGTCAGCGGTGAACCCTTGTATTAACTGACCACCTACTGTACCAGTTATGACTTTATATGTTGCTGAGAAGATATAGAAAACGGGAATTTTCTTCTTCGATGATGTTCGATGATCATTATCTTTCTCGGCAAGCACATATACGCAGAGTGCACCATTGTGTAATGGGGGTGAACGTGCCCAGGTAACCGTGAGTGGAGCATGAAGCACAGTGCAGCGCAGTGCCGGTGGAACTTGCAGTGGTCAACATTCCAACATGATTGTGAATCTACACTACATCAGCTTTCAGTTTTTATTTGTGCATCTTTTAGAGTGTACTTGGGTTTTGCTATTAATTTACAGAAGTTGCGGCACATGACCAGAAAGCGACTGTCAGCAATATATTAAGATTGATACCTCAGTGAGTGTGTGCGTATATGTGTGTGTGTGTGTGAGTGTGTGGTCAGTTAAAAAGCAGATAATGTAAACAATTTCATGAAAAGCATGTAATTCATGTTGTCAATGTAGGTTTAACCCATAAATGCTATGTTTATGACTGCCCCTATGTTGTTTCTGCAGCATTTTACCCATATTCGACAATGGACCAGTCCGTATCACTGCTGTGTGCACGACGTGTGTGGCAGACCGTGTAGGCTCATGAATAATTCAAAGCGTGCACCTTGGCGTTCTGTGTGTGCGGGCAGCGTGCACTCTCAGCTGTAGAATGATTTTAGTAGACTTTTGGCCAAAAACCTTTCCATATGATATTTCTTACGCCATACGGAAATATACAATCCCACATATCAACAAACAATGCGCGTTTAACGCTTTCCCTACATTGTGATCACGCGAAGAAAAAGCTAATAATGATCGCCCATAAAATTGACGCTGTGCTGAGCAGTTTTACGAAGCTCATCAATACGACTGATACACATGCAAAGATCAAGAAGAAGAAGAAGAAGAAGAAGAGAAGAGAGAGAGAGAGAGAGAGAGAGAGAAAGAGAGACTGAGAGTCCTGAGACAGAGGGGGGGGGGGGGGGGCAAATGGGAGAGGAAGACTGCGAACATAGAAAAATAAAACGCCATTTTCAGAACTTACCATAAAACTTAAGTGCACATGTTATGAAAAGAGAGAAAGAGAAAAAAAAAGAAAGAAAACGAAACAAAACCCGAGGTCCCAATCCCCCTCCTTCTATATCATGTTACGCAGCCCTTCCTGCCAGGGCGTTCTAATTTTTCATTATCACCTTGTCCCAGTAACCAAAAAAGGTGTTAGCCTTCAAGATTCCTCGATGGATGGTCGAGTCAAATGGAATGAGAACCAGCAAAATAATGAGTGCACCTCTGAGCGGATGTCACGTCCAGCCCGTCGAAGGATACAATCATATTCCATGTACACAAAACAACATGATAAATGGTGCGTGGAAAGTTCTGTCCACACTTCCTCACTCTCATAACATATTATTTCAGAGATGCAAAGGTGCATTATTCCTTCTTTCTTGACCCCATATGGCATGACAAGTTACGAGTACATGTCATAATAGTTGGAGCATTTGCATGATTTTATATAAAGAGCGATCTTGTCTCAGTCGCTCATAAAACTCGCCTATAGGTGATACCGCGACACCGATCACTGAAAATACCCAACACGACAAACCGATTTACAGTTCCAATTCACTTTGTTGATGGTATCGTCCATTCTCAGCTGTCACCGTGTCCCAGTGACCAGAAAGGTGAGAAAAGGATGATTTCAGCCAAATGCAAAAAACAGTATATTCGCCACTTCTAAGATAAAACAACAGAAACCTTGTCGCCTGGACGATGTTGTGGATCCACGCTTTTTTGTTGTTGCTTTTTATGTGTGTGTGTGTGTGTTTTGCGAGATGTAGGTCTCTGTCATAATTCAATGTGTTCAGTCAGAGTGGCGATTAACAACGTGGAAGCGTACAACTGATGAGAGAAGGTGTATGAATATACACATGTAGGCCCTATAACAATGTAATAATAAATAATCATGAATACACTTTGGTGCATCGTACATTAGTATACAAATAGAGAATGGTCACGAGTGCGATGGTACATTCTGCGTAAGAATCGCGCATTATTTGCGCATGAACGCGATAGCGGCAACATTTTCGCGAACGATCACTGATATTTCACGCATATTTCGCGCATTGTCCGCGTAAGAACGACGCAAACTATGCAAAAATTACGTAAAACAGCGCAAAACTGCGCGTACACTTTTACGCGAAGCCGAGTTTTGAGCTGCTCATACCAAAACCTGGCCAAGGCCCGGTCACACTGCCCAAAAGTCGCGTAAACGAATCGCATGAACCACGTAAGAAATGTGAGCCTTACGCGATACATGCGCGATTTGCGCATTTCATGAGTTTGTCTGACGTGGAACCTTCGTAGTTGTCAGCCGATGTGCGCCGGATCGGCGCTTTAGGCGACTCCGAGTTTTGAGCAGCTCAAAACTCGGCTTCGCGTAAAAGTTTACGCAGTATTGCGCTGTTTAGCGTAATTTTTTTTGCGTAGTTTGCGTAGTTCTTCCGCGAACAATGCGCGAAATATGCGTGGAATATCAGTGATCGTTCGCGAAAATGCTGCCGCTATCGCGTTCACCGACGACTTTCCACTGACGATTAGCAGACATAATCATGACGCATGTTTCGCGCTTGTAACACCTACGTATCACTGAAAATCACACACACACACACACACACACACAAATATTGGCGTATGTATCTCTAACAGTACACGTAAATAAGCGCATGTAATACTTATGAAATACTGATGAATTACTGCTGTATCACTAACAACTCACGTATGATTGGCACTATATCGCGGTCATTTTATCATATCCCATCAGACCAATTCCTGCTGCCGAGGGGTGAACATCATACCCGTGTTTTGCGTGATCTTTCCATAGCTCTTGCGCAATTCATCGGTGATTTTCATCTCGTAAATCAGCGAAAATGGTCAAATTCTCGACGGACAAGCACGCAAAACCAAATTTCTTACGTCATTCATGCGTTTACGCGACTTTCGGGCAGTGTGACCGAGCCCCCATGGAATCGCGTAAAGCGCCGATCCGGCGCACATCGGCGAAGGTTCCACGTCAGACAAACTCATGAAGTGCGCAAATCGCGCATGTATCGCGTAAGGCTCGAATTTCTTACGTGATTCATGAGTTTACGCGACTTTTGGGCAGTGTGACCGGGCCCTAATATTGTGACTTTTCCTTGCCAAGTGTGAATGACTTTTATTTTGCTTTACATTCTAAAAAGAAACCGTAAAATAAAATGAACTGCGACACTTAAGGTGGTGACGGTTCTCTCCCTTCTTGCATGGTCGGAAAGTGATGATGTTTTTCATGGCATAAATTACTATCCAACCCCAGTCGTAGATGAATGTCCGTGTCCTTCTAGAAGTAATTATGTCCACGATTTGAAACTGTGGAGTCAGCATATGACAAGAAGAAGTGCCCAAAAGGGTGCTGGACAGGATGAACATTTTAAACGGTCATAAATTAAAAACCATGGGCTCACAGGTTGCTGCCCCGGCTCTCTGGACTTCCACTAGCAGGGTGGTGGTCGTGACTAACTTGGCTAAGAACAACAACAACAACAAAAAAAAAAAAAAAACAAGAATGTTTTTGCATCTTCTTTTTGCCTTTAATCAGCTACCAGAACTGTTGAAATAACTCTTTGCTGTGGTCATAGCATGGACCTACACATGGACGTCCCTCTCTTGTTAATTAATTCATGCACCTGTGTCTGTCAAAAGTATTACAAAAACAAACATTTCAAACATGCTTTCATGCTCCGGGGGGTGTTTCATCAACGTTTGTCAGCGCTGACAACTTGAATCACCATAGTAACAGTCAGTGACCAGAGCATCTCAGCCAATCAAAACCAAGGATTTTGCTGAAATTGTCAGCGCTGACAAACGTTGATGAAACACCCCAAGATCTCATCATTGACCTACTACACATGGGCGTTCATCGCTTGTTTAATTCATGCACCTGTTTCTGGCAAAAGTATCACACACACACACACACACACACACACACACACACACACACACACACACAATTTTTATAAACATGCTTGATCTCATCTTGGACCTACTACACATGGACATTCATAGCCCGTCAATTGATTCATGCACCTGTTTCTGCCAAAAGCATCACAATAATATTTTAAACATGTTTCCCTGCTTTGATCCCATCATCACTACCGACAGCCAGCATGGAACAAAACAAGACGAGAAATCTGAAGACAATATATATTCGCAGAAGATAGTACATGTAACTCTCTTAAATCAAGAAAAATGCATGGGCAGTTGTAGTGTTTATTGGGAAATCATAGCTCAAGCAATTTGATTTGCGAAATGCAAGTACTTTACAACAGAAAGCAAATTTGTATTATATTCTTTTTTTTTTTCGTTCATTGTTTCAGAGCAAAAAACAACGGTGACCGTAGATGACATGTCTTACCACTAGGCAAAGTTACATGCGTGTCCACAAGTGTCCACTTCAATGATTACTAATTTTGTGACACAAAATTTGTCATCTTTTGAGGTTTGCTGCCCCCCCCCCCCCCATCATTGGTGTTTATGCAAAGTACAGTAAATCTGAAAAGGCACCTCAGCCAAACTGCAATGACATGAAGAAAACGGTTCTTTTGTCAGTGACGATGCATGATTATGCAATCGTCATTGTCCAAACATAGGAATGTACTCAGTAAGATGCGCATAAGCAGGTGGCGGTGGTGATGATAGGATCAAAGAAAGGCCTTCACTATTAGTCCATGTGTGCAGTAAGTCCACGGCCATAGCATAGAGCTACGTAGCTCTGTGGTCATGGTCACAGTACGATATAAGTTCCATGGTTACACTATCCCTAGGTTGTATTCATTCAGAGCATGGTAGTGTCCGTATTTTGTTACACAATAACAAGTCTTCTCAAATAGGTTAATTAACTTATGTATTCAATTACCCTGGACCTGGTAACGCGATATTCAAAATAAAACACACCTGTTCCTATTCGATAACAAGTCTATACTCAGAATTCAGTTTGCAAGCATTAAATGACGCTGTGTTGTTTAGGCCTCAGGCAAGCTTTCTTATATCAGGAATGGCCTTTGTTATGAAAATGTGCATGGCAATGAAATATAGGGCCTATCAGAAAACTGGCCACTTAAGTGACAAGTATCAATATCAATAAAAATGAGCAACGAAAATGGGTCATTTATATCATATGCATTTCTGGTCAGTTTCCCTTTGTTTGCATTTATTAGGATCAATATCATCACACCAAAATAATATCATTAAAAAGTTAGGTATTCCAGTACATCTTGCCAGTCGACTGTGTAAGCAAAGGAAAGGAATCATGGTACATGTATCACGAAACAGAATAAGGTTTATAATTCCGAAAGTTCATAAGTAGTAAGCGCCTTCTTTTCATTTTCAGATTAATGAAGCTTCGAAATAACGAACCTTATTTCATTTTTGGATTAATGAACCAAATTTCAATTTCTGATAAATGAACGTTCCGAAGCACGAACCTGACTTCATTTTAGGATTAACACACCTTCAGAATAACAAATCTTGTTTCATTTTCGGATCAAAGAACCTTCGGAATAACGAACCCTTTTTCTTTTTAGGACTAACGAACCTTTGAAATAATGGACCATCGGAACAACACTACAAATAAGTTTGGAATAACGCTACAATCAATGTCAGAGTAACAAACTCCTTTTCATTTTCGGATTAATGAACATCTAGTTGAAGGAAATTTGTGTGTTTCAGACTATCCAACCTTCGAATAGCGAATCTTATTTCATTTTTGGGTTATCAAACCTTTATAACCTTCGGAAAAATGCTTCAAATGTTCGGAGTAACGAACCCTGATTCATTTCCCGATTAACGAACATCTGGGTATAAGGAATTTGTGTGTTTAAAAATAACGAACCCTTTTTTTCATTTCTGAATTAACGAACCTTCGGAGTAACAACATCACCTCTTACTTAGCTGTTAACTGCTAAACCCTCGAAATATGCTTGCTCTTGAGATTTCACACTTTCTTACGGCTGCACACATTCTTCCCTGCCCCGCACACTTTATCACACTCTTGCCATAGACATAATACATGGTCAGTATCAGAGACAGAAAAGGCATTGCACTGTACAGAGTATGTGAATTTTACATTATTTTGAGGTTTTAATATCACATTGTGTCGCATTCTTCTCACTCTCAGAAATGTTAGAATACACTTTTCAAAACAATTCATTATGCAAATAATATTACATCATATTGTACATACATGTCTGTTTGATGTGTCTTTCCCTCTCTCTTTTTTTTCTCTTTTCGTAATACAGATTTTCCTATACGTTGCTGGGGGCTTCTCTCATGATATCCGAGTAACATTTAATATGCTATGTTCCCATTTGGTGACACTTCCCGTCCATTTTTCCAGACACTACAGCTACTTGAGAGGAGACTACTGTGATCAGGTGGTGGTGTATCGGTGTACGTTCGAGTTAGATCAAAGCAGTAATACACAGGTTGAGCTGATGTATTCCCCCACGTTTGAAACTGGACTGCAAACATGCATACTAATTGCCATGAATTGTGTTGGTGCTTTTGGATATTCCGAGAGATTTGGTGACAGAATATTTGCTACTACAGTGTATATGAAACATTATGAATATCCCCAGTACAATGGATATTGGCTTGTAGAGCCTATTAGAATAATTGCCTTACATACATGAAATAGTGGCACAGATTAATATACATGAAACCACATCCATTATAGCCCTACACTTTTTGTTACATCTCTGTATATGGAAAATTTGTTCAGACTTTAGAAAAGCCAACAATACAGAATGAGTAGTTTTTATAGAGTATTTAATGAAGTAAAGTCTCACAGTACATCACATAATAGTGTACCAAATGCTCAATAATTGTCTCTCAGAAGTCTTTTGAGAATATCGTCACAGAAGTGAGCATGATGAATGATGTAATCAATTAATTATCCAATTCTCAATACCAACACTTTCCACAGCTTTACCTCCATCGAACCATTACTACCACTTTTAACATATTTGATTATAAACAGGAACTAACACATACTTTTTTCTATTGGGTGGTAACATAATCACTGAAAGACAAAATGAGCATTAGGAAGAAAGCCCACAAATGGGGATAGAATTTTCTTTTTATGACTTGAAGGTAAAACTGTTTGAAACACTCTCCACTTGGTGAAGTCAAACATCTCAAAGGGCTACACAACATGCACATCTAGCAATTACACCTGGAGACTAACAACTTACTACACTTGTATCTTCATGCTGATTAATATGTGTTTTCCTTCAACATTCCCTTTTCTTATAAACATTGTTGTGGACAGATGAACCTCATCCCTTTCATGTAGCATTCTGGGATAAGAAAGGATACTGTCTTATGATGATAGGATTTTCCTTCAAAACTCTCTGAATAGGATGTGGGATTCCCATTTAAGCATTTTAAATGAAAAAATAAAACTTAAACAAGTGTTTCACTATATAATATAGAAATTCTTTTCATTTCGAAAAAAGAAGCTTATTTTACAGAAATATTTCAAGTATTTGCAGAATAACGTCACAGTCGATGGAGGTAATACATAAACCGAATATTTCACATACACATGTATTTATGGAAAACGTAGAATATAAGTTAATGCATGCATATCTTCATGACATGAAATTAAAACAAAAATGAAACCACGCAAATTAAACTACAACACAGTACAATGTTGTAGTTTGATACCATGTCAGCACAATGCTGACAAAAGGTGTCCCTGATTCTTGAAGGGAAACAAAATGAAATCATTATTATCATAACAAAATTTACACCAATGCACTCATCTATCAGATATTGAGGATTTAGCACTAAGTACTGATTAGTTTTTCTTTTGTAACACAATAAATTGGCACCAGTTTTTCATTATCAAAAGAGACCACGGAGCACATTTTGATATCAATACCCAAACTTTCTTTTCATTTTGCTTATATACTTCTTCATTCCAGAATTAATCAATGATCACTACTAATTTACATCTTTCTAACAGTTACATATACAGTGGAGAGTAATCTAAATAGATTTGGTGGAAGATTCTTATTTTGGGTGGATAAAGTTTTCATTTGCGTAATTTGCGCAGGTAAACCTTGGCTTCTCTCCAAACTGGCAGGAACTCAATTTTGTTTGTTTGTTTCTCTTACAGTTTACCAAGGGAAAACTTTGCTGTTATGAGATGCAAAAAGAAAGGATGAATCAAGAAATGCTATAACCTGTCAAAATGCTACAAGTTTGATACATTCCCATTACCCCATTACTGTGGGAGTGGAGGTCACAATTGAGTATATTACTGTCCTTCATTAGTGGCCAATTGTGCTGCATAAAATGCCAGAGCAAACCATCATTGACTTGGCAAACTTATCTATAACAGACGAAAATCTTGCAAGCATACCAACAGTAGAAATCTGTGTACTACAGGGAAGGCACATAAAAAGCTGGAATTATGCCAGATTTTGAAAGCTTAATCACCACTTTCTTTTTATGGCTGATACAGGAGGCCAGCTGCTCCATATGTAGTGTAAACTTTACACATCACATTAACTGTGCAAGTGTACAATATTCAATTACTCTTGTACAGGTATACACATACAAAGCATCAGACCCACATCACAGTTTTTGAAAGTTAAAATGTCTTCAAATTGCCATAAATGCTTGGGGCTTTTTTTTTTCCATTTACAAATGTACATTTTTGTTTTTTGTTTTACTGTTATAAATATATAATAGAGAATTCCACAATATGTCAATCTCTCTGCATGCTTGCAGCCACACATTTCTTGAACACACAAGATTAATATGCCAATTCAATGTCCACACATGCCTTCACCACTTGTCGTATCTCTTATTAACAAAATATACATTTCTTTCAGAAGGAAAAAAAAATGACAGGACAGAAAACGAATAGGATCTGGAGCTGAATATATCAATATATGTTCATTTCATTTCACACACATGTTCCACTCATATCTTACCTTCCATTCTTTTTTTTAAAATTCACATCATAACATCCAACCTATCATTCTTTGTTTAACTGACATTAAAATGAGGACATGAAAAACACATAGCCACGAGGAAAGCTGCCAAGATAATATAGCAAAAAAAAAAACAACAACAACAACAAAAAAACCCTTCCCTTTTAAAATCAGGTCAAATAACAGAGAGCACATGGTTTATCACACTTACAAGATGCATAAATACCAAGAAAACTGAATTGAGTTTACTGTAGGAGGAAAATGCCACACAATAATTCCACAAATCCTACACCAAGTGCTATGAACTTGGTGAGGGATAGCTTTCGCAAAACAAAATGCACACATAGCAAACATAACAGGTAAACAAACTTCTATTATATCCCCATCTAAAAAATGACAAAATGCTGTATGATCTGAAGATGGGCAATCCCTGACAAACGAGTCAAGGCGACAGAAAATAATGCTGAAAACTGAGAGGAAATGATACACATTGAAGACTTTCTTTCGCCTCTTTTTTTTTCTTAAAGCAGTCTAATTTCCCATTATGGATTCAAAAGGGGCCTGAGCTTTCCATCCTATCAGAATCTTTGTCAGAGGCAAAATAACCATAATTTCCCTTTAAACACACCATTCACTGAGCATTCACTATTGGTACACACTTCCTCTTCCTCTGTATTGAAACTTTATAAATATGACGCACTAGTATCTTGTGAATCTCGACATGAAGCAAGCCATTCTCCAACAAAGGAAATAAAATTTATTACAGAGTTTGGGAAAAATAAGTGACTGGAGAAAGTGCATGATTGGCAAGCAGGAAAGTGTGGGGGTTCAATTATATAGACAGAGAGAGAGAGAGAGAGAGAGAGAGAGAGAGGGTGAAGAAGAGGAGAACTATGGGAGAGGAAGATAAGAATGATTATCTATCAGGGGAGATGTGATATTGTGTTCCCCAAAGTCATCGCGACAATCACACTTCCTAAGGTGGAGGGGAAGGCCAGGACATGAATACAGTGAATAGGTCATTGCCAAGAGCTGTGGTAACACAAACTCACCCATCTCCCCTCCTGCTCTCATACTTGTCTATTCTTTTCTAGTAATATAAAGAGTACAAAATCAAATCGGATACCTGCAAAGGTCCCAGGGGTCACATTTTTGTGCAACTGCAAGATTTCATTTCACGTCTCCTTTTCTTCCTCTCCATTTGCACTGGATTTTCTGGTTTGAGGTTATGGACTTTTTTTTCTTTCATCATGTTGTACGCCGTTCCTTTTTACAAATATTCTTTTTTAATGTTTCCTTTTACATTTTGCCCTGCAGGGATTATTCAGCCAATCAAATTCCCCCCTCTCCACATGTTCACAAAGTCTGCCATGCTGTGCATTAACCCACTGCCCCTCTGGCTATACACAGCTCTCATGTTTTCTCCCAGTCTTAACCCTTCTCATCTCTGGCTTCTTGTAAAGCATGTATAGCCATTATACTTTTCTCTTGTCAAAATACAAACTGAATCCAAAGACAAAGAAAATTGAAATCATGTATCTCAGCTCCTGTTCTGGACATTGAATTTCTCATGACACCTGTTTTGCTCATCTAGACCCCCCCCCCCTCCCCCATCTCAAAATTCACATCCCTCCAGCTCATCCTTTCCATTTCTCCCTTCCCAAGACTCCACATCATCCACTAACTGGCCCGTGTGGTGTCCTTCACTACCCCCATCCCTCCCCTCTTTCTCTCCAGCACTCTCTTCTCATCACAATCTTTGCTCAATCCTGACATCCAATCCTTCAAACACTGTCACACACACTTACTGCAGGGAAAATGAGGGAGAGAGGGAGAACAAAGATTGACAGATAGATAGGTAAATAGATGCGACAATTAGATAGACAGATGGGTGGATGAATAAAGATAGACAGGCACAGATGAAAAACTGAGAGAAAGAGAGAGGAGGTGAAGGGGGGGGGGATGAGTAGACGTGAATTTCATCCCCTTTTATCTGTTATTTATTTGTAAACCATGCTTTTACAAGAGAGGGGAAACAAGAGGGACAGAAACAGACTGGAGATGATAAAGTGAGATGGTTTGGGTTAAAGGGCAATTCCTACCACAGAAGAATTGAAATGGAGTCAAGGAGACACCCTATCTGGGAGCAGCTGCCTCACTAGGGGGGTCAAACATCTTCTGTTGCACCCCACAGGGTGCCAAGGGAAACCATGGAGATTAGAGGATGCGACCCACATTTAGCATACATGAGAAACCACCTGTGAACTGGGAGAGAGGCATCTACAAAGTGCCTGTTGATATCTCAGGGATGGCTTTCACTGCTCTACACAGCCACAAAGCAAACTAACTGAATGCTGATCTGACAGTCTTCATGAATTTAATTTCACAATCTATTAACTTGCTGCCTTTGAATCTGACAAGTGGAAACATATACCTCTGAGTACATCAAATACTTTGGCTGTTGCAATGAGTTTGTTTCATATTTTTCCCTAAAGATTGTAAAGAGCACCATAAAATCATGCTAGCCTTACTTCAACTGCACATTACTATCATGTGAACTCACTGACAAAGTTACATCTGTATAAGGTTGGACAGGGTCTAACAATACCACACCATCATCATTCACTTATAACCATGCAATGGTGCATTAACCCATTAACAGGAATCTGACATCTATGGGTAAAATATAATAATATTCTGGGTAATTTCCACATCTTAGAGACAATGGCTCAAGTGAATGTATACATGGATGGGTACTAATATATAAGACAGAATAATATTATCTGCGTCATTTTACCATTGGATCAGGTACACTAGGAAACTAAGAATATCACTTTGGTCTTCATTCACTGCATCCAAATATTTTTGATATTTTTTGGTTTGACATTGCTATTTCTTTTGCTAAGCTTTCATCAAATTTTAACCATTGTACAAGTGGTTTCCTTGTCGAGTGAATTTTACAGTTAACACTGAGAGATAAACTTCCTTTGTGAAACATTCAAATTGCCATGTTGACAGATTATGATAAAATAGATCAATTCTGTTTTCTACGTACTACAGTATTCTAAATTCTCGACATAGGAAATCATTTCTGGATCTCCTTTGTTGTAACATCTATGGTGACAGAGAAGACGTAGAAGCTCATCAAATAATTCATTAGAGAAGAAAATACCTCTTACTGAGTTATTCCCCTCGTTATCTGAAATGCATTCTTTCTATCAAGGTGCATATCAACAATAGGATTAATATTTCATGACATGAAGTTCAAGCCAGTTCCAGCCTGGTTCCACAGACATTTAAAAAAACAAAATATTCATCATTTGCTTCACATTTTTGGAAGCATATGATATCATCCAAGTATCTTTGAGTACAAAGTGATGTTGTTATATCTCCAAGATACACCTCACCACAAGATTTTCTCATGGTGATAATTGACAGCGCTGCACTCCACTTGATTGGGGAGGGGGGAAGTTTGATATCATTCCGAGTGTTTTCACCATCTAGTCACTTGTTCACACTTGTAAATCTCACTAGTGTTGATACGTGCACCCCTCTGGAGAATGCCATATTATCACTAAATACACAGCATTGTGAAGAGCGCACACTGTCCACCAGAACAATCTCATCTCGTCAGCATCACTTGCTCTTCTGGTCAAGCTGGACAGTCACAAGAAGAATTGCCATACAATACATTCCAGTCAAATTGCAGTATAGTGGTCATTTACTGCAGGGTGTCACATATAGTCAGGGTTGATAGTGAAGCCTTTTTTCCTAGGTCCATCCCCGCCCTCTGAGGCACCCCCTCCACCTAGTGAGGTAGACCCGGTGAGCGAAACATGGGTTTCAGCCAGGTCAGTGCTGCCCACCGTGTCCTCACTGTAGAGAGAGCTGGGCCTTGAGGTACTCCTCGCCTCCACCTCATCCAAGTCCTCATCTGAGCTTCCAGGATTTATGACGTACTTACCAGTCCTAGAATGGGGCAGCAAAGGTGAACGCAAGAAAAGGTTAGAGCCAAACCTGATACAAAATGGGGGTCAAACTTATAAAGCCAATCAAATCATAGTATTTCACAACCCTACATTGACTGGAAAAAAAAAAGATACTTAAGTGAAACTTGTAACAGAACCTTAATGACAGCTTACATTCTCTTCCACATTTATCTGGGAGATTAGAACTTTCTAAATGATTACATAGCATACGTGAAAGAGCATCCCTTTTACAGATTAGAGTTTCTTCAATTAAAATGAAAACTAGAAATGTCGCTATGGCGACTGGTATGCCTCCGCCATAATGCATGGTTCTCCTAATAGGTCTATAGTACATGTGGACAATGTGTGATTACATTTTCACAAAATTGGCAAAATATTAAAATGACATGTTTGTCACAAATGTATTGAATGTTTACCTTCCTTGACCTATGTTTAATTGGATGAATAAGAGAGCATGTATTTGGGGATTTAAGAACTTTAACTTGACTTTGACCATTTCATAAGTTTATGCACTGAGTAATTTTCAAGGTATGGAGAAAAAGCGCAATTTCTGTATTGAACAGTAAATTGTTATCATTTTCATCTGGCCTTTGATTCATAACAGAATCACTGTCAGGCAGAACATACATAAATTCAGCATGTACTAAGTTTCAAGATAAGTTGAGCCACTTCCGAGATATGGAGAAAGAAGTAAGTTCAGCACTTTCACTTGATCTTTGACCTTTTGACCTTTGACCTTCTTGGCAAAAAAAAAATCCCAGAGAATCCCTATTGGGTTATACATGCATACATCAAGTTTTAAAACAAAAAATCCTGCTGGCATTATAAAAAATTATAAAACAATAAAATTTTGAAGTATTACCCTTGACCTTTGACCCCTGACCTTTGACCCCATGAACCCTAATTTCCCTAGATAACCACTGCCAGTCAGTGGATGCATATATACTATGTTCCATGAAGATACCTTGAACAATTTCCAAGATACAGAGAAAAAAGTGAAATTTTAACATTTTACTTGACCTTTTGACCTTTGACCTTTTGACCTCATGACCCCAAACTTTCACCAGAGAATCTTAATTGGGTAGTACATGTATACACTAAGTTTCAAGAAAATATCTTCAGGCATTGCATAGATATGGGGGAAATAGTAAAATTTTAAGCATTTGACCTTGACCTTTTGACCTTTGACCTTGAGCATGTGCACCCAAAAGTTGATAGGCACAACTTCGCCCCCTAATACACATACATGCCAAGTTTCATTAGGATACCTCAAAAGGATTTGGTAGTTACCCTGTCCACAAAATTCATTACGGACGGACGGAAGGACGGACGGACGGACGGAAGGACGGACGGACGGACGGACGGAAGGACGGACGGACGGACGGACGGACGGAAAGACGGACGGACGGACGGACGGACGGACGGACGGACGGACAACCCGAAAACATAATGCCTCCGGCACCACTTCGTGGCGGAGGCATAATAATGTATCAAATATGTGAGAGGCTATATTCTGTGACAGTTAAATATTTCTTCTTGAGCATATCAGCGTAATTGCATAAAGGTTGAGCTTTCAAAATATGAAGTATACAAAGGTTAAAGTGCATTTACAAGGGACTTGGGTGTAGGAATGTTAGTATGAAAAAGTGGATCCAGTATACATTGGAAAAGTGTATATGTGATTACATTTCATAGGTGATTGAAAAAGCACTTATAAATCAAATTGTTAAAGACTTTAAAAAAGTGAAATCCCTTTCATAATTTATCTTGAATATGCCGATAATGAGTAATCAACTGAGAGCTAAGTACTTTTTTCCGGAAGGATGGAACACAAAAATCTACCAGAACATAAAACTTCATTTATCCTCCACAGGCAAAGATGCTGCAATCTCTTTTCATGAAAGGAAAAAATAAAAGTCTTCTCCCACGTCACAATCTCCACCCAATTGCTAACATGATATATCTCTCGCTACAATCCTATTGGACTTGATGAAACAGTATATGTTCATGAAGTCGACAAGCAAAATTTGAAGGTCAGATTTGGGCCCAGGAGATGGAGCCTGGGGAATATTATGGGGTAATCCTGGGCCATGTGTAACTGCTGATTTGATGGCAGAGTTTGAGTAAATCTCCTGATAGATGCACTTACAGCAGGGGGGCAATCACTAAAAATTGCTAGTTTCGGCCGTGGCTCTGGTTCCAGCCAAGGCCATGGCCAGATTGTTTTAGACTGACGAAAGAGCCAATTTAGACGCATCGTCCCTATTTGGCCTCACATCAAGGCTGGGAACAATGTGCACATAACAACGCCCCAAAACAGATTCTTCTATTCATCAATCAACAATGCCTACTCAGTTTCTTTCTGGTGGTGGTAGTTTAAGGAAAAGTAGGACTAATGTGACGTACGTCTCACAAACTCATCCTCTGCAATCAATTCAATATCTCCTATGGGCACAAATTTAAATATAACACAAGTTTTATGACAACAAAGTAAAAACTCATTTTGAGAAATGTTTTTGTGAGGGGTAATTCTGCACTTTGCTTCATGTTTCTGTACTCAGTCTACAGACAAAACAAAATGTGACATTGGCAGTTTTAGACACATATCTGTTATATGGGCTAAATAACATGCCAATAGTGAGGGCAATAATATCTGTCTGGAACCATATCTAAATGTATTTCATGGTCGACTGAAACTGTTGTCTTGTTTCACTAGTCAACTTTATTACAAGAACATCAGTTTTGCACACCATTATTAAATTGATATGATAACAGGAGAAACCATCTCGTGAACTAGCATTTTTCAAAAAATAAAAACAATAACACCATCCATATCATAAAAAAGCCACGACCCATGCAAAGCAAACCATAACAAACATACATGTATCTACCTTGCTAAAACTTTCTGCCCTGTCTAAATGTAATAATTCATAACTTCATGCAAAAAAAAAAACAAAACAAAACACACACACACAGTCACACAAATTATAAATGCGTAAATGCAAGCTACACAAAAGACTTTGATATCTTGTTGAAGGCCCCAGTGGTAATGTATCATTAATACTGCATGACACTACCAGGCTAACAGCAAAATAATAGCCATGCCTCACAGCCATCAAGGCAATGCCATACTCATCATTCAGAATGTAGTCCTGATCATTTCATGTTGGAAACTCTGTAACTAGACATATATACACACACAAACACACAGACACACACGCACATTTTGAGTGATTCAAAAGCATGGCATGGATGTGACTGTACAGTACATGACAAACGAACTAACATGCATGAACAACCCTTGTTTGTTACCAGTAGAATACTGTCAGGATTCAAAGACAAGTTTTACAGTTGATAAAATATATGTACAACTACAGGGGAAAAGTAAACATGATCAACAGAACACGAGGATATCCTATTATGGGATGTGATTTCAAACAAACAAACAAACAAACAACAAACATCCTAGCAAAATCCATTTTTTTTTTTTACACCCAATCATCGCAATCAGACAGACATTTTCCCAAAACAATCAGGGTAGAACAACAGTTGAAGCATTCATGTTTAAAAAACAATATGTTTTCAAGTTGATGTTGCGTAGCATTCCTTCCTGTCAAGTGGGGAGTGCTGTAAACACTGAAAGGCAGGGATATATTAGTCATGTAACATTGACTTAAACATATCCACAGAGGAACATTGGTTTTCATGCAGACAATTCAAACCAAAATCCATTCATGAGCAACATAATTCATTAATTTATGATATACAGCTACAGATGTCATTTGCAAAATTTCCTAGCCTGCAAACATTAAATGAAAGTTTGTGCAAAATCTGCACCACAATACACTGGGTAGAATGATAAGCATAACTGAGAGGTAACATGCTTTTGTCAATGCATGACAAAATTTAAATCAAGCAAAATTATCATACCCCATGAAAATCATTTAGCCAGTCTTGAAGATTAATAAAAAATATACGGTGTGTAACGCTAACAAGATCAACCATGTCTATTACCTTGTGTAATGTGTGACAACTTCATTGACCAGTGGATATATAAAAGGCTAATAAAATGAGATTCTGCAGTGCTGGAACATTACTGAGTTATATGTGTATCACGAAAACAAAAAAGTGGTATAGAATAAATTTCCAAATAGTCAAGATTCAATAAAATTGCAGGATATAAAAGAAGCCAATCAAATAAAAAAGAAGAAGAAGAAGCTTTTAAGATGCTTTACAGTGATGCAACAAATGTAAACTTAAGTCAATTTCATGCCAAGAAGAATATGCATCTCTTCTTCAATAGTTCTGCTTGTCTGTCTATTTCTTCCCTCTAAAGTTAAGCTAGTTTTCCCTTCGTCTCAAACTTCCTTCGCTGCTTAGGCCTCTTTCAGCTTCTTTTGGTCACGTTACAATTATCATCATCATTACTGACATTTGCCTCTGGTGTGTGTTCACCTTGGAGAACTAGAAAAACCTTGTTGTTTTGAAATAATTAAGGGGCGGGATTAGGGGAGTCTGCCATATTCAACATCTTTGTCCAACAATCCAGGGCAAGGGGGGGGGGGGGGGCAGTCAGAGAGACAGAATGACGGAGATGTTCCCAATTCAATAATAACAGCCCCCGGTCAGTTTTCTGCGAGTGACAGGTCAGTCCTATTTTGGTTTTCTCCCATCGGCTCTTCTCTTCAAAGCGAGTGTATGTGCATTGTGCATGTGTGTGTGTGTGTGTGTGTGTGTGTGTGCTTATGAGAGAGAGTCAGTTGGTGATTTATAATATATGTCCATTTATTGGAAGATCTATTTTGAATGAATGCTTGTGCATCATACATATATTTAGATGCTCCAACAACTCTGAAATATAACAAAACTGATAGATCTGCATTCTCTTGAGATAAGTATCAATCAATATGAACAGAATGAAAAAGACATTTTGCAACCCTGAGGAATGGTTTCATTTGAGAAACTTATGTTGAGTGAAAACTGTTATCAATATCTATGCCCCTATTCATGGGACATTTCAAACAAATTTCAATACTTCAAAGGTGACTATAATTGGTACAGCTGCAGTCAAGCAACAAGAAGTCACCTGTTAGCATCAACATTGTTGCTAATATTTCTGTAATCAGCAATATAACTGCCAACCTCTTTATCATACAAGCCCAAGAAATTTTATCTAAAAATCTGATTCAGCTGTTGGGACACTGTCCAAGCATTCACTGCCTCCAGTGTCCAGAAACAGAAAGAAAGAACAGAAAAACAGAATAAAGGGAATTCTGAAAAAAAGTGCTTGAACACTGGCATTATACCATTGGCTACAATAAATGCAGGCAATAAAACAAGATGAAAATTTCATCCTTGGCAACAGAGCATGTGCAGAAATGATTTAGAATAGGAATCAGTTATCCAAACTGGGATTCATGAAACGAATTAATCATATTTCTTACTTGTCATATTGCCAATCAATGCCAAATGTTTCAAAGAAAAAGGTATGTCAGCAAAGGTTTCATGTGAGTAAAGTTTAGAGAAAATTTTAGGCACACAACTGTCTATAACAGACAGCAATGTCCCGATTTTCTTGTAGAGCAAAAGAGGGTATTGAACCACAGAGGGGAAGGGAGTCTAATATCACCCAATTTAGGGAGAATTTGGGCTATATGATTGGGGAAAATGATCTGGGACATATCCCTTTATCTCTTTGTTTTATCAGCAGGGTCTCTGTTCAGTTAGATACTGAATGCAAAAGAACATATCCAACCACTGCTCATTTATTCATACATATGACTTCGAAGAAGATGTTTCGATATTTCTGATATTGATTCATGTAGTCATTCTTTCCTGAAATGGATTTCAAAATTCATTATGACTTTCTAATGTTACATGTCAACTATGGCACTCCAGCGCTGGGAAAGATCTAAAATTTGAGTGTGAAGTTCTACATCATCGTGAATAATCTCGCAGCTTTCCCATCCTAGCTTTTTGCTGGTTACATATACAAGTATAATGGTATCTAAAGCCACTGATTATTACTTGTTACAGTCTCAAAATACAACTGGCACCAGAGGATCAGCAACTATGTTTGCCATAAACACAATGGACATATTAAGGGTTGACTACACGGACTCTGCTTGAGTAAGTTGGGAATTAGAGTGTCATTACTAGAGACGGAGGAGCGAAATACTTCTTACAAGTCAACAAGCTCATCAATTATGTGCAACAGGTGTATGGCCATTACATGCTATGCTATCCACAGGGATTAGACGAAACAAATCATATTTCAAACAATTTCAAAGAGCTGTCGATAATGTCATTATCATGCCACTGTATCAATTTTACTGACAGCTCACAAGGGACAAATGAAAGCATTTGTCGAAAGCAGCAAGGAGTTGGTAATTACAGAAATTGTAACAGAAACTGCCTTGTTTCTTATAGCTAGGAAGCTTTTCACCAAAATCAAAGCATTTAAAAACAGGCCTGGGACATCAAACACTTTTACAAAGATTATATTTTCAAAGCTTCCATCAAAACCAAAATAGTTGCGCTCATGCAGTCTGAGCTGTGGATCAATTTGGCATACTACAAAGTGACGGCAAATCAATCAGCTTAGATGCTAGTGGCTGGAGATAATACTGCAATTTACGAGAAAACATGTGACAATGAGGAATCAATATTTGATCTGTAAATGAGACACAACAAATATTCAAAAGTTGCCTTGTAAGGTGATGTGCATGATGGCAAAATCTAGTATCCTTGGCATTCTGTGAGTGTGTGTGTGTGTGAAGCTTGCTAGTACTGTGTGTGACTATAAATAGCAGCATAGCTTAAAATAGTAACTCCAGCTGACAGAACAGGTGGGTAACAGGTGTCACCTGTAATGGATACTTGCCATTGAAAGGGGACAATGGTAATCACTTTGTTGAGCTGATGATCAGTTACATGTAGCATGAGAATCTGGGACCACATGAGAGAGGATAAGATGAAATCCTTGCAGACATACACCAAATCAAAGTTCTATTACTAACAGTCTTTTTTCTCTCTTTTTTTTCACACTAAAGTGGATCTGTGAACTAAACAAAGCTCGCGTGACACTGTAATTCACTTTCCTAAGTTTCAGGGTTGAAGGTGGCTATGTCATCAGTTAACATAATCTCGGGCCTGAAGACTTTCAATTTACTCTCAAGAGGTCCTAATTAAACGTGTTTCAGCACAGACACACTCCCATTATCATGTGTTAGGAAAAGTGTGTGGGTTGTACTGTATATAATATGTTGTTCAGAAACAATATGGTCGCTCCTTCATGAATGAAACAGATTGATATCTCAGGGAGCATTGGGACCTTCATAAAATCTGGGATAGAGTCTATATCATGACAAATACTAGGTGTTACAAAAAAACATATCCCACTTTTGATGCTTAATAGCTCAAAAACTATATATCATATAAAACTGTCATTGATGTGAGCAATAGCTGAATCATGTACAATTTAGTTGGAGGTGATTTGAATATGAAAACCTAGATCAGTTTCATGAAATCCATGATTAATTTCAAAATTAGGTTCCAGATTTTGGTCAAATTTTAACCCTCTGTACAAAACCTGAACATTACACAGGATCTAATAATGTGTAATGAGTGTGTACTTACAATGACCCTTAACAATGGACCTGGATACCACCTGTTCAGAGCTCTGCTCCAAGGCACAAGATGTTCTATTAATTACCGGTATTCATGATGGATTGCCTGGGCACTGCTAGTCTGAATTCCTAGCAAAGGGTGAAATGCGTGCACATGAAAAAAGTAAGCACATGTTTCCACGTGCTTGCATACACCACATTTCAGAATGAATAAAGACTAGCTGTGATAGTGGAATTTCTCATGAATAAATCATTCAAATCTTGGTCATTGTCCAGGACCATTGTCTGGGTGTCAACTACACACTCCCATACACACCAATTGACTTCTGTGCAAAGTTCAAGTTTTGTACAGAGGGTTAAAAATAGAGCAAAATCTGAAACCTAACTGAAAAATTAATGTTTAATCTAATGAAACTGAATTATGCTGTCATTTTGAAATAGCCTCCAACAAAATTTACACTATTCAGCTATTGCTCATATCAATGTCAGTGTTATCTGATATATAGTTTTTGAAATATCAAGAATCAAAAGTGGGAAATATTTTTTGTAACACCTAGTATATACAGCGTTATTTAGTACCTTCTCGATAGTAAAATCTTCAACATTTTCCTTCAGGCACACGACGAATGATTTCATTGAGTGGAAAAATTTGAATTCTGCAATTTATCTGTCTTCTGATGCTTTTAAAAATTTGATAAAATGACAGTGTGTGTCATGACATTTCTGTATATGACCTTTATCACAAAGAGCAAATAAGACACGACCACATGTTAAAATTCACTCAGGAAGATGGGAAAAAAAAACAGCAACATGTGCATCATTCAAGGTCAACAGATAATTTCATGCGCTCTATACTGTCATGTTGACGTTATTCAAATGAAGATTGAAGTGTACATTAACAGACACTGACATTACAGTTTTCATTTCAGAAAACATTCTATATGCACAAACACACACACAAACAAGCACATACATACAAGCATACAAACTTATGAAAAGGAGAAGATATCGTATCAGATTTCTATGACATTAACCGCAGAACTCCATCGTCAAAAGTTTATCTTGTGCGCAAGACATGGTACATCAATAATAGTGAGCACTTAACATGTTCCAATCCACTCACTGATCATGGCATTTAGGGTGAAAGATTCATGTGTGCATGAAAATTACACACATCCACTCTGTGGAACATAATTTGAGAAATGTGTCTTTTTAAAAATGACAAGAAATTCACAAACTCAGAAGAGTGCTTATCACTCAAAACATTTCAGCAAAAGATCAGAAAAAAAAAATCCTAAAATCCATGCAGTGTCCACTGCAGGCAAAGAAGGTGGTAAACACACAGCACCCTGCAAGACTGATAGATACCTGCTCGTAGCTGGCGACGTCTGCGTCTTGCGCTGAGGTCAAATCAGAGAAATAAATCTCATACCTGCTGGCTACTATTAAAGCAAGTGTCTTGTCATACACACATCACTGTCACAGAGTGTGCGCACTACATTAATACATTCTTTGGAAAGTGTGTGTGATGTTGCATATCTGGTGGTACACACTGTATTTTACTGAATTTTTCTCCCATAAGCTCACAGTGTGAAAATTTGAAGTCCACATGCTGGTTTGCTATGATTACTTGATTTACTAAGTTTGGAAAACAAAGAAGGAAACATAACAAGGCGATCTGAATATCCTGTAACACAATAGCAGCATGAATAATTATATAGATATGTCATCCATTTTACCGCAGGTAACAAAAGGGACATATAGCACATGCTCAAAGTACATCTACAATATGAACTTTGGAGGATCTGGTTACATATGAGTGGTGGGAGTACTGGTGATTGTTCCGGATAAATGAAGTTATCAACATGCAACACGAGGGAAAAGCCTGGCATTGGCATGTACCACATACATCACAATTACTTCATTTGCTTCATTGTACAGGTTGTGGATCGCAAAAAAAAAAGAGGATTACTTAGAAGCAGTTTGGAACGCCATCCCACAAAATCCCACTACTTGACTTGATGCATCCGTGATTCTGAACATGTACATTTCAATACAACAGCAAGCTTGGCCGATCACTCCACCCACACGACAAAGTATGTGTGACTGTGACAGACATACAAGAGCGAAACAGACTCGACTTTTGTTTCTTTCCACATCTATCCACATTCAGTAACAGTCATTTACCAGCTCTGTCCTGTTGTAGCCTGTTTGAAGATCAGCGCATTGTGAATGCATGGAGGAAACAACATTTTGTACTCAAGGCATCAAATAATTCAAGATATTTAAAGAATACCACCATCAAAAAGCAACATTGTGGACTAATCATAAACAAATTAATAGACACTTATGGCAACCAACAATGTGGTAGTGGTTTGGTCACTGTGTATCAAATTTGGTTTGGTGATTTTTCCTGCAACTGAGCATTTAATAATGGCTACAGTATATTCAATGCAGCATGGGGGGGGGGGGGGGGGGGTGGGACAGGTGTCATATTCCAAAGGAAAGTTGAGTAAGTTGAGGATGAATCTGATTGGGTATAAAGGGTATGAATATTGTCGGGTCTAATAAATATTGTGATGGGAATAAGGAGACCTGTACACGTGTTCACTAAAGGTTTGCACTTTTGCAGCATTCAGGAAAATTCCATACATGTAGGGGTAAATTCAATAAAGCTGTTTATACCAGAATATGGCAATGTTCTCTCCTCTCGAGTAACTGTACGAAGAATCTCTACTGTATCTTTCCCTCTTTCTCTGTCTCTCTCTCTCTCTTGTCTTTTTCTACACAAACACCCACACACACAAACACACACATACACACAAACACTCATCTATTCACTTCCCGCACATCAAAATCCCTAAAATGGATAGAATTACCGCACTACAGTAAAATCCCTCCTACCTTTCAAATGAGGGATATCTAGCCATGAGTTCATTTCTGGGCGCTCTTTCAGACGGTGGGTTCAAATTTCTGGGTTTTCACTTTTTTTCCCCTCCACCTTATTCTAAAGAAGAAGTGTCAGCCGAGTAAGTCTTTCTGGGACACATTTTCCCCTCTCCCTTTTTCTGTTAAATTTTAAAGATGTGCTGCGAAACACTTCACTCATTAGGCGGGGGAATGAAGTAGCAGGCTTTGATCATCCAATAGCAAGCCTCCCATCAACCTGGTGAGGGTACATCAGTCTATTTGTTGATTAATTGCATTAGAGCCTCACCTTGCATATTTGCTTCCTTTTAGCTACCATCCACCATTTTTTTTTTCAGTCTTTTTTTTTCAATTTGTCAGAGAAACTGTATAAGGTGCCTGGCAGGATTACTCAATTTTCAAAACAGAAAAACAAAAAACAGACAAGCAAACAAACAAACTTACAAAAAAAAAAAAAACCCTAGCAAAATTGGAGTGTGAGTACTGGTTGGTAATTAGGTTGCAAGATTCCCTCTTACTGGCCTCACACAACCATTTCTGGAATAAACCATAAACAGACACAAACACACACACACACACACACAACGTACAGACATACATATTTAAAAATGATTGGTATTCACACCACCCGTGTAATTGTAACATGTTATACTAGCCATATATAGCACAGGTACAATCTGTATCCTGGTTACCCAGCATCACATCATGTGGTCTCTTGCTTGATGAGCCATTGACGCACACAGAAAATGACACGAACACCAGGAGACTCATCTCAATCTACACAAATCCCAATTGCTGACATTTTCCATTTCTATAACTCTCACTCACTAACACACGGGTGGCATTGTTTAGATATTGTATTAAAGGCATGGCAATACACTATAAATGTAAGCATTAACACTGCAATCTTGGATCTTGTATGACAGTGTCTTTGAACAAAAGACCCAATCATTATGATAGAAGGGTAAACTAACTGTAATATCTATTCTTTGAAATTAATGTTACACAAAATAATCACTTCCTTTACAATTACAAACATCTGTTACTCAGGGAGACATTTGTCCATCAGTAGAGGTAAACAGCCATGTGATGTATTACAACTTTGGAAACATGCCATCCGTAAAATAGTAGCAGACAACTTCAGTTTTCAACTGACACCCGCTATGAAACACCAATCTCATTTAAACTATACTAAAACCATTCATCTGCAGGTGCCTAAAGTTATTCTTGAAGAAAATAAAGTCTTTGTGTCATTGATAGATAGTACTTACCTTGCTTATATCCTGTTTGTGACAACTTCACTAAAGTCCATACTCTATCAAAAGTTTACGTACAAAATAAATCTACTAGATTTCTATGGTAAGCTAATGCAATTGCTAATGAAGAGATTTCTCGGAAATGGAATCCTTGAAGCTTTCCCAAAGTAGTCAATTTCTCCTTCCATGTGATATTGTTACTGGTTGGCATAAAATGATCACAAGGTATATTCAATGAACGTATCTTCCTTATCCTAGGGATTTGATGATACAAAACAAATGTTCTACAACTGATTGCAGGCATGTATCCATATCTTGATGCACTATTCAATCAATGGGTGATGCCATGTAACCTTTCATGTACATGGTCAAATCAGCTATGGTCAATTTACACTCAGCAAGCTTTTTACCTCACAAAAATCTAAGAAAATCTGTGTCACCTGTAGTTTCACATCTTACATAGATATTACCTGATTAACCTTGGTATTCAGTCTATGACTACAATGCAGATAGGACATAGGGGCAAAAGCTTCAACATTGAAGGGTAATAACAGATTTTTAATGAAAAAGCAAAACCTCTATACTTTGCTGAATGCTACGATCAAAATCTATTGAACACCACCGTCCCCAAATACTTCAACTACATACAATGGTCCTACCACTTTGAAAGGATATATTCCTTTTGCCAAGTATCCAGCAAAAACAATCAGTACTATGAATAGTGCAATACAATTTTGATTTCAACCCAATCTTGTACTTGCTCTCTGTAGCGTACTATATTCACGACTGCAATGCGAATAGTTGTAGGAGGGCCCCCTCTGCCATCCCTGATGAAGAAGATAGCAGTAATTGACAACTCCCATGAGTACAGCAGCCCGTCAATGGGGTTAAGGGAATATCAGGTCAACTTATACCACTGAAAAAAAAAAGGGCCCAATTCTTTCCTATCTTTAGCTACCGGAAAAAAACAGATATAACACGCTCGGGGGAAATGGTTGTTTTCATTTTATTCTCAACAGCAAATTTGCCCCTGGGATGACTTAACCTGCATAGCTATCAGAGAGTGAGAAGAGCTTGTAGTGTGCAGTCCCTGGTATATTGTTTTTGTTGGGGAGGGAGGGAGTACAAATATTTACATTGGCAAAAACTGAAGATTAATCCATTGATTTTTCCCGCTTTTTGGATCTAGGTTAGCACTATCCCATTTGATGTGTTAAAATCATTAATTTTTGTCCTTTGATTTTCTTTTATTTTTAGAGGTGGGTTGTCGAGCAGCTGCAAAAGAATCTGTCGGTCTCGTACATAGTGTATGGGAATATGACGTCTCCGGAGATAAGATAATCTTTGATATACGAACAGCCCAGATGAAATTGTACAATAAAAGTCTGAATTCATTTGAAAGCGACAAGATCTGATTTGATTATCTAAAAAGTCAAATTTACTTTATGCTGTAAACAATGCCATAACCTCAAATGCTTTCATACTTACTGCTCATAGGGGAGACGAACTAAGCCACCACCAATCAAAAGATATCAATATTCCTGGATCAAACCAAAACGCACCTGGTTTCTAGTCATAGATGTTACCTATGCTATACAGGCTGTCACCATTGATAATGCAACAGATGTTAAAATCAGCAGATGTTAAAATCAGCATGATAATTGATCAAAAACTATTTTGTGTTGGAATTTTGTGATGCTAGTTAGCCTTTCACTAGCCAGTGGAATACAATTCTGAAACTAATGATGCACTACTCATATCATTCCTTCAGAGATGATATTGATGGTTTTTTTTTTTTAATCGGAAATCCAAATTTTCAGGAGATTTTGATACATGAAAATAGCAAAATGTGTACAGACTTGAGAAAAAAAAAATCTGAAATCAGATTTAAATCTGCAGAATATCATGCTTGTTTCTTTCCTTGCAAAGAAGATAATTTTGACAAGATGAATACCCATCCACATTGGATATTCTTCCATTCATTGTCATAAACATGTCTGCATAATTCTATGAATGACTGGAAACATGTACGATGACATTTTGATTTGTGTTTTCAAAGTAACACAGCTTTCTGATCAAAATTACTCTAACACCTGAAGTTGTAGTGTGCCATTTGCATAGATGACAAAAATAGCCATATTAATCACAACTATCAATTTTCCTGGTGGCAATTATAAGGAAATGTGGAAATGTGATTCTCAGAAAACTATGAGTAATTATCTTTTTTTTTCTAGCATTTCAATTTGAAAAAAAATCCCTTACATTTGTTTACCTACATTTGAAAGAAACAAGCATTCTGTTGCATTTGTTAAAATGACGGATAGTTCAAAGAAAGCGGCAGTAATTTGTTTTTTCTTCTAAATCCGGGTAAACAATATACAAGTGTATTTACAATGATACTAGTACTGCTATGTTACAGTGTCCACAAGGATTTGTTTTTCTTTTACAATGCTTTGAACAAGCAGGGTCGGTCACAGCAGGGAGGAATGAAAAAGATCCCACATTTCCCTGGTCACAAGTTTGAAACAACTCTGCAAAACCATATTTGTCCCAAATGATGATCTTTTATAAAATTAATCCTTTAAACCTAGATGCATTATGCTGTCCATCAGCAATCTGTAATCTAAAAACTAACTATCTAAACCCCCCCCCCCCACACACACATACACACACAGCATAGATGACAACAGTGAGTGAGAGCTGGCTGAGGGAACAGCCATCCTAATTTTGTTTTGTTAAACACATCTTCCTCTACCGCCCCTCTTTGAGAGGCACTTCTTTGTGGTTACAGATTTGACCAATCTCCCCCATCACGTCATCCCCGACGCCCTGATCACTGCATCTTCTCCTCACTCCCAGGCAAACATGTTCATTTTAAATTGGGTCATCATCTACTCCATGGACTAAGCCCCAGGACATCATCCCTCGATACACTCCACACAGACGGAAGAGAAAGATGTGAGAGTCAACAGTTTTTACAATTGATGAGGCCTAATTTTGGCCACTTCCTGTGCGGGTAGCCAAGGAGGCCTGCCTTTCTTTGCACCAAAGCCTTTTTAGCAACTTTTTTCTCCCAGTACATTGAACTCCCAACAACAAACAGAACAGCCCTTTTGAGCTCACACCGTTCTTGAATTTTCACTCTCGATTTCTCATCCTAGGGAATAATTGTTGATAAGTATGTTTCATTATCTGACCAATGACATGATAAATGCCGTTCTTTAAATAGATATATCTCTACCACCATAACTGTTCTCATTAAAGTCACTCACATTACTTTCACTGCAGTATTATATGGGAGTAACTTGTTTTTATTATATCACACATTACCATTATAATGTTACAACTACTACCACCATCCATGGCCACTCTGATGATTGATGTCTTAAAAATGTTAGCAATGATGGCAGATAATGACAGTAATGGGAAAGACAATGATATAACAATGGTGAAATATCATAATTAGAATAGCAATTAATATAGTAACTACATTATATCAATTTAATGTGTGGTTACTTTGTACTACAAATGTCTGCTGCTCCCATTTGAAACTAACTCTGCTTCCAAAATTCACAGAACTACAGTACTCCTCATGAACCAGTTAAACGGCAAAACAAACAAACAAACAAACAAATAAACAAACAAACAAACAACAACAACAACAAACAGAAAGGGAAGAGACGAGTAGATCTAATCTCCAAAAATTAACTACCAGTATTCATAATTTATATTTCACATCTCATCAATTTCAATCTCTTCATGTGATAATGTTCATGTAAATGTTATCTTTACGTAAATGATACATAACACACACACACACACACACACACACACACACACACACTTTTCATCCTAGTAAAACAATCTTCTTATGAACATATTACCGACAACTAATGTTTCCTAAAACCTGAACCAATTGATTATTACACGATTCCGATATCCCATGATGAAGCTCAGCTCATGTATGAAGAATGTACATTGTGACAATGGCTGCCTAAATCAAGGTAATCAATCAAACATGAATTAAACATTGATGGCTTGACATGATAGGACATGGGAGATATAAACGGCCCATAATGCTAACAGGGCACTGAATATAAGAGTCTCAAGTGTCTTAACCCATTCCCGATGGAAAGCTGGTGGTACATCTGAAATGTCAATGGGCATTCCAAAATCCTGAGGGAATAGCAGGTTTATCTTTTCAATGCAGCCTGCATCGGACTGTGGCCAGCCACTTCAGGAAATGGTACATTTCTAAAATATCTTTAGATATGTTTGTCTGTCTTATTTAGCTTTGAGGATAACATTTTTTTTTTTTTTTTAATGTCTTCTCTTTTCTTAAGGTCACCAAGATGGACTCAGGAATGTGTAAGGACCATTATCACAAAGTATTAACATACAAAGCTATGATGGTTAGAAAGCATTACATCTCCATGTTAGATACTACCTACAAATGACTATCAATTAGTACAAAAAGTTGAAATGTATAGTTCCATTATTCCCATGCTTCCCTGACAATCTACCTACTGGTATGATAGATTAACTGTCAAAAGAATGGCTGAAATAACAAATCTCAACTCAACCATTAAATGAGGGTCATGCTATGGCTAAAAATTTGATCTACTTTACTCTACTAAGCATTAAGCGCATCACCGGGCAGGCGGCATGGAAAACATGACTAGGAGGAACTTACCCATTTTTCAGTAAAGGACTGCACAAAGAACGAGGGATGTTTAAAATGATTAATATCTTCATCTCAAGAGATTGTAAAAGGTCTGGCAAAGAGAATGCCAGAGGCGTACTGTTTGAAGGTCATCTATTCTACATGATCAAACTCGTAACAAGATTACTGGAACGGAGTATTGTCAGGATTAATGTACGAAAGAAAGAGATCTATAGGAGAGGACTGGAAGGGGAACTTATGACAAAAGGAATTCTTTGATACAAGCAAGCTGACCCATCTTTCATTGTCCATGCAACTTCTTGTCAGAAGATCAATCCCCCCCCCCTTAATGTTTCTTCATAACATCAGTCAAATAACATTATTGTCTCTGTTTTTTCTTTTAATATCTGTACTACACTCATGAAATGATGCTGATCTGTGGAAGAAAGTAGACAGGATAAACCATGTGAAATAGCAGGATTTGAGACACAGGTATCATGCACTGCCAAAATACTCCTATTTTGCATGAGGAAGTGTTTAAAGCTCAACTGGGATTTTTTGATAAGATATGTTTTGTACACAATGGGAAAAAATGGAAATCTATATATATATATATATATATATATATATATATATATATATATATATATATATATATAAGAACTGCTTCAGGATAAACTGAACAGAAAAACAAGGAGAGTTTTAAGTGACAGAGCAAGAAGACACATTGAAGCAAGGTTTGCAGTACCCTCAGGGGCAAAGGAAGGGAGGTGTATGTGTGTGTGGGGGGGGGGGGATGAGGTGGCGCAGGGGAGGGAGGGAGAGGGCAATGGTTTGGAGTAAGCATCATGGAGCTGAAATTTCAATCTAGAGAGTTTTTGTTCTTTTAAGCTCAGACTATCCAAGAGACATTTGGAGTACTATAAATTGTAGACAGCATACACAAGAGGTAGGCTGCAATGAATCGGAAGCTGCTCTGCTTTTCTCTTCTACTGTCCATCAGAGAGAAAAAAAAAATTGATCTAAGAATGGGCAATGGTTAGCTGGGGTGGGGCTGGAGAGAAGGGGACAGATTGGCTGCCAGAGAATCTGCCAGCTCTTCAACACACTCGTTCACATCAAGGGGGTCCGCTTTGATCATGTCCGAGAAGCAGCAAGTCGGCCAGTGTAAACAGGTGCCCCGTTTCACTTTACGTCTGCCCCAATCTCCTGTTGGCTAATCAGGCTTAAAGGGGTGCCTCAGCTCTTTGCATGCCAAAAATGTTCTGAGTGTTCATATCAGATATTCAGGGCACAAACATTGCATCTCAACAGTACACAGGATTTCTTGATTTCAGATTTTGATTGTCATGCAAGGGAACTCATCTTGAAAAGAATCATATTTTAGTCACGAAAAAGAAACAAAAGCAATTGAGCAATTCAAAGCTAAAATTGCTCAAATTTGTATCAATATAAATGGCACGAAAAGCGTATGATCATGTGATTATGATACCACAAGGAAGAAGGTATATGGAGCTATAAATCTGCTGTAATTGGACAGAAAGAGCTTAAGAATCATGTTCCACTGCAAGGACTAATGAAGTTGGAAGAGGGGACGGGAAGGGGAGGATTTTATGCACACAGAGGAAGATATAAACAGCTACAAACAAAGATGGCATGTCCTTACCGCGCTCTCCTGACGACATCCTCAGACCGTTCTGACGTGGATGAGTAGACTCGCGAACGACGGTACCGCGAGGAGTCCACACTGCTAGCGCTGCTGAGACGACTGCTGCGATTTGACGAATACTGTGAGTAGCGAGGCACGTAGTCTCCCTCCGAATCACTGTCTCCACTATCGCTGCCCGACACGCTGCAAATAATACAAATGACAGGTATGCACACATAGTTATCACTCTGCTTGAATTGGTGTCAAGTCTTTCTTCGTTTCGTGACAGTAGAGCCTGGTAGAGTTGGGGTCTGAATGTAAACGAGGTTGGAATTACCTATGCCTACTTTCTACAGAACACAAAGAACAAACCCCTGTATCCTTCACAAATTTGGAATGCAGATTTCTCTTGAAATGCCCTGCTGTAAAAAATTACAACAATTTTTTTTTTTTTTTTGCAAGAAGAAACAATTAAGCAAGCTTGGCCTGGGAAACTTCTCAGCTGTTGTCAAGAGTGGGCCTTGGGGGAAATGCAGGTAGGGTTACTTAACTTACGTTATAACTATACAAAGTAAAAACTGTGAAAGGAATTAAATTCAGATTTAAGTGTAGGAGGTCCTACATAGCAAAGACGATGTGTATCACAGCTTGGTGAGGGAAATAGTTGCATGAATAAAAGACACAGATATTATAGGGACATTTTTTAAGCAGTTTTTTAAACTTAACATATTTTTAAAAGTTTTTTTAAAGCTTTTCTTTATTCTTTTCAATCAACTGAGCAAATTCAAACTGATTTATGAAAAAGATGACGTTATCCTCACCTGCATTCACTGTCACTACCAATGTCATCCTCCAGGGCACTTTGGAGGTCAGCGATGCGCTTGAAGGCCAGTTTGAGGTCGGACTGAAGCTGCTCGTTGCTGGACTGCAAACCTTCAACTTCCAATTCCTGCAGTTAGGAAACAGCCAAAAACAAACCAGAATTGTGTGTTAAGCCACAGTAGACGAGTTCACAGGTCATGTGAATCAGGCACAGAGTGTGTGATTAAGACTTTGGGATACTGAATTTGTGCTCCATAGGAACACACAAATGTCATTACCAAGTCTTCATTACTTATGAAAATTATATATATCATCTGAACTCATTCTGACATCTCTCCCTGGGAACTATAAGATTAATTTGTCACTTTAAAATCCAAGAAATTTTACTAGGAACACATGTGATATGATTTAAAAAAATCAATACAGTTGTTTCTGTTTGTAAAGATTAAAGATGGAATAAAATTGGTACTCATATGAGTGAATATATAGGCTATCATTGTATATATCTATATATACCGTTGAAAACATATACAAACAAGTGTGTTCAGTGTTATGTGAACCGTGATTGTATTCAGTATAAGGTGCATAATTACAGCTGAGATGGCAAGGCGTACACACTCAGCATTTTAAGTGCTGATGAAAACAAGGACAATCATTCAACTGGAATGTTGACAATGATGCTATGAGAGTTGAGGTAAGTCATCAAGCCCAAATCTGCTGAAAGACATACTGACGCCACGCTGCAGTGCTGAAGTTATGTCAAGTCATTGGGCCAAATCCTGATGCACTACATTCCCTCACCCCGTACCATGGGAGCCCCTGAAAATCTCCGCAATTCACAAATGCTATCCTACTTGTGAATAAAAAAAGACGCCAATTTCCATCATGTACGATCACCCTTTGACCTACATACGATTCTTCTTCCTTTCCTTTGTCGCGCTTTAAGTGTTCGTACAGAGTAGAAATTTGAGGCTGCGCGGCAGGAGTGATCGGGTGGTTTCGAACTGTGCCTGTAACATTCTTCTTCCTGGCCCTCGAGGGCAGCAATCACTTAAGCCGATGATGAATCGTGGGATGCATTTGACTATGCTGCAAAGCCTATCACAGGCGAGCAGAAGTATAGCATTGTACAGAATGGAGGAAAAAGAGAGAGGATGATAAATCTAGAGAGATAGAGAGAGAGAGATAGAGGGGTAAAGGAAAGAGAAGGTGTGTGAAAGGGAAGGCGAGAGACGAGGGGATCCACACAGGAGTGTTGATTGCCAGACTTACCCCTCATCATCCCTTTCAACCCCCCAAGCTAATGGATGGATGACTGCTACCATCATGGCTTCTCACAGCCATTCATTGCCACTTTCAGGGGTGGAGCCTTCCTCAATGACTTGTGCTTTACAAGATCAGTGAGAACTTCCACTCAAGTAGGAGAGTTACACCAATAATGTGGGCGATGAAACAAAGGAAATAGACTAGAGTGAATTTTTGTTAAGGATAGGGAGACAAAAGATTTATTACCAGGCGTCTGTCAATAGACCAGATAAGGACACAATCCTACAGGAATCATGGAACAGTTGTCTATACTCCTAATTAACCCATTGAGGACGAGTCCTGAGTGTACTAGGGTAGGTGTCTATGGGAAATGCATGTTGTAGCTAAATCACATCGCTCTCAATGGGTTAACATTGTGCATGTGTGTATGTGTGTGTTTATCAGTTACTTAGTCAGCGTATCTTAAGAGTGTCTATCTGTCAAACAGTTCTCTTTTAAAACATATTTTCTTGTAAATACATAAGTTTGTCTACGATGGTGGTGTGATACTCCAGCAGGATTACAAAATCATCATCCTACGTCTTATCAAAGCACAATGACATCATTACTCCAGTACCCTTTACACTGCACACTACTTCTCTCAGAGTTCACACATATACACTTACAATTGTATTGTCTTTTTTTCTTTCACAATATTCCTCAATTTTCTAAAATGTGCAACATGACATGAAAAAACATTGGATCCATTTCATAACTTAATCTACATGCACAACAGGAAATCACTGATTGCCTCATCTCCTGAGCACATTGCTGAGTGTGTTATTACATCTCTCCTACTAACATCTATGACTTGAATACTCCAAAGCAATGTCATAATACATTCATCTCACAGCAATGCAATTTCCCAGACATTTTTTTTTTCTAACATAGTCATACATGACAACATATATGACAATCATGTGAAGGCAAATGTGTCCTACTTTTTGTGCATCCTGAAACAGATAAGTTGAGCTGTGAAACCATAAACCTCCCTTAAGCCCCTTTTACACTTTCACGGATCTCGTCACAATTCACCTTGGATCATCGCTCCGGGATTATGTCTTCTTCATTATTGTATAGACATCTGGGAGGAATCTGATGTGATTCTTGGCACACTGACATATCCCTGGAAAAATTCAGCTTGCCACCCCAAAGTTCAACGATGAAACACCATCTGTGCTCTTCCTTATAGGCACCATGTACCACCATGTAGCCTCCAAATACAACCTGGACACTTCGTGAAGACACCACAAGGTCGGTATTAACACCAGTGTCATCTGGGTTTGAAATTTTGTGCACTTTGCCAATACAAATGAATAACCATTGCGCAAGTTGCCATGCAAGGGACATCAATGAACATACTTCATCTATCATTTTCAAGACAACAAACTTGCCAAGATGTTTTTGACGAGATGCGGCAGAAGTCAAAGAGTACTATACAAAGAAAGGATCCACCCCTGAACCAATCTCCAGTGAGTCAAATGAAGGCAATGAATCACCTACAGTAACAACATCTCAGTCATTGAAGCCCACACTTGAGAAAAGAGTTGAAGAAAGGCTTGTCATAACTACTCCCTAAGGTACATGTATCTGCACAAATCGGAGTTCCCGACAATGTTGTGCAGACCGATCCTTCATGCGCCCAGTACCCGTCCGGAAACATATGGAAATAGAGCCTTCTCTTCAGGTGCTCCACATCAAATGACCTCGCTACCAATCCAACTTAAAAATTGTAACAACCTTGATACCTTCAAATCTGAAATGCAGGATTATCTTTTCCAGCAACTTTGTGAATAACAGGTGACATATTGTTGGAGCTGGAAGCCTTTGAATGTCCTAAATGATGCTATATAAATGTTGTTCATCATCATCATCACCTTATATCAGTTATGTCTGAAGTGCAAGAAGACAACAGGTATAGGTCCAGTGAATTTCTGAACTATAAGACACCTGTCAACATTCTGGGGATATCCCAGTAGACATTTTACACCTTCGTGTCAGGACTGCAAAAGGACTCAGTAGCCTCCATAGTCCTTCTTAAAATCAGTGTTGGCTCCATATGCTTGTCCATGCAGACGCCCAGTTCAGAATGTGGATCAACCCGGATTTTGATGCGAGATGATCCTGTATGCGATCCGTGAAAGTGTGAAAGGGGCTTCGACAACTAGATGGAAGACGGGAGGAGATATCGCTGGGCGTCTCCGATACCATCACCACGGGGATAAACTATTTGTCAGGTGATTTTCACATTTTCGCCCAGACATTTCCATCAATGCCAATATCAACGATGAGAACGGGAAAAACAATCCTCATTCTCTTCTGGGGATTCACTTGCATATGAGTTTTGCTGAAGCCTTCAAACAGTTCACACTCTCACCATTCAAAAATCTCATTGCTGCATATTTCGTTGTTTTTCTGCATGTGGGAAAGCATTCACTTTTTTTTTTCCATTGAAAGAGCAAACAAGAAAGCAAAAAAAAAAAGTATACCTAAAATATACAGATGTTGATTAGTTCAAAAATGAATTTTCCATGCAAGAGCACAATTTTGCTAGTATGTTTGTTTGTTTGTTTGCTTTTTTTTTTGGTAAAGGTAGGATAAAATTCACTGTGTTTCAGAGTGGGGAGGAAAGAACATGAGGCAAGGTCAGAAAAAAATGAAATGAGGATAAAATAAGTGAGCACAGATAGACAGAGGTTTAGACAGAAAAACTTTGGAAAGAGAAGAAAGAGAGAATATAGGGGCCACTCACACTCAAAACTATAGAGAGTTTAGACTTTGCCAAATCTTGTACTTGGATTTCTCTCAATGTGGATGCCAACTCACTGCCCCCTCCCCCACCAAAAACCTAAGAAGCACAAAACTCTTAAATTTTGTGAGTGCGAATCTGACGGAACAAACTCTTGCAAGCCTTACTGATGCGACACCCACTGGCTCTAATAGACTGCATCTATAGAAAGCTGAAGCAAATGGAAGCCACCTCACAGGTCCTGCCTGCAAGCAGAGTCTCTGTCAAAAGTACCACGAGATTTTGTGGCATTGTGGTTTCTTGCTTGCGGACAAACAAGCAAAATGCTGCAAGTTTATATCTTGTGGTATTTGCTATAAAATATTCCAAGTAGAAAAAGCACTCTGAGAGCGCAGACCTCCGCCAAGCATGCACCTCATTTCCACCACTGATCTTGTTCTTCCATAGAGATATCGGTGATTTCCACCCATACATATTTTATATAGCATTGTGCTGAAAGTCGCCTGATTTCCCAATATAGAAGCCTTTGTTACGTCATAAACCCTCAGCTGCACGGTGCGCCTCGCCCTAGCAGAAACTAGAGCACGCACTTTAGTGCGCGCAAGCAAACCTCAAATACGCGCAGCCTGAGCTCCCAAGTTCATTGACCCTACCTGCCAAAATATCAAAACTCCTTCATAAATTCCTCAAAAATTCTCGGATCACTACCAAAAGTTAATCGTTTGTTACTTGTGTCATTTTCAACCTCTCCTGCAAGTTTCATCCCAATCTGTTCACTACGTTTTGAGTTATTTTGCACACGGACAAACTAACTAACTAACTAACAAACGAACACACAAACCAACGGTAACGAAAACATAACCTCCTCCCTTGGCAAAGAAACCGAAGAGAGTGAAATAGGAGAGAAAGAGGGAGAGAGAGGGGGAGAGAGAGAGGGAGAGGAAGAGACAGAGCAAAGAAAATTCATTTTGTCTTCGGTCAATGAATCCATTAGTATCAAGTCAGGGAAAACATTCGGCTAATTTGTTACAGACTCTCAACACAGACACAGAAAAACAGATCAAAATTGATTGGAGCTGTATCATCATTACATCAACATTCTGTCCATAATCCTCCCCCTCCCCCCCCCCCCCCCCCCAATCTCCTGGCCAATAACCCTCCTAATAAAAAAGAACCATTCTATGGCCCAGCCTGGAAGCTCTCATTAAACAGCACTCCAGGAAAGGTTAATAACATTCCACAATGAGGCTTCATCATTCCAATTCTCTCCTCCCTCAACAGGCACTTAATTAAGCATTTTTGTCCACATGGGCTGTGGGAACAGGTGAACTACAGTCCTGGATGTTTACTGGGCCATGAAATGGATGTGGGCTGAAACCTGGTGATTTGTATTATAGCACCATTTCAGAATGAGATCAAATCAATTGCATCGAAATGCCAGCCAGCATCATTGACGCAAATTGTTTTCATGTAATGGAGAAACTTTGTATTTGACGACATAGACCACCACAATTAGGGAGCAATAGAAAGGGGAATGAAGAGATCAAAAATATTAAATTTCATGATACATAGTATTTTATCATTGTTTGACATTTAAAGGACACACGAATGGAGTCTACTCATGGCCATTAAACCCTCCAAAACAACCACATTCAAATGGCACTGCTGAGATATGTGTGCGAACCTAGGAAGATATACTGGATGAATTCATGCCAACACACCACTGCCGCCATTAAACTTTATTAATTCATATTACTCACAGCTCATAGAAGGTGCATGTAAAGTGACGGTGAAATACCACAGCATTTCGCATGGTATTTTATAATGTGAACGCAAATACAACTCAAGAAACCCATCAAATACTGTTGTATTTAGGGTGGTAGTTCAAACTTCATACGAAATTGCATCTATAGGAGATTTGAGTGTGATTCATGTCACAAAATACCACTGATTGCACAGCCGTATATAATTCTTATGTGACCTGATACACTTTGCGCCTTTTCTGTTGGAGAAATGTGCATGCGCAATGCACACCAGAAATATCATGGTATTTTGTGAATGAGACCTGTACCAAATTACTGTGGTATCTTACACCATCGATGGTATTTCGCCAATCAGAATGGTGCCCACAAATTACTACGCTATTTGATACCATGGTGATTTTAATGTGAATTACATCCAGAGTTGTGGGATGCTGAAAACTAGATCACTGTGAATGCATTGTGACATAATCCTTATATGTCTTGCATGACAACAGGTGTTCCCTGACATGTGTCATACATTCAATATTCTCATCTTAGTGGCAAGCAAATGTCATACCATTCTTTTGTAAGGACACATGTATATCACATGTTCTCCCTGAGCTACATCACCAGCAGTTTAGGCAGCTAAGATGTGAGTTATTGATAATAATGATAAAAAAATATTAGCAAAAATAACAGCACTAATGATTATTAATGTCATTTAAAATATAGTGCTTAATGCCACTGACTGCTAATTTTCGAAATAGACTGTCATGGTGACAGTTTATTCTAGAAATGGTTTTTAATAAAACTAATTGTTTATATTTTGTATCATATTCAACAGTACTTTTCACTAATTATACTGATCAACATTTTCATGTTAGTTACTTTTATCCCTAACTCACATTTTAGAACTATTTAAAGCACTAAAGCTATTTTTTCTGCAAATGTTAGCAAGGGGCTTTAATATTGTGGACATCTCCAAGCACATTAATACAGAACCGGAAGTTGAATTGAGATACAGAATATCATAACAAACATTGTGATATGATTCAAAATTCAATTTAATCACATTCATCGCATCTGTTCGATCTCTCATGAGAGCACAGTTCTCAATTGCTTTTTAGCTTGGAAATGAAAATAAAGAAGAAATGTAACACTTCCAGAATCCTTCAAGGCATTCAGTTAGTTTGTACAGATTAAAAAAAAAATGCTATATAATGATTAATATACAGAAGAAAATTCTATTTCCATCATTGGTCGTTCTTCCAGACACACAAAGATTTGTGGCATTTACTGTAGATCGTGAATCCATTGCGACGGTATACGCCACATAATTGGTGAGGTTCTTATTTTGGGTGCTTTTCGCAAATTTAAAAAACATGCGAAAATATCAACTCTGATCCCCGACATGAATGTGATGTGCACGTATATTTCTCCGTTCAGTACTGTACAACACAGTCGCAAATTTAACCACTCGCAAAATTGTTGGGAAGTCCCAATTCATGAAAAAATTAGACTCACTAAATATATGGTGTATACAGTATCCCCTCCCTCCAATAAAAAATGTATGGACTTGTCAAATGTCAGTCAGTAATTGAACAAACATGATCACATCTAAGTCCTGACATGAGACAAACTCATGAGCATTTTTTGATGGAACACTCTGTAACAATGTTTCTTTCAGCTTCATTTGTATACAATTTCTATCACCTTTGAATGGATTCATTGCAATAAAATATAATGGATATGGGGTGGGGGTGGGGTGGGGGGAGGCAGTGGAAGTTACTTTGAAAAAACAAAATCCTGGCAAAAATTTGCCAGTCAGCCGGCGTGTAACTGTGCACTCTCTCGGTGCAGCTTGCCGGAATCCAATTTTCATTTGCCCCACGGCTGAAGGTGGAGATGAGTGCTCAGGTAGCGCCACGACAGGAATGTCAAACAGACTGTAATGTAAAAATCACAGAGATGTGTGAGAGGAAATATTGCCCCTGGGGCTCATGGCTCTGGAATCAACAAGCCAGGATGGGTGAGAGAGAGAGGGGCTCCGGGAAGTCAATCCTGTCTTTGTGTAAATCTGATACACAATCTGTGGGCCACTCAGAAAATGCATTGACCTGTTATAGGAGCTGGCGAGGTGGATGGATTCATTTTTTTCCCCCATTTTTTTTTTTTTTTTTTTTTTGGGGGGGGGGGGGGGAGGTGGTGAGTTTACATCTTTCAGTCTGACGTCATGGAATAAATACCAAATGTCATCTATCACCTTTCAACGAAAAAGCCATGAAAAGGGGATAATAACATTACAGGGCATGATTGATGCCTGAACTTGTCTGCGTGTGTGCGTGTGTGTGGGGGGGGGGGGGGTGATTTAATATGCCTGTAATGCACATAAGGTACATACAACATAAGCAGTCAGATGTTTTGAATGGGGCTTGTATAGAGGCTTTGTTATGTAGCTCTTTTTGCGTGTGTGTGTGTTTGCATGTTGATGTGCACCTGACTGTTTGTGTGTGTTTGTGTATGTGTGCATGTATGTGCATGTGTGTTGATGGGTATGCTTACAGATTCATCAAATCTTTGTGTGCAGTGAACCTCTCAGTCCCACACACAGCTCTCAGCGCCCTGGTCCTTTGAAGTAACTGGAATGGATGCCGGAGGGGTCCCCTTTATTGGGCTGCAGAAATGGGTCAATTGGAAGCGACGTTCCAAATGTTTCCTCTTCTGAAGGTAGTCTGGGGATTAATTGGGTCAACCCATCTTACTTCTCTCTTACTTCTGTCAGCCCATCTAGAGCTATTTTGCCTTGGTAGGAAGTTTTTCTCCCTGTCTCCCCCCCCCCCCCCCCCCCCCCAGTGTTGATTAACAACTAGTTGAGTGCATCTATTTTATCATCTTTTATTCCAAGAATCTCTCTTTAATACCAGCATTTCTCACATGCCCTGCAAGGTTGAGGGTACAAACTTTTGATTAATTTTTTGGCATAGGGGCCATTTTAAAGTGAACTAGGCTAGTATAAAATTCCATGCTTTTTGAGTATTAAAGTACAATGCTTAATATCTCAAAAAGTGTTTGCATGCTGGTCCTTTTACAATACTTGCAAAGGAATGTCCAAACAGGATGAAAAAGAGAGCAAACAGAATGATATATGAGCTTTTGATATTCCAGGAGTCAGAGCAACTCTTATAGAAAATACTTTCAATATTTGATGCATTTACAACTTCCTATCAAAATCTGAATGATTATATCAATAAAGAGCATTTGTATATCAAAACCTTTCATCACATATAACATTACCATACAAATCTATATGAGAAACTAGAAATGTCGCTACGGCGACTGATGCCTCCGCCATAATGCATGATTCTCCCAATAGGTGTATAGTACAATGTCTTCACAATGTGTGATGACAGTTTCACATAACTGGCAAAATATCGAAATAACAGGTTTATCAGAAATATCTTGAATGTTCACTTTCCACGAACTGGGTTTGCTATAATTGTCTATTAAAGAGTGCAGGTACACATATTTGGGGAATTGGAAATTTTTACTTGACTTCTGACCGACCTTATTATAAGTTTATGCATTGAGTATAATTTTCAAAATATGAAGAAAGAGTGTAATTACCAGTACAAAATATATATATATTTTTCATTTAAACCTAACCTTTGACCTTTGACCTTCTGGCTGGAAATTTCCAAGAGAATCTCCATTAAGTAATACATGTACATATACTAAATTTTAAAACTAATAATGCAATCATTGCATATACTAGTACAGGCGTATATGAGGGAAATAGTAACATTTTGAGAAGTTGACCTTGACCTTTGACCCCTGACTATTGACCCATGACCCCTAAATTCCCTAGATAATCCCTGCCAGTCAGTACATGCATGTACCAAGTTCAATGAAGATACATTGAACCATTTGTGAGAAAAGTGATATTGCAACATTTTCACCTAACCTTTGACCTTTTGACCTTTGACCTTATGACATGAAACTCTCTCTGGAGAATCTTTATGCAGTAGTACATGTCTACACTAAGTTTCAAGAAAATAACTGCAGGCATTGCATAGATATGGGGGAAATAGCAACATTTTTAGCATTTGACCTTGACCTTTTGACCTTTGACCTCTTGTCAATGTCACTAAAATCTACTCAACTAATTGTCCCATCATACATCATATTTGGACCAAGTTTGGTGAAAGCTGCTTCATCCAGTTTTGAGTTATCACGTAAACAGATAAATTTTAGGATTTGACCTTGATCTTTGACCTTTGACCTCTGTCCGATTTCACTGAAAAACTAATCAAATAATTGTCCCATCATACATCATCCTCCAACGAAGTTTGGTGAAATTTGCTCCATACAGTCTTGAGTTATCGCGTAAACGGATAAATTTCATGATTTGACCTTGACCTTTGACCTTTAGCCGATTTCACCTAAAATCTAATCAAATCATTGCCCCATCATACTTCATACTTGGACCAAGTTTGGTAAAATTCCAGTAAATATTACTCAAGTTATCGCGTAAACGAAAGCGGACGGACGTACGTACGGACGTATGTACGGACGTACGGACGTACGGACGGACGGACGGACAACCCGAAAACATAATGCCTCCGGCACCACTACGTGGCGGAGGCATAAAAACTTTAGGTCTGGTAATATCACTTTACTCCTAAGAAACATATATCTTCCAAGTATCTTTCTAACAGATATCTTTCAGTAACCACAGCTACATGAAGTATGTATTCAAATAGTGTTGATAGTAGTGGAATGAAAATCAGCAGATACTGTCATACAGGGTTTGCATATCCCTGTTCTTGCTATAATGGTATTTTCAGCAAAGGTACAGTGCATTCTATCTTGCAGTACATGATAAAGACATGGCATGGGGTTTCAATATGAGATAATTCTTCTACTCTCTTTCTTTCTGACTGTATTTCAATTTTTTTTTCTCTTCCATATCAGCCTGATGATATTTGGTGCTCTTATCACGCTGCATGGGAAGAATAATTGTAAGCGGAACTAAAATTATAATACCGAGACTCATATGATTCATTTCATCTCACACAAGACCAAAAAAAGTGCCACGTAACTTTGAGCAGTGCACGACACATCAAACTGCCATGCAAACTTTTGAGATCATTTTCCTCAACCCACCAGACAATATTCTTGACAAATTTTTACCTCAACCCACCAGACAACATTCTTGACAAAATTTTTACCTCAACCCACCAGACAACATTCTTGACAAAATTTTATGACAACTTTGGTCGGGCTTGCAGGATTAAGTGGTAAACAGATGTTATCATTGTGGGGAAAAAAAAAACCAAACGACAAAATACAAACAAACAAACACGTCAGAAACAATTTTAGCTTTTACTGGGCAACGCAATACTTTCATGAATATGGCAGTTTGTAACTCCTCCAAGCACATATGCACCATCAATATGCAGGAAGCCAGACATCATCCATTCCAATAAATGGTAGGCTAAAGAGACAAATGTCTTCACTCCTTCCAGCAGTCAAGTGTAAGTGGCACTTAACGGGCAATGCGGTGAGTTGATGGAGGGTGACAGCCATGCACGTTTCTGTGTCGTGAAAACGAAACCTCAATGAAGAGAACCACTTTACGAAGTCCATTTGGGGCTGGGACGGTCAGCTGACCTGACTTTTGGCGCATTAGGAGTGGTCATTGTCTACACAGCACTTACACCCTGGAGAATTGTCCTGTCTTCCCTTAAGCTAATATCTGGCCATTTTCAGCCCAAAATGCTGATGTATTTCTGGTACATCACCCTTTGATAAGCGAGATAGCTAGGCATTTCAAACCTATTGTCAAGTGTCTTGTAATTTCCTCAATGTTTATGATGGAATCAAATGTATGAAGCATGGTACACTCTACAGTGATCAACGCTATTTATAAATACTGGGGAGCAAATACAGCAGTTTGAACATTATGGTTTAACAAAATGAGGTATCTTTAAACATTTTCCTTTCTATAAAAAAAGAAAGAAAGCTATCTGCTCAAAACAAAAACATTCACTTCCTTAATGCAGTGAAACAGTGGGTTCAGATTACTAAAACTTTCATTGAAACTGGGGCAGATATGGAGAAGAATGTACAAAAAAACAGACCATTTTTTCATACATGTTGCTTCATTTTTTAAGATTCATTTGTCTATCTCGTTCTCTGGAAGTTTCCACAATAATCTCAAAATTCTACTTTTTGTTCAAAAATGTAATCAACCATAATATCATTATTTTTCTTTTGTTATTGATGAAAAGCACTAAGAAACAACTTATTGTTGGCAACAGTGATGTACAAATGAAATTATTGCATTGTAATGTTTCTTACTACAAGGGTACTGAATAAAAGTAATAGATAACAACATCAGAGTAATTTGCCTTGATTTGTTCTAATTTTCAATGATTTGCATTTTCTCCTTGGGCAAAGTCTCCTGTTACAAGTTTAAACATTCCAAGAGTTTAGTAGGTGCCTTTGAATGTTTTTTTTTCCCTACATTACAATCAAACATCATTATCACCTCTCTATTGATTTTCAGGCATGCTATATCATTGAATACCTGAATGTTGAAAAGCCTGACAGTTCACAGGTTCCTCCACTTAATACATCCAAATGACACAAACAACGGGAAAAGAAAGTTGTCGCTTGAGTGATTCAGGCTGCAGCCAACGTACTGTGAGCTCCTCATGCAAACTCGCTAAGACACATTTAATTACCCCAAGTGCTTTACATGGCCTTGAGAGAGCTGAGAAGTACAGACAAATGTCTTCTCAAATCATTTCTTTTTTTCTGTGACCAATTTGGATGTGAGAAATGAGAATGGGAGAGACAAAAACAGACATCGGGAGATAGGAAGGGACAAACAGAGAGAAAATCTAAGAGATGGGTAAAATATAGTATGGAAATATGTGACCAAAAGAGGAGACAAGAACTATATAAACATTGCCTTTATCTGAGTCAAGTATTCCCAATGATGTTCTTATTCTAAGATAATGTTGAGAGTTCAAACAGAAAAGAAAAAGAACAGCGCAAATAAGAAGACTATAAAGAAAAATGAGAAAGGGAAAAAAAATCCACCAAAACTAGGTATGGAGTCAAAAAAATAAAGAGAGAGAGAAAAAAATTCCATCAGCAATTGGTATGGTGTCATGAGAGATAAGACTCAGAAGCAGGATGACTCGGGAGATGGCAGTTCCTGTCATCTCTTAGAGAAAGTATGTCACAACTTTAACCTCACAGATGTATAAGGCATACAAGAGAAATAGACAGGTAGAAAGGGAGAGAGAGAGAGGGAGAGAGACATAGAGAGAGAAAGCTACGACACATACACCACACAGCCCTGTCCATAAATAGCGGCGGTGACAATGCATACCGTCCTGAACACAACAATTACCCAGAATGGTGGGGAACGCAATCACTGGGATGAGATGCCTGACAAAGGCAAGCGGGTCCCAAAAAAAGTGACTGCTGATAACGTGATAAGGTCGCGGGGAACGGAAACAAGACACTGTACTACAGCGTCCTGGCGGAGCAGATTTCATCAAATTACTCCCTGGTCGCGCCAGCAAAACCCCCATCCATAAAATGCATTCAAAAAAATTCAAAATTTCCTGGACAGGAAAGACTGCCGCAATAAATTAATGAGAACACTTTATTTTCTTTGGCTTTTTCCATTTTGTGTTGGACAATTTTCCAGATGAAGGGTCCATGTTCTAGTTGTTTTTTTTTATTAAGTTAATCCAATAATAAGCCAGACAGTTTCAACACCTCACAATCTTGAACTCTGTGATATTATCAGAAGGCAAATATATAACACTGTGGCTGACCAGTTTGACTCTTGGGTCATGATGAAAAGGGCATCTTCCAAAGTGCTCAGGTAGGCTTCTATGCAACGAGTTCCCATTTTGATTCTTAGCTGATTGTATGTACATATTGTCTGTGTGTGTGTGTGTGTGTGTGTTTGTGAGTTTTGTGTCCGTGCATGTCTCTGGGTGTGTTGTATCTGTGTCTGTGTATCAACATCAACAGAGGACAAACAAGAATGTCCCACAGGAGTTAAGATTTAGGCATTCTGCTTCGCAGGGTTTCACAGCAGGGGCACTTTATTGGTGCAATCACATTTACATGCAAGAAATTTGATTAAAAACAAAAAATTGATTGAAAACCTTAGCATTAATTCTAAAAGCTGAGCAACCATACCTGTAATGAAACAGTCAAATAAAAAGGCATACTGTCTTACTTACAACTGTAAAAATTCACATTTGAAAAGTCTTGCATACATACCACAACAGCATTCACTCAAACGTGTATACACTGCAATGCGACCATGTGATATCATGAACATGAAACACTTAAAAAAAAAAAACCTTTTCCAATCCGAACACCTTCTCACACAGTTAAAATTTTGACCTGGAGAAGCAGACATGTTTTGCAATAAGAAGATTTTTTTTTCCCCTCCCTCAAAGCAATACTAGTTTTACTAAAGAATGCTTTGTATTGAAAAGGTATTTACCCCCTCAGAGCAATAGTTTCATTACCTAAGATTGACAGAAGCACACGTGGTATCTAGAAGGTATTTTTCTCCCTCGGAGCAGCAATTTCATTTTCCAAGAATGCTTTGTATTTAGTTTTTTTCTTTTCCTCCCCTCTTTACTGTAATTCAATTTTCTATGATTAACACAAATGCCAGGTTTTGTATAAAGAAGGTATCTCTTCCCCCCCCCCCCAGCGGTAATTTCATTTCCTAATATCGACAATGTTGCTCACTGTAGCATACTTGCGGACATATGGTACATCTAGGAATAACAGACACAGATACAGCTAAACAAACTACAGTCACACAGACAGACAGACAGACAGACAAAGAGTCGTCATAGGTGACTATCAAAAGAAAGATCCATGGAGTGGCATGTATTTTAACTCAAGACTGACATCCATTGAGGGGGTGGGAAACGCTGTTTACTAATGTCTTTACAAATTTGAGCAAAACAAAAAACTCCAAAACCCACAAACACACAAAGAAGGACTTTCAAGGACGATGTGTCACACACTTTCCCCCTCCATCTGTGCTCATTTTCTTAACATCCATATTCATGTGACTGTATGTGCACAGCTTTTCCCCCGGGCCCAGGCTCCTCCAACTTAGGAGGTCATAGTGTCATAAAGAAATCAGCAGTGATTGACATGACATTTAGCAGGTTAAATAATGCAAATAATTTCGTTGAATCATCTTTTTAAGGAGCTTTCCAAGCCCAACCGTGAGAGTTGCTGTTAATAAGTTGTACAGATTGTCCCTCAGAAATGACATTAAATGGAGATCCCATATGCGAGAGAGTAAGGAGTCATGCATATAAAATATCCCATGTCATTCAACGAATAGTAAGGCACAGAGTGCTAATCCAGTGAAATGGTCCCCCCACAACCCACACCAGAACAGGGACAAATGATGCTGACCACTCATGGTTCTGCCCAGGTGACTACCAATAGGGAGCTTTTAGGTTTTCACGATGCGGACATTCAGAGGAAAAAAAACCTGTTCTGCACAAGCCCAAAACTGCTTATCAAAATTGATCTCGCATCATCTGAGTTTTTATGGTCTGTTCCGGGCCATTTCAGCATCTGTCGAATTCACAACGCACAGAGCTACTTGACGCAATAATCATATGAGGGTGCTACTTTACTTTGAATACGCTGCATCCTTACGTAATCTAAAGCTACTTTGCGACACGACACATGGAGAGAGGAAAACGGCCAACGCAATCGTCGTCTAAACATCCGTGTCCCAAATCTGAAGCTCCCTAATGGTCACCAAATGGTATCAACAACATACACAGTGCCATATGAAGAAGAAGAAGAAGCCGTAGGGAGAAGAAAGAAGTGTAGGCTACGAGACTTACCAAAGCATGTTTCCTCTGGCTAGACTCGGACTCCTTGCGCTGTACCTCAGCGTGCTCCTCTCGTAGCTCCCTCAGCTCTCTCTGAAGCTTCCTGCTGGCCTCCTGACCTCGTAGCTCCTTCTGATGGACAGAGCTGTGGTCACTGGTTGACCGGTCCAAGGAGTCCCGCAGTCTCTCTACTTGGTTCTGGAGAGCCACGAATGAAACAGATGAAACATGCATTGAGTGGTACACTCTTGTCATACACATACTATTGAGCTCCTATAATTGCATACTGTAAAACCAGAACATTTGCATCATGAAACTTCGCGAATTGGAGCTGACGGCTTTTTGTGCAGTATAAAACTTTCGCAAGTTGCCACTAAAAAAACCTTTTGAGTGCATTTCACTTTCGCGAATCTTGCCTCGTTGTAAAATCCTCAAGAGTTTCATGCACGCAAAAATTTCTGGTTTTACAGTAGTATCATGAGAGTACAGCAGATAATTCCATGAAGTTACATTTTACTTTTCCGGAGTATGTCATGACACTATTTGGAAGATGAGTGTCTGTACTGAATGGATACCTAGGTGTACTGCTTTTTCAGGGTTAAAACCAGTACTATTGGCTTTAGAATCAGTATTTGAAAATTTAGGAAGAACAAAGAATGCTGCAAGTTTGTTCACTTCATTTTCAATTTTTGACAACATGAATTAATGATGCACCACGACATCAATTGTGCAAACACATCACGGAGAGAAACCCTGGTAATACAATGTACCACATACTACTGTAAAAGTGGAAATTTTCGCGGTGTTCAAATTTTCGCGCATTTCGCGCAACCAGAAACTAGCGCGAAAATAAAAGCACGCGAATATTTTTGCTTGCCATATGTGCCTGTGCGTGATGTCTTGATTCCGTGGAATTAAAAACACGCGAAACTCTTCCGACCCGGCCAAGCGCGAAAAATTAGTCACGCGAAAATATCCACTTTTACAGTAACGATTATATCCTTGCCTTCAAATGCTTAGCTTTACAATGTGTCACACTAACTTTGAACAAGTTCATTTGACCAGCAGAAAAAAAAATGGGTAAACATTTTGTGTAGAAAAAAAGAAGAGACTTGAAAGAAAGTGGGTAAAAAGAATCCTGGCTCAATGTAATCCCTTGATCAACCAACATAACACACAGCACTTCCTATTGTCCACTTCACCAATCACATTCACCATCAGGCTCACTGGCATGACTCTTACCTCCAGTTTGTTCTTGGTGGTCTGCTCCAGGTCCAGCCTTGCCTCCAGGTCCCGTGCCTTGGCCTCTAGTCGACTCATCTGGGCCTTGTCCACCATCGAATCTGTCATGAAGTCCAGCTTGCTCTGCAGTTCCGAGATCTAATGATGCAGATCAAGATTGATTTGTGATTATGATTTGAATTATGATTTCACATGGTAATGTACATGTAAGCAGCTGTGAATGCTTGTAAGAATGCAACCAAAGGAATGGTGGCTTTAAGTCCCGTAAGAAGAAGTAGGGAATGCGGATAAATGGTTGCTGTCAGGGGAATTGAACCATTAACCTCACAGTTGAGAGTCAATGGTCTCAGTCAAGTGAGCCACAATGGCTCTTGATTAACTCTACAACTGCCAACACTGCAAGTTTAAAACCATATCTACACATAACCATGCACACATTCAGAATTGGCAGAGTTAAGGGATGGAATTGTCGTGACAGCAGCACTGTCTCTCACTTGGGTGAAATCTTCAGCTACTGAAAAGCAGATTGACATGAAACATGACTGGTTTGCTTGAAATTGTTCTGTTCCACATTTCCACCCAGCTTGCGTTGCTCTTAATGGGTTGTGTGTTTGACAAAAACTCCCAAAATCGTAGAAGGTTATTAATTTCTTCTGTCATGCTATGGTACTGAATTTCCCTTCAACAACTGTATAGGTTCTTGTGTAGAGTCAAATATTTCTGTTTCTGTCTGCAATCCTATCATACATTTTGCTGATTAGGGTTCCAGTAGGAATGACCTTCTATCAAATGTCTAAAAGATAATGATTAAGGGGAAAAAAAAAGAGTTCTGCTAAGGCCCCATTCATAACAAGAACAAACAATCCATTCAAATATTACTCAGGTCTCAAATCTGCTTATATTCTCAACACCCCTGCCATATCTATACAGTTAACTGAGTGGTATTGCAGAGATAGAAAATAAATCAAATATTCATTTGGTGGGAAGCTAGAAAGTTGTCAAGTCAAAGTAGAGTTGAAGGCACTGTAAATGAAAGAAATATTCCACTCAGTGAAAACTACAAAAGTTAGCAGGTCACATCATGAATATGTGGTCCTGCTGACAACTACCACTTTGACGAGAAACAAACTAAAACAGCCCAAAGAAACAAAGCAGTAAATCACTCCCTCCTCACCAAAAAAAACCAAACAAACCCAACAAAAAAAAAAACACACACAAAAAAAAAAAAACAAATTTTTTTTTTTCTAATTTCCCAATATAGAACAAGTCTTTTGTTATGTCAGCAGCTTCCAGCTGCACGGCACCTCGCCCGAGCAGGGCACGCACTTATGAGCACGTATACAAAGCTCAAATACGCGCAGCTTGACCTCTCAAGTTTATTGACCCTATCTGCAAAAAAAATTAAAATCCTTTAAAAACCCATAAAAATTCCAGGACCACTACCAAATTTTGATCATCTGTTCCTTGTGTCATTCCCAACTTTTCCTGCAAGTTTCATCCAAATCTGTCCACAAATTTTTGAGTTATCTTGCACACAGACACACAAACAAACAAACAAATGCCAGTGAAAACATAACCTCCTTCCTTGACGGAGGTAATAATCCTCACCTTCTCCTGTAGTTCCTGTTTCTCTGTTGACATCTCGTTGATGGTCTCAAGGTGTTGATGGATCTTCCCTTGCTCCATAGACATCTGACGGAGAAAAGAAACAATACTCAGTCCAGTTGACTAGATTTACTGACATGGTTCATGATCTACTCTACCTGAATGACTGAGAATGTTCACAGACAAATACTCAGTCAGGCAAACCAACTTGACAAATGAGTCTGTATGACTTGAATACATTGGCGTCAACACTTGTCCAGAAATAGGTTATAATGGCATGAGGTTGATGAACAGAGTGGGAGAAAGATTGAGAAAAGAAAGAAGACAGAACGAAACAGACAAACTGAAAGACAGACAGACAGACAGACCGACAGACAGACAGATAGAAAAGACAGATGGATGGACAAAGGCAGAGAGATAGAGAGAGAGAGAGAGAGGGCTAGAGAAGGGGGATGGGGAAAGGGGAGAGAGGGAGGGGGAGGGTTGGGACAGTATTCAAAGAGAGCTCAGCAAATGGGGGGAAGTGATATGAATTCAGACTTTTATTCACTTTCTTGGCAACAAGAGATGACTTGTAGGGCCACAAGCTGTCCCTGGGGGTTCCGTGACATTTGCTCCTGCGACGGTTGCTCCCATGAAATATCTGCACGCAAAGCCAAACATAAATTCTACCTGCAAACGTAACCCTACTTCTAATCTTAATCCTCACATCAATTTAAACATAAAACCCTATCACAACCCTAACACAACCCTAAGTCCTTGGAGAATAAAGACTGCAGTAATTGTCGCAGGCGCAAATGTTGTGTCACCGTCCCTTGGGCACACTGTCTGGCCACCTACAGTGTACATACGTACCTGGTGAATAAGGGCGCGGTGTTTCTTCAGGAGGTCATTGAAATCCTCCTCCTGGTCCTCCAGTTTGCTTTCAATCTCTGTTTTATCCCGATTGGCCATGGACAGCTTTTCCTCAGCCTGATGGGAAAACAAAACAAACAAAATATCGCAATTGAATATATCTATCTATCTATCTACCTCTTTTAAAGTTTTGGCCCATAAACCTAGCACCTGTGACTTTGTGCCAGCTTTGTAACTCTATGTTCAAGTTCCCTTGGTGTAAAGTTCCCTTGGTGTAAATACCACATAAGATGATCATTTCTCCTACCCACCCCCCCCCCCCCCCCCCCACCCCCAATAGATCAAGCTAAATATTTTTGTTTTCCATTCAAGTGACCCTCTGGTTCTTTCAGCAAACAAGTAAATGCTTTTCCTCAGCCCTGAAATATGATCAATGGAGACAGCGCAGTCTTCAAATGACTGTCACTTCAGCTTGCCTCTCTGTACCATTTCATAAACGATTACGCTTGGAAAAGTTGGTACATCCGTGCTTTCTGTGGGAAAGCAAATTGTCAAGAAGATTAAATTAATACTGGGCAAGTTGATGCAGCCTTCATTCTGAAGGGTCACAGTTTTCTGGCCTTTGCCTAGGGCGGAAGGAACTCACATCAGCTTTAGCCCGCATCATGTCATCCAGCTGGGTCTGGAGTTCAGACAGCTCGGCCTCCAGGTTCTGCCTACCCTTGACCGCCGAGGCTGTGGCAAAGTGAGCATCCTCCAACTGCAAGGAGACAGAAAAAATATGAGAGTGAGTGAATGGCTTGACATGGAAAGCACATACAGTGGTACCTAGTTATAAAGAGGTTGGATATAACAAAGCCCTTTTGTAACGAGGCAATTTGCAGGTCCAATCTCTTTATGCTGTAAAACATGAAATTTTTGCATGCATTTTAATTTCTTGAATTTCGTGAGAGACAAGAATCATGATATTAAAATGCATGCGTAAGTTCTTGTCTACACCATATGCACTGAATGCCAGTGGCAATTCGCGAATATTTCATGCTATGAATATTTCTGGTTTTACAGTACTTGTATGTTTTTGTCCCCTGATATAGTGAGAAACCTCATATGACAAAGTAAGTGTCATGGATATTTTTACTTGCACTACAATACAACATCATAAATACATATGACAAAATCAGTGAGATTTTTCCTTTTGAGTCAAGAGGAATGGACGGAATCCATGCCTCAAAGAAGTCTCCTGACAAATCTCTGAGAATTGGAAGCTCTGTTTTATGCAGCATAATACCCACTACAATATCTATCTCACTGTCATTTTGACCCCATTTCTCCTCTTTCTCTCTATCCCATCTCATCAGCTGTCTTCTATTATCCTTCCTCTCATTAATAACATTTCTGGCAATTAATAATGTAATGCTTTGCTAAAACCATAGAGTATATGTGTGCCATACTATGAAAAAAAAAAAACCCAACAGTACTAACTGTCATTTTTGCTAGAAACTTGTTAAGAGAAAATACTGCATTCCAAGCCACCATTCTGTCGTGTCAACAGACAGCATGAGGGTGAAGACAAAATTTTCTCCTGGATGTACACTTTGTATTGAACATTTTTGGATTTACATTTACATGATCTCAATGGAAGAGAAAAGATTTTTTTCTTTAATAAAAGGATATATGCATATACAACGAAGTCTTTTGATAAGAAACTAGTCTTGTCACATCACCACCAGCCTCCCAAAGTGAATTTATGTTCAATCTGCACTGTATGCTCTGCACAGGAAGCACATTTAAGCTGCATCAATAGTCAATCGCATCATTGGGTGTTATTTTCCTAATCCCCTCCTCCAAGAAACCTTTGTTTTTCTCTACCCGCAAAACATGAACTTATCAAAACATCTTATGGGCAGACAGCATTTTCCCCATCAAATCGTACCGCCTCACTTCAAAGGTAACATCATAAAAAAAAAAAAAATTGCTTCTCATCGTCACGACAGAGCAGACTCCCACCAGGCAGAGGATAGTTATTGCCTCTTTCACCGCTTTTATACTCACAAAGGAGATGAAAGTGAGAAGAAGGAGAGAGAGGAAAAAAGAGAGGAGGCGGTAATGGGTTTTAGCAGTGACTGATCACCACTTTATCCCTAGGTGACCATTACACACCCATTTGAAAGCTATCCCCCAACATTGCTCCATGCGATCTTCACTGCATCACTAATGGATGAGGTGCATGAAGGCAGACATGTATGAGACAAGAAGAATTTGAAAAAAAAAAAGGAGAAAAAGAAAAAAAAAAACACCCCTGATCGGATCAGCAAGAGATCAGGAAATGAGACTTGTGTTGAGCGGAAACGCTTGTAGCATCAAGACCTCAAATCTGATAAGGCTTTGAATGCCATGATGCACCATCCCTTGATCATTGTCACCTAGGTAGTTGCATTATTACAGAAAGTATTCCGGAATCAAGGCAGAAAAATGAACAGCATGCAAAGAGGAACATACAGGAAACTATCCATCAATAAAAAGAACAAAAAAAAAAAACTTGTTTGTGTTATATGCTTGAGTGACCTACAATCACTCGCAGACTGTGAGCTAGTTTGTTGCCTTAATGTCTTCAATGCATGAGACTGAGTGCCATCCCCCCCCCACACTTCATCTTATTATCAGTTTGGCCTTGTTCTTAACAGCTATGTTAGAAGAACTTCTAAAAATGGTAAAGCAGCTAAAAGGGTCCAAGGTTTTTCGTCATGTTGTTTAAATCTTCACCTCATTCTTCAGCTGCTTCAGCTTGGCCCCGCTGGGCGCGGCCGCATTCTGCCGGTCCAGCATCGTCTGGGCATCCTTCAGCAGGGCCTTGGTCTTCTTCAGGTCCCGCCGCAGCCTCTTCTCCGAGTCCCGATCCACGGCGGCTGGCTTGTCCAGGAGCTCCTGGACCCGGCGCTCCAGCTCTCGTTTCTCCCGCATCACTGACTGGCGCTCCTCGTAGTCCTCCTCCAGCTGTATCTCCATCTGTTTCACCTGGAGACAGGAGCAGGAACGACAAGAGATCATTTCTTTAACACTGCTGAATATACCATCATAATCCTCGTACTCTACAACGCTGTACAACCCCTTAAGGCCTTAACTTGGGGGATTTTGGTTTAAAGTTGTAGCCTTTCTAATCTCACAATGCTGGATGCACAACTTTTCACTTTTTCTGGAAATGAAAATGAGTATCCTACTATCTGCAAATCAGGTTTTGGACATGAGAGATGAGGAATTGCATCTTGGTTTTGATGTATACTCTGAAAGATTCTTGACCAAGCACTTGTGCAAATTTATTCATTCTAACATGACATCCAAAGTATTTTTGAACATCCAGTGCGATACTTTAATTGTAGATTAACTATATAACAGATTAACCAGAAAGTGTAAAAATGAAAACTGAATGTAATAACTTCCCACTAAAAAGTAAAAACATGGCTTGATTTTAGTTTTCCTGCCAAGGGTCACATTAGGTGAGATGTCATTGGAAGCATCGGTTACAGGAAGCCATATCTCTCATGTGGTTGTCCCAGCACAAGGAAATTTGTTATCTAAAACTCAACATAGTAATTTCAGCTGACAGGTGTTCAATGCTAGTGTCAATGTCACACTCTGGTCTTATCTGAAATATTCTTCAACCAAATGAAGAGGAAACTGCTACGTGTACTTTCAATGAAGGAGATCCCCAAGAAATTTTGTGAAGAATAAATCTTACAGCATCCATTTAATGGAGTGTTCAAACCTACCGGCTCAAATTTACAAAGGTAATCTAAATCAAATCCATAGTTTAAATCTAGTCCATGAACTAAAATATGCACGAAATAGGGATACCTTTCACATGCGAGTATCAGGGCACGTCAATTATTGGATGTCTGTAAACATATGCAATCTTTGATGCACATTAATGCAGAAAAAAATTAACATTATCCATGGACTAAAAATATAAACTACCTTTGTGAATTCGGGCCAATGGGTCCAAGTCAGATTGAGTACAGATTGCAGCAAATACTTTACAAAACAATTCAAATAAAACCATTGTCCTCAGTGAAAAAAAGAAAGTTACATCCAAAACACAAGTACCAACATGCTGTCAATGTGATGGGGAAAATATACTCACAGAACAATAAGCACTGCAGCAACAATATACACAATTTTGGCTTGATCAGACTTTTTCAAAGGTACTGATTGAACATGGCAGGTACACACATCAACAATGTTACACCTCCCCTCATCACCATTCTCACATGGACACTGCTCTTCACAGAATGGAGCACTGCTCCACACAATACCTACACTTGCAGCAGTTGAAGACAAGAGTCACCGAGGAAGGACTTCACTGTTTGTGGAATATCCTTTGTAAGTTGGCCCTCAGCAGCCACAGATCACAATCAACCTCAACAAGTTCCTGTCATAGCTATTGATCTCACCACTTCCTCTACTTGGGCAACCTTCCGTTGACAGTCACAATCTAATCTTGGACTTTTTTTTAATGGCCTAAAAAATTACAATGTTGCCCTATTCACCTCTTTTCTGCTTACACAATAAATCATGGTGACACACTGTGAGTTTTTGAACAATCACCATAGCAACAGTAAATAAGCTCAGCTTGGTAACCCTTTGTTTATCATTATCCCTGTGTCACATCCAGTCCATCCTCAAAAACAAAAAGCATCCATCCTACAATGACATGACATCACTTCCTAAGACTCTATTTGTCTTCCCCCTTTCCAAGACGGCCAGATTGTGTTGGCGTCACATGTTAACATTCATTTCAGGAATCACTGATCCCCAAAACACATGAATCATTAACCGTTCTGTATGGGAACCTGGTGGCCTGCATATTAAGTCTATGGGCATTTCAGAATTCAGTATGGAACAGGTTAATACAAATTGTCGTCTCCCCCCCCCACCCCCCCCCCATTTTGACAACGCCATCTCATTTACTCCACTTCCACCTCAAACTTTTTGATCAAATCCTCATTATCACTGCCATCAGAACCTCTTTGGATTTTGGAAAACTGCATGGATTTCACTATAAAATTCTCTTTTCTTTCATCATCATCATCATCATCATCATCATCATCATCATCACAGTCTTCATTTTAACCAATGGCACTCTTCATTTTCCCCTTATGCTACAATGTCTATCCACATCCCAGTAACATCACCCTTGAAACTGGACCAGCACCACTAAAATGGTTGCGCCACCCATTTCTACATACCAGCTGACCACCGGTGGTTTTCTCACCTTGTTCTGTGCACTGGCCCTGACTTCCTCTACCTCTTCATCCTTTGCATCCAGCTCCTTTTGGTGAGACTTCTTTAACCTCTCCAGTTGCATCTCATACCTCAGCTTAGTCTGAAAAAGAGAAAAGATGTGAACACACCCATACAATAAGTACACATTTATTAAGACTTTTTAAAATCTCTTCAGGGTGCTACATAACCTTTTTTTTTTTCAACTTGCCAAGTCGAGCAAGCACATTTTCAAATTGTTGCAGAACACTTGCCGGAACATGAATTTTACTTGCCCGAAAAGAAAGTCCAAAAATATCTGAACATGAAATAACAAAAACTACTTGTTAGTCAAGGGCTAGATTAAGCACAATCCTATTAACAAACAGCACACGTTGATTCACAAGCTTAAAGACTTGGCTAGATTGAGCGTTGGTACACTATTGAACTGTATTGCATTACATTGCGGCTTCTTCAGGCAAGTGTTGGAAAGTTGCTGAAATGAAATTAAAGTGCTTTGCATCGATCACTATTGAACATTCATTACCTTTGGGCTTCTGTATGGTTGGCTTCGTGGGTTTGAAAGGGGGAGAAGTGACAAAAAGGTTGCTTCAAAACATTTTGCTTGCCCAATTTGGGCAAGCTTTTTTTCCCTCATTGGTCCAAAACACTTGCCCAACTTTGATTTTCACTTGCTCCGAGCAATCGGGAAAGTGCTTATGTAGCACCTCGCTCTTACATGCACCTCAGATCTCCACTTGATTTGAAACAGAGGGGAGCCAAGTACAGGTGTAGATTTCAGGGCATTAAAAAAACTATTGGGAATTATTACTTATCCAAATAAGCATTTTGACAAGAGCTTTAGTACTCTGATATGCCAAGTGCTCATTCATTTCACATGCCTGTCAATAAGCTCCAGTTTCCTTGAGGATTGGGTATGTATCATCCCAGACTTACAGACTTATCTTCTTTATGTGCATTTCATTCACTTAACTTAGTCTGAAAAAGATGAGGTTTTACAAAAAATGTAAAAAAAAAATGAATGGTTCTTTTCAACCTCAATGTACTACAGTAATCACATTCCTTGGTAATGATTACTGCCACACATAAAAACATTTTGACCTTTCAGACAGCTAAATTACCAACAACAAACTCATCAAAAAAGGACAAGAACAAAGCATCAATGGAAGCTGATGTGTAGAAATACTCCTACACTGACATGTACCTTTAATCTCTATCAACTAGCTTGTAAATCCGCTGGTACACATACACATGGGAGTATAACAAACCTTCACGACAGCTCTTAAAAAGTTGATATCAGTTTCTGTTACACCTCATAAGATTTAACAGAAACTGAAATCTCCTGTAAGATGTATATATACATAATGAATGTGTGCATCAAAAACTTGATGTGTATTGTGATTAATATGTGCTATCAATGAGGTCATATGATTGCTGGAGCAGATAATAATATGTTTTACATTTCTGGCTGTACCGCTCAACAGTCATTTCAAGAGGTATTCTGCAACAAAAAGCAATGCACGTATCAAGAAATTCCTATGGGGTATCAGCTGTATTTTCCAGGTCTTTTGCAATTTCAGAGAAAATAGCAATAATGACTGGTAAATGTAGCACCCACCATATGTATAGTTTAAAGGGGATGGCTAGTAACTGATCAGTGGGAATGCTGGGGGATGATTGTTCCAATTCTTGTGGGATTCATTTAAGAGTACATTATGATATTTATTTTTGTATGAAAATTATTTGATTCAGAATGGTCTCATATTCAAGTAATGTGCCGTTTAATGTAATCCAGGTTAACATGCCTGTACAGTGATGGGGCGATTATAACATTAAACTGCACATTACTTGAATATGAGACAGTTCTGAAGCAAATTATTTTCACACAACAGATATATAATGTACTCTTAAATGAATCCCACAAGAATTGGAACAATCATCCCCCAGCATTCCCACTGATTCTCATTGATCAGTTACTAGCCATCCCCTTTACTTCCATAAATGGGACTGAAAGTAAGAGAGGAAAGAGTCCCTTTACAAGTGAATCAACTTGTATTTCCTTTCCGTGTCTAACTCATGTTTAATGGCCTATGTTTTTTCTCAGTGAGAAACCCATCATATATATAGACAGGATTCATAAAATTACTTTGATGTATAACTCACACAATTCTTTCCCACAGCCTACTCAGCACAACAATATCAGTTCAGGATCTACTAGTATTGTCGGGTCAAAACTATTCATTAGAGGCAGACATTTCTCACAAGGGAAGTTTCTCACTTTTCTGTGGTTTCTGAGTTGATGCAGCATGAAAAAAATGTTGGATACTTAAAAGACAAATAGACTCGACCAGCAGATACTCTTGATGCAAAACAGCTGGTCTGAGATAACCTTTACTGTCTCACAGAAATCATAGTAACAACCCAACAATATCATAGAGCAAACAATCAAAACCAGAAATACTCAACACTCAATGTTACTGCCAGTGGGACTCACATAAGAACTACAAGAAATGTGGCAACAGCAATCAAACTCACCTGGTGCCTGTATGCTCTGTACAATTCTACAGAGCATCATAAACAGTAAGCAACTCTAAAAAAAATGACTCGCACGTTGCGTGAGAAGGAGCCGAAATACCTGACACCAATGCTATTCCTCGTATAACCATGACCCACAGTGTAATTCTTACTGGCAGGATATTCCAGTATCAATTTCACCCAGAACAAGCAGCTTACCCAAATATTATTCTAATGACCACAGCGTCACGGCAGTAGAATACTGGGATGCTACAGCTACTTTGTACAGAAGACTATTAAAAAAACCCAAAACAAAACAAACACACAACCAAACCAAAAATTGACCATGAGACTACGCCTGGCTTCCATCCAGAATGACTGGTCACCTTTACAATCTAGACTTGGAGAAAGGAAGTTACTCCCATAATGAGTTCCTCTACAACCCACTGGGTAGTCTGATATATTTTGGTCTTTCCTCATTTTTTCCCTCCCTCCCCCTTAAAGGGATGATATAGTATTGGTGGAGATGAGAAATGGGCTTTTAACTTTTTGCGAGATATCAAGAAACCACTTATGAAATAGTACAGACCACACCATTCTATGAGGAATTCAAAGTTTATTTGATGAAAATCGGTTTTGGAATGGCTGAGACATCCAAAAACAATCGTAATAAAAACGATCGTAATAAAAGGTGGGTCTCACCTTTTATTATGATCGCTCTGTTTTGGATATCTCAGCCATTTCAAGACTAGTTTTAATCAAATAAACATTGAATTCCTCTTGAAATCACATGTTCTTTCATGTTTCATAAAAGGTTTCTCATTATCTCACCATAAAATGTTAGAAACCTGTAGTTAGGTTTCAACCAAAACTATACGATCCCTTTAATGTTCTCTTTATTTTTTCCCCATCTCTACCCCCATTAGTTACAGTCATTCTGAATAACCACATGTCCATCAATATCTTAGTCTGTCTGCTGTGCATCTCTCTCCTCTTCTATCTTTTCCCAATCTAGAGCTGTACTTGCCACTGTACCCTTACATATTACGGTACAAAATTCCAGCTCACTATTATAACTTGAATCAGAAGTATCTTGCAATGTCACACACAGTGTGTTATCTATCCTCCCTGCAAAGTAGACTGGGTGTTAAAGAAAGCCACAACTCTTTTGGGCATTGGGGACTCTGTCCCCTGGGGCCTAATTTGGGCCAGCTTTAACACCATTGTATCCCCTACCACAGGTTTAGTGAAATTCTGACCTTGTTTGTAAACATAAAAGTATCATGAACTTCTCCTTCCTTGGTATTATGCCTGCAAAAAAAAATCATCAGTCTTTATTTCATATCTACCAACCCTCAGCTATATTCCAATGAGACATTCCTTCTAATCTGTACGTATATTGGCATGCTAAAAGCTTCTGCACACAGTTTTTTTTTTTTTTTTTTCAGCTTCCTTTCTTCAGTTTACTTTTACATGTAATATATGGTCACATGAAACACTGAAAAGGAAAATTCTGACACTAACGTCTCTCATCTAACCAACATAACTTGCAAGGCTTTTCACGTACAAATCTACAGTAACTAAGCACACGACATGAATACTCCTGACAGTCATGGGGGTACATGTACATACTGTGTGTTTATCCTTAGTGGCAATATAATTCACATTATACATATCTCAAACATACTGCAACAGCATTCCAGAAAATTGGTCAAACTTGCTACAATAGGAATAACATGACATAATGAATGAACCATTTCCTTGATCTATTAACAATTTTGATCCTTGTCTTCGTATTTAAAAAAAAAAAAATCTCAAATAAAGAAGCAAAGAGAGAATTAAAGGCAGACTGATATGCATACACAGAAAAGAGATGGTATCGTAGTGTTGGTATAAAGACACAAGCAAAGTTTCACATTTCTCCACTCAAAAACACATTGCACACTCCCAGCTTGAGAGGGGGAGGAGCAAGCTTTAGAGTACAAGTACAATGACACCTTACATTTTGCAACTCGTCACTATCCCAGTCACCAGCCATTTTTTTATCTCTCATGTCCACTTGGTGAAGTCGTCTTCTACTTTGCAAATCAACGAAGCTGTCAAAGATCTACTCCAGAATATCCACATACACAACTCAACAAATCCCCTTGTGTCGACTGAGGCACTCAGCTCGCAGTACTACAAATAATCAACTTATTAGATGAGAGAATGCATCATTCAATTTATGGGCATTGTTTGGGGCTATTGTTACCAGGTTTACAAAGTCCCATTTACTGTGTAGCGCTCGACTTCGTCTCTATGCAGCCAAGGTTATAGCAAAAAACAGGTAAAATGAGGGAGGAATTCAGCAACCACAATATGGTACACCCACTCTTTTTATCCTGTTATGAACCTAAACAATCCCTCATGCATGTCCCCTTACAATATACCAACATACCTAAAATGTCATGATTATGTGTCAAGGAAAGCAATACAAGAAATATTGACTGTAGAGTCAATATTCATTCACTCAGTGACTGTATATGAAAAATATAAATTAAAGCTTCCAGTTATTTAGGACATGATACTGCACTTTACACACTTCTTGATATCTTCCCCCTCCCCCTCCTAAAGTTGACAAAGGGTATACTACTTTTGTTTCATGTCAAAGGAGTTCACAAGTTGTCATATCAGGAAAAAAAAACACCTATGCAATAATGGCCCAAATTTACAAGGATACAGTAGTTACATCAAGTCCACACATTCTGTGAAAAGTCATCCCATAAATACATGTGACACTTCGCATACAAACAGAGGTCCAATAACGAATGCATGCAGACATAGGTATGGGCACGGTTTTACACTTTTTCAGTCCACTGACTTAATCTTAACCATGGAGTTATCGCAACTCCATAAAATTATGGATTTGAATTAAACAACCTTTGTGAATTTGAATCAATGTCTTTTTATCACCCTTTGGGCCAGAAGCATAAAAAGATTCACTCAGAAAATCAAAGTATTCTGGAATAACTGAGTAGCCCTCTTGGGAATGCAAAATACTAGAATCCTACAGCAACCCAAGTTCATTCTCATCAGGAAAAATAGAAGAGCCCTTTCATCACATATGGTCAGGGATATTAGAATTGTAGAGTGTCTGTGATTTTAAACTCAATAGCTGTGAAGAGTGAAAAGAGTGTTTGATTCTACAGCATTGTTACAATACACAATCTTTCTCAACAATCTTCTACTATCAAAAATTTTCTCGTATCACCAGACAACAAAAGCCTTCAATCACAAAAATTCTCACATCTAGAGGGCATCCTAAAATTATTGACTCTTTCAGAAAAAACAGAAGAAGAAAAAGATGCATTTGTACAATACAACTATGCATCCAGACCATTCACTTCCCTAGCCTCTGTCCATTCATAACAGGAAATGGGTCAGTTTGTGGTCAAGGATGCTAAGGGGAGTCAGCTGGATGGCAGACTGTTTCTCACTGGTGCTCATTAGAGCATGACCCACGACAGACAATTTTGAGACTGATTTATGCTTGGTTTCCAGTATTGATAGTATCATCACCACCTACACACTAATAAATAAACCAATTGGGTCAAAACATGAGAAGGTGATCATTCTCGGGTCAGCCATGATTGGATGCCACTTAGCTTGGTATGGTTGCTTAATCAAGACCATTGATATTCACACTTTGCTAGGTGCCATTGGAACAGTGCATTGTAACAGCAATTAAATCCTTGCTATCTTTGTTTTGCCTTACAAAAAGCATTCAGATTAAATAGAATGATAACTGTGTTTCAATGTCAATGCTGAAGAATCCTCCACAGTCAAAACATCATATTCACAGAAAATTGAATCATTCTAGTAACAAGAGACCCGCGGGTCTAGCGCTCACCTGAGTATCGCAAGTTCACCTTTCACGCAGTCACTAATCTAAATTATTCACAGCTCTACCAAAATTTGACCAGGCATTCTGAAGTAGAAGATGAAAATGTACAATAAGGGCCCAAATTTTTAAAGATTCCTTAATTTGGGGGATTGGGGGCCCCCTGGGGCCCTCTGGGTGGGGCATGGTGCCCATTTTGATAAATTGAGATCCTGACCCCCTAAGGATGCTACCTGCCAAGTTTGACGAAAATCTATCATGAGGTTTTCAGGAAGAAGATGACAATGTACGATTCAGGCCCCCATTTGGACCTTCCTAACCAACCCCCCACCCCCACCCCCCCCCCCCCCCCCACCCCTGCCCCCAAGAGGGGCACCCCTGGATCTCCTATGAACAAACTCGAAACTACAGTCATTAATGTACTCACTCATAGTATTATCTTAGCTGTATAACTTCTGATTCTAGAGAAAATTTTTAACGATTCCTTCATTTGGGGGGTTTGGGCCCCCCTTGGGGCCCCCTGGGTGGGACATGGTGCCCATTTTAACAAATTGAGATCCTAACCCCTTAGGGATGCTACCTGCCAAGTTTGGTGAAAATGGGTCATGGGGTTCTAAAAAAGAAGATAAAAATGTACAATTTAGGCCCCATTAGGACCCCTCCTCACCTCCCTCCCCTGGGTCCCAAGGGGGGCACCCCTGATTCTGCCATGAACAAACTTGAAACTGCAGTCATCAATGTACTAACTCATAGTATTAACTTAGCTCCATCACTTCTGGTTCTAGAGAAGATTTTTAAAGATTCCTTAATTTTGGGGATTTGGGCCCCCTGGGGGTCCCCTGGGGGCCCCCTGGGTGGGGCATGGTGCCCATTTTAACAAATTGAGTTCCTAACCCCCTAGGGATGCTACCTGCCAAGTTTGGTGAAAATGGGTCATGGGGTTCTCAAGAAGAAGATGAAAATGTACAATTTAGGCCCCATTAGAACCCCTCCCCACCCCCCTCCCCTGGGTCCCAAGGGGGGCATCCCTGATTCTGCCATGAACAAACTTGAAACTACAGTCATCAATGAACTAACTCATAGCATTAACTTAGCTCTATCACTTCTGGTTCTAGAGAAGAAGATTTTTAAAGATTCCTTAAATTTGGGGGGTTTGGGCCCCCCTGGGGGCCCCCTGGGTGGGTCATGGTGCCCATTTTAACAAATTGAGTTCCTAACCCCCTAGGGATGCTACCTGCCAAGTTTGATGAAAATCGGTCTTGGGGTTTTCAAGAAGAAGATGAAAATGTAAAAAGTTTACGCACGACGCACGACGGACGACGCACGACGGACGACGGACGACGGACGACGGACGACGCACGACGCACGACGCACGACGCACGACGGACGCCGGACGAAGGGCGATCGCAATAGCTCACTTGAGCCTTTGGCTCAGGTGAGCTAAAAACTTAATAAGCACGGCAAAAACAAGAGTCTATATAACTGATCTACATGAGTCAAGTCATGTCTAATGACTGTCAAGTACCATCGACGTGAGGATTAAGTACACGATGTATGACAGTCCTTTACGGCTACAGATAGCAACCATTTGAACATACATGTAGTACAGCTATAGTTTAAATCTACATGTATCCTAATCCACCAAAAACAGTGTAAAGCAGTTTGTGTCTGAAGGCATGTGGTGAATATTTAACTTTCAAGCAAAGGATGATGAATTCTTTGCGGGAGGGCTGGCTACTACAGACATGGCATGAGCTGTCAAAATATGTGCATAATCCTCTGCAAGAATTTGCTGTCAGCTAGCTTGCACCTGCATAACCCCACTGCGGAGATCTGTGCACTCTGAGTGTGAGAATTGTCTGCTGCCCCCTAGGGACAGGCTAATTACAGCTAACTTTCACAATTGATAGTGTAAATCTGTGCACACCAAGTTTTTTGACATTTCCAGGCAAAATTACCCCAGAGGCAATTCAAGGCAATTCCACACTATATCTTCAAATGCCTTTGATGACTCAGGTAGTCAATCAAAATCAAAATCAGGCCAAACATGCCAAAGTTATGGAAGGTATGTTTTTACATGCTTTAATAACCTCAGGTATCAAGGTAAGATATGGTGATAATGACATGGCCTGACAAGTTTTCCACTGACCTACAGATATCTCTCCTATATTTCTGGTTTTTACATCAAAGTCTTGCTGTGTTACAATAACCTGGCATTGAAAAAACATACAAACGGTGGAAAGCAGTTTAAAAATCAGTGATCAAACACATCATTTTATGATAACTTTGTGTAATGAGTTATGAGTCGATAACAACATCACCACATTGTTGCAACCAAACACATCATGTTGTAAAAAAGATGTCAACTTTAAAATTTGATAACTTTCTTTTGTTATGTCCAATTTTGATGAAACCTCTGATCATTCTGTATAATAGTAAAATCAACTTGAACATATTGTGGTGTTGCACAGTAAAGTTGGCAGGTGTAGAAAGAGAATGGAATGGCGCCCTCACCTGTTCTAGCTGCTGGATCTGTCCTGCCTGGTCATCCAGCTCCTCCTCCTGGTCCTGTAGCTTGGTCTCCAGCTCCCTCTTGGCCTTCTTGAGGGCTGCCACTTCCTTGACCTCCATGGTGTCATGAGAGGACAGGTCATCCATCTCACTGGTCAGCTGCTCAATCTTGTCCTCCTTTAGCTTGACCTCTGACCTCATGTCCTGGACAGACCATTCAGACATCAAAAGAGACAGACATTAAATAATTTGCGAATTCAGAAGATGATGATGTTGATAATGATGATGACGATGACAAAATGATGACAGTAATGATGATGATGATTACACAAGAAGAATATAATGATAAGGATGATGGTGGTGAAGTAATGATTGTGACAATGATGTTGATGATAGTAATAATGGAAATGAACAAAAAGTGATACAAGATGAAGAACATAATGATGAGATTGATGGTGATAATGATGATGATGATGATAATGAGGATGATAATGATGATAATAATAATAATGACAAAGTAATGATGATACAAGATGAAAAATAGGATAATAAAGATGGTGGTGATGATGATATTGATGCTGATAAAACAATTCATCTACCCAGTGTTGCCTCTTCAGTACAAATACAACTTTTTCAGAAGGCTTTGCCAATATCATTACTCCAAGATTACCACACTCAGGTACACATTTACAAACCAGAGAGAAGAGGCACATTGTGGATAAAAGATCTTGAGGGCACTGGACAGAATCTAAACTAAGGACATCTGTCTGCAATGCTGGAGCCTTATCTACAGTGCTCTCACTTTCTCCTCAATGCTTTCATATTTTCCTAAAAGGCTTTGCTTTTACTAGCAGAGCACCACATCCAACATAATCTGTCAGTTCATGCTCCTTACCTACTAATTGTAATCAAAATATAAGAGACTCATAAGTCACTCTTTAAAGATCAAAGCAACAAAAAGATAGGTAATACAAAAATGTCCATATTCCATTTTCCACAAAGAAAGTTCTGTGTGTCATTTTGCACAATTTATATCTTTAACATGAGTTTCAAGTTTGCAATATCTACTTGAACACACTATGACACAAATCCGGCCATTCCTAAGGAATGTAAGACAAGTAAGTTGCAGGGTGATAAGCTAGGCCATCCCATACACATACATTGTAACACTCAACTGCACAGCATCAATGTTATAGTTGTACAACTCTGAAGAAAATCATGATTTGCATTCCTCCCATTCAACCCACTGGCAAAATTATTCTGGCATCTGGGTGGTCTTCAATAATTATGACACTCAGAACTGACCATAGAAGCATACAAGGAAAAGAAAAGAGGAATTGTATTCAGACATGTGGGAGGGACTGACCTCAAGCTGCTGTGTAAGAAGAAAGTTCTCTCCCTGGATCTTGTCCTTCTCCCTCTGTAGTCTCTCCTTGGCAGACTTCTCATGCTGCATGTCCTGCTGCACCTTGGACAGCTCCGAATCAAACCTGCAGACAGACAAACATGGCTGATTCTTTACAATAGACGCTCCACAAGCATCAGGATGGTGTGTGTAGGATTTGATGATTCAAATACAGGATAAACATTCTGACACAATAAGCTCCTCTGGCACAACAATTTATATTAATGTTTTGAAAAATGCAACTTACAATTCATGTTTCTTTGCACTCTCCAAGAAATTCTCTCTTTTGGTGCCTTATTCTCCTAAATGAAACATATTCTGATTTTCAAAAACTTTCAAACTATGAAAACAGATAGCAATAAACCCCGTTGTATCCCAGTACAGCATTGCGAAAATATCACGGCTACACGGAAAAGCAATGCATGATTCGATTAATGGCAAGGGTAGCTTTACATTGCACATTTCTACAGAACATCATTATTCTTCCAGGTTCGATGTACCCTTTCTTGAACCAGATTTCTAATGACATATAAAAAGGACAGGATGTAAATATGTGCAGGGTTTAGGAGCCTTGAACAAGCCAGTGTCATAGTGTATTCAATTTTATGGATATCACCCCCTTCATTGAATAGGAATATGCAATAGTGGTAATTCCATTCATCAACAAAAAATAATGCCTCACTTGACAAGGAATGGAGGAGGGGGTTGATTCCTACGTAACATGCAATTATAAAAATGGGCGTGGCTTCATAACAGTATGCATGGACGTTGTGAATCTGGTCCCAAAAGTTGCATGAGACTTGAGAGGAAACAGTCAAGAAGCCTCATGAGGAGGTCTTCTTGCATTGCAGAATTATTTCATGAAACATCAAGAAACACTCAAAAGCCCTCCCCCCACCCAGCTCTTTTAGGGTTAAGGAACACTCCTATAAACCACAGTGAACACTCACTCTCACAAGCTTTGGAGCCATCATGTGACTTTAAAGCCATCAAACTCTGCATGACATTTGACTACTGTAAATACCGAATATTTTGCAAAGGTTTTTGCTTTCGTGAATTTCATGGGTGTGATGCTATTTGCGAATCTAAAATGCATGAAAATACTAAACTCTCCTTCCGACATACACATACATGTGATGTGCATGCGTACATCTCTCCTTCCGGTACTGTACTCAACAATTCAATCACTTGTGAGATAGATTGTCAGGGAGTCAGGGAGACTCACTAAATATTTGGTGTACACAGTACGTTACATGGCTCCTTAGAATGACCACAATCTGGGTTTATCAGAAACTTAGCATAAGTCAATCCCACCCCAATGGGGGGTCTGATTCCAGCCACTGTGGGATCCTTACCTGCGCTGCTTCTTCTCCAGGTCAGAGTTCCTGGTGGTCTGGCTCTCTAGATGAAGCTTCATGTCCTGAGATTCCTCCACCAGTTTCTGGGAGCGACGCTTGAAGCCCACCACCTGTCTCTTGTACTCCTCTGCCTCCTCCAATGCCTCCATCAGCTGAGAACAATCAGAAAAATCTTCTTTTAGATCAAAGTTTGTAGATTTTACCATGACAAATGTCACATTCATATATCAAAGAGTGTCCGATTGTGTCCTGCGATAATTTGTACTTGGTGTGATTGAAGGAAATTCCATCTTTTTATTACATTGCTTTCTATGAAAACTGAAATTTTTTTAGATCATGTATTGCAGAGTTTACCATGATGGATGTAGCATTTATGTATAAAAGAATGTCATTTGTGTCTTGTGGTAATGGTACATGTATTACTCTTCTTACATGTTTCCATGCACGCAGCATAATATCACAAAGGATTTTTCATGTAACTTCACCCATAATCCTATGAAGAATTACAATATCTCAGGAGTTAAGTATGATTATTTTCCAGTATTCTTTTTAGAGAAATTTCTGCGGAAAATATAACCTTACTGGGGTAGGCAAAAAAAGAAGAAGGAATTTTTGACAAAATTTTATGTATACAGTTGTGAATACATGTACCTGAAGCAAATACATGACAAACATAGTGTCCAATGAGCACATCAACAGATCTGCCTTAGTAATACATAACAGTTCTCTGTTTTTGTGTGTTCCCGGCAAATTACATACACAGTCTCTCTTTTACAGTGACCATCATATATCATAAATGTCATGCTATTATCTGTTTTTTTAATACAATGATTGTATGTTCTCTATTTGTGATTTTGCCTTTAATTTCACGCACATCTGATCTACAATGGGTAACTCCATCCACAAACAGACTTCTGGGTTGCTCAAAGATCTAATCATATTCTTCCTTACCTTTCTCTCCACAGACTTTCTAGTGGTTGCCATGGTTTCCAGCTGCTCCTCATGCTCCTGTTGCAATCTCTTCTTGCCAAGCTCCATCTCCTTCCTCAGCTGCATGTATTTCAGACGATACACAGAGTCTGGGAGGAAGCAAGGCAGATCAAAAAACAGTATTAGCATTGTCATCATCATTATCATTACCATCAACATCATCATCATCATCAGCAGCAGCAGCAGCAGCATCATTATTATCATCACAATCATCACCATCATCCCCATCATCATCATCATCATCATCATCATAACCATCATCGCCATTGACATCATGATCATGAGCATCATCATCAGCATCATCACAGGGCAGCTTACATCCACTCATCAAAATCACAACCTATATGATACATGCATCTTGATAGGAGGCAGAAATAACTACCATATTAGGGAGGCTTTTCTATTCTTTTATGTCAACATGAAGATTGCAGTATTAAGGGAGCCTTCTAGAAGCTGTCATCATCATCACCACCATTATCATTATCATCATCATCATCATCACCACCACCACCACCATTATCATCATCATCACCACCACCATCACCACCATCATCTTCATCATCATCATCACCACCACCAACATCATCACCACCATGACTGTCTTCATTACCACAGTCAGCAGCCAACAGGAGCAGCAAAATCATTCTCGTCTGCAGTCATATCTTCTCCAATGTGTCACAGTCTCGAAATCATGATTGCGAATTGAGGTAACAACAAAATGCCATCATCAACATACAATGTACATGCACATCTGAATCATCACATTTCTAAACAAAGATATTCACATGTTCCACTTGTGAAATAATGCCACAACCAGACTGTGCTAGAGGTTCACAGCAAGATTTTTCTCAAGACAAAAGAGTTCTTACGTATATTCATCTTTTGATCCTGTTACCATCCAGGGCTCTGTCGTGCATATAGTATAGTCCAGAGGAGTGTTCCAAACAGGTTTTCACTAGAGAGATGTTACTTTGGTCTAACACAGACTGACAGAAGCCGGAAGATGTAGCAAACAACCACACGAAGATGTGCAGGGAGCTGCTCTTTGATGAATTTATCATTCGCCTACAGTCATCTGGCGTTTACATTTAGGTTGTGAATGAATGATGCTCATATGGCAAAATGCAGCTTGTTCTCGATTACACATCATTCATCAGCAGGAGGTATAAGGGTCTTGTTCACACTATTAAATAAGATTTGCTCATACTGTGCTTCAAATGAATATGCCCTACAGACTAGCACATAGGCTTTTATGGATTTTCACTATCTACTATCTGGAGGGAGCACCAGTATGAGGAAAGTCCTCAAAATCTCTTTACATGCATCAGCCAATCATGAGCTCTTATTCCACATGAACACTTTTGACTTTTGGGAAATTTCTAAATACAAATGTAGACAGGTACATTTACTCATATGTACAAGGCATATGATATCATCTCACATCATAATACACATTTTGATTTAATTCTTCAAATACACATATCTGGTTAAATCCATGGCTAGACAAGAAGACAGAGAACTACACACCATGGGCATCTCACACCTTATCAACCCTGCCACCATCTATCAAATGATTGATGGTCTAACAACTCTATGCTCCATTGGCTCCACCCAACATCCACAGACACCTAACACTCCACTCAGACAGCCAATACACACACCAGCACCACACACATACACATACACACAGAACTTGTGTGCAGACTCATACACAGAGACACTATAACACATCATACAAGTACTGTGTAAGCCATACATTTTGTGAGGTTTTTATTTTTGCAATTTTCACAAGTTGGGTGCTATTTGTGAATTTCAAAATACACCAAAATATTAACTCTGATTCTGATAAGAATGCAACATGCATGCAAATATGTACTAGTATGTAATAAACAGTATATGTACATGTACATGAACAAGGTGCATGAGAATACAGCACTCCATGATCACGAATTTAACCACTCGTGAAAATGTCATGGAGTCCCGATTCGCAAATAATTTGACTCGCTAAATATATGGCATGTGCAGTACATAGGAAGATACCATGTGAAAACTGTGTGGCTTGCCAAACCATGAAGAAAGAACAATTTTCTCCTTTGAATGTGTGCACATTGCCTGCATACATTGTACATGTTCACACATACACACAATACATGTAGTTTATAACACAAGGAGACAATGGATGCATAAAGAAAGATAAGATTGTCTCCGTCCATTACCTCCGTCCTCATCACTGCTCATGTCGGCTTCGATGATCGACGACCTCACCATGCGGTGCTCCATGACCTCCATCTCAATCTTCTCCGACTTCCTCTGGAGGGCATTATAGTTTGACTGTCAACCCAACAGAAACGAGAAACAAGGTGGGAGTAATAAGACCTTGGGGAATTTTTCGCTATGCATAGAGAGTGTAGTTAATGATAACAATGATAATGATGGAGCCTTCTAATGTGCTGAGTCTATCACACAGTGACACTCTAGGGGTCCGTTTCATGAAAGTCTTATGATAGACTTTTTGCTCATAAGACACACTTATGAGAGACTTCATGAAATGGATTTTACTTCTCTACATACACGTAGCTACATATGAGCGACTTTGGCCATTCTGAGATTTATGTAAAGATTTTTATTTGATGACTTCATGAAACAGACTCCTGGCACAGGAAGGTGAGACCTCTTTTTGACATTACATCATTTAGAAAGAGCCAATAGAAAAAACAAGACAAACAAGTTTCTGGGGAAAAAAAAATGTTCTGAGTTCTTCCTCAAAAAGATGGAAAGGAATATCCATTTTCCTTTCTTCCTTTTCTTTTTTTTTCTGCCATTACTCTCTGTGATTAAGATTGTATTTTGGATCTGTGTTATAATGAATGACAAGTGAAAAAGAAGGAAAAAAAAAAAAAAAACTCTGTTAGATTGGAGTATAAGATCACAATTCCCATTTATTTTCCCACTGATGGAAAAAAAGTCAATATATCTAACACTGGAAGGGAACAAAGAAAATATTCAAATGACATAATTTTATCCAGCTAACACACGTGAAGAGAGAAGGGAAAAAAAAAATAAAGGTCATATTAATCACTGTTGCTCTCAAGCATATGAGTCCACACATACTTTTTGACTACACAGAGGTTGTTAAACAGGAAAATTGTCCTCAATGATAAACTGATTAGGTCACTGATAAAGACTCAATACACAAACACACACAATCACACAAAAAGATGGACAGTTGATAAGTTCCTCTCAGCATGTTTGCCTTACTTGTAGATTTTAATCATAATGAGAATCTGGCATAATTGAAAAAGTTTGAATGCAAGTAAGGAGTCAAAAGGGGCCTGAGCTTTCGATCCTAGCAGAATCGTCGTCAGAGACAAAATGACCAATACGTCAAGAGGCAAAATGACCATTACTGGTCGTTTTGCCTCTGACAAAGATTCTGCTAGGATCGAAAGCTCAGGCCCCTTTTGACTCCTTTTTACTCCATTGGCTTGCCACTATTGGATAAGCAGTTTTCAGCAGATTTTTTTTTTCTACAGTGAATGTAAGTAAATGAATAAACACAACTCACTACAGTATCTACTAATATTCTTGAAAAACAGCTGTTACTGAGACATTGCTTGAACCATGCCTCTCACATAAACTCCACATGAAATGCTCCTGCTTCTACTTTTTTTTTTTTTGCTGAATATCTGTTTTTTGTTTTGTTTTGTTATTCTGTTGTTATATAATCTGAAGATCAAATTGCAGAACATACAGATTTTGGGTCATTTAAAAAAAAAAGTAAATAAAAGAAAGAGATATATACAAAAAAGAAGATGACACAATCAAGTAATCCAGTCAGCTATCCTGAGCAGCTTCCCGCAAAAACCTCAACCTGTCAAAAAGTTGGGTCCCGAACAATGTTTTAGATAGCTCTTTGTCTGATGCTTATGCTAAAGACAACAACCAAATCATGATCAACATGTCATCATATGTGATTGTTAATATTGATATTAATTAATATGTCAATATGTAATTGGACAATTCTTCCAGACTGGGGCAGGCAAGGCTACAAGCACAGCCCAAAAGAGACCCCCACCCCCCTCCCCCCCCCCCCCCCCCCCCCCCTCAAGAAAACCCCATGACTCCTATCATAGAAATATGCTCTTCCCTTTGTAATGAATTTCTGCCAATTTGATGTAGAGCACACAACCTTCCCCAACTCACTCTCTGTGCAGTCTGGTGTGTGAATACATCACAAGTCTTACCCTGAGTTCTTTGACTTCTTTCTCCAGTCGTAGTCTTTCCGCTGTCTCCACTTCCAGCATCTCGGAGGCGTTTGTGGCCGCCGTGTGCTCCTCGGACAAATCCGCCGAAAGCTCCGTTATCTATCAAAATTAGGGAATATGGGTTTGCTTGAGACAATAGTTGACATTGATGAATGGGAATGCATGGCATTCTTTTCCTTTTCATGGCATATCTCTCCTCGCCGCAAACTACGCTTCTTTCATTTGCCTAAAAACATGCGTCACATCCACATTCTGTATATCATTTTCTTATTGCTAGAGACACAGGGTAGACAAGGGAGAAACAGAAGCAAACATCACATTCTTTTCTTCACGGCTAATTCCCGTACAAATGCCGCCAAATTTGCGACGTCATTCGATGAATGTATTGCACTCTGATTTTCAAATGTCTCCGTGTTCTCCATCTCTCTTACAAGGCTTATACTGTTAGAGCTGTATAGAATATGTTATACTAAACAGTTCACAGAGACATCTTTTGCTTGTTTGTTTGTTTTTAACAGCAAGGATACATTCAGGCACAAATTCAAATTCACAGAGGAAAGAAACCATGGCATTTGATGACCTATACTGCAATAGCTAAGAATGAAGAAAAATCTTGCTTTCATTTTCATTGTCAATAAGAGGGTGAAAAATGTAAGGCTTTGGTAAAAATGATTAGCTGGAGAGGGCCGCCCTGAATCTATCGACATATATCGTAAAATTATTTCCTCCCAGTAAACAATCCACTTTTCTTGTCCAATATGACGTAAGTGGTGATCTATCTCAGTTTCCTCATGACACGGAACCAGATACAATGTATTCAAAGCAAAGTCAAACTGTCGGCCCCGTCCCCTCCCCCCCCCCCCCCAACACACACACATACACACACACACATACACACACATGCACAAATATCCTATCTATCAATAACTGGAAATACTGAGTCTAAATATAGAAGGGATTGATACTGCCTAAAATGGAAGTCATAAATTACAAAGAAAGCCAATGAAAAAAATAGAGGCTCTAGGGGTATGCATACTAAAGATAATACCACAGAGCTATTGAAATCAACTGAACCTATTTCTTCAATTTGTTGAATCTAATCCACTTGAAAATATGCTCCATCATCAATGACAGAAATACATTTGGAAGTGATTAAAGTCATCAGTTATACAAGTGTTTATACTTTGGAGAGGGATTTGAAACCATGAGCATCATATTTTCCCAAAAATCCAATGAAGGTAATATTGAACTCCATGAAAATCACATAAGCCTCCACCAAAGTATATTAGATTGGTTATCAATTCACATGTCTCAACACCTCTCAGTCATATCCAATGTGTTTCAACACTGTATTGGTTTACATGAGCTCTCTAAAAATAAAAGTAATAAAACACTGTGAAACTGAACGAGCAAAGAATTCACTTCCTCTCCTATTCTATAATTCCATTCACATATCACTCTACTGACAGAAAATTGCAGAGCACTGCACTACACACTATATACTACTGTCAGTACTGAGACCAGTACACAATGAACAGGAGTAATGTCAAAAAGCAGCTTTGAACTAAAATCAAGACACATAACCCTCATAAAGTATTTACAAATGAGTACTCAGTTCACCAAAGAAAAACAAAATATACTCCAAAGGAAATCACAAATCTAGCTACAGTACACTTTCCCATATTGTACTATGCAAGGCATGTGAATTCCCTTTTTCTTCTTGACTAAATACTGTAAACATCCATACTTTAAATTTCTTTTTTTTTTTTTCGCTGAGTGGCCCAAATATATATTTGCAGGTTCTTGAATTCACCCTGCATGATTGTCAACCCATTCAAAATAAGCAGAGAAAATTACGAAGATATTTTGCGGGTCTTTTAATTTGTGCCACCCAAAAGTAGCGCAAGATGGGCAAAACTTAATCACTGCAAAAATCTGTGCATTTACATTAACCACTCAAGCTCAAATTAGTGTCCAACATATCTGAGCGAATAGTGCTCAGACATGTTATTTGCCCAATAGGGATTTCTGGTTGCCCCTCATGGTACTAAGTGCATTGGTAGCATCTTGCAAAGAAACAAAACTCTCAGCTTTACAACTACACTTTCAAGCACATCTTCCCACTGGTATCAAAACCAACTTATGAAAGAAGATGAATGAAGATTAGTCCAGGGGACCAATTCTAAAGACTGAGATGTACAGGGGAGTTATACATGTTTTTCTTGCAGTAATCACTTAGCACAAATTAACCCAAAGACATACATGTATATCTCTCTGTCAGATCAATCAACTTACCCTGGAATCCATTTTATCCACATTCTGCTTCAGTGTGTTCCTCTCCGTCTCCAATTTGGCAACTTTTGCCCTCAACTGATCCAACTCAATCTTCAAGGAGGAGAAGAAAACATAAGAGGAAACAATGCATAAAATACTCATATGTGAAATTCTTTATAATCACAGTTTGTTTATATGGTAACATATCAATATCCAATATTCACCCTTATTGAGTGATGAAACTCTTTGTAAATTTTCTCATAATTACAGTATGTTTATAGTAAAATATCAATATATCCTTTACTTACCACTATTAAGTAATGAGCCCAGAGCATCTATTTTGTTAACCATCTTTCAGAATTGACTGAGAGCCAAAGGAGCCTCAGGCACAGAAACTCAGACATCCTCGTAAATATGATAAACAGCTAAAAGGGCTGTTGGTTTTTCCCCATCAGCTGATTTTTCATACTGAGATAAAAATAGTTCATACTTTTAAAATATCACTCTTGCACAGAAATCCTAGAGAGAGTTAACAAGCATGGTCTATTTATCCACACCAGTACTACAGTGTATGTAAAGGGCACTACCAGGGTAAGGATGACGTGTTAACAGCCTTTAAAACATCACAGTTATTATCTGAAAAGTAGATATGTCATACCATCACTCTGCAGTGACCATGTTTTTGTTCATGTGCACCACTTTACTGCACATGTCGAACTACAGAGAAATGCAGTGGGATACATACATTCAGTACAAGACGAGACAAATGCAAGATATCAAATGTGATAGTAAAGCTGGACAAAACTTAAGACCAAGCATGATACAATATAAAGAATACAAAGAAATACAAAAAACAAAAGTTGTACATTGAAGAAGGCATAACAAATGTATTACACCTGATATTTTTTTTTTTTTCGTCTCAATCAACAATACAGAACTTCACAACTCTGCAACTTCAAATACAATATACAAATGTATATGACAAATAATACAATCCATCAAGCTTTGGATGTTCTAGGAAAATTATTCTGTGTGCTGAAAGAGAATGTTGAATGCCAAGGAAAGACAGCTGAAGCAGGCTTCAGCTGTGATTTAGCTCAGTCAGTAGCCTGTCTGCCTCCCATTACATATGACCCAAGTTTGATTCCCACTATGTCTTCCCACTTGTCTAGCTGAGCAGTGTTGTATGTAATCATATTCTCCCCTCTAGTGAGAGGTAAAACACTCTGTCCCTCGAATAGGACATTAAATGGGGGTATCATGTGTGAATTAGTCACAACTCGCACTATAAAAAATCCCGCTACATTAATTCATAAAAAAAGCAGCCAGTAGTTGCTAACCCGGTGAAGTGGTCCACCTACCTACCCATGCAAGAAAAAACGGGCAAACGATGCTAACCCATGGTGGTTCGCCCCAAGTGACTAGCAATACTCAGCAAACGGTATCAACCAGGCACATTAGGCCATACAAAGAAGATGAAGATTTACCAGGAGTGTACTCCCCCACTTAGCTACTCTCCTATCTCATCCTCCCAGTGTCTAGCTTGCAGGCTTTTGGAAATGGAGCAATGAACTGGATCAAATCAGACCCAGACGATAAAGTCATCCACCCTCCCATCTCATCTAATAGAGCTGGAGTACATTCAACATCATAAAAGCAGGTCTCCTGATTGCTTGTGCATGTTTCTGTAACAGAGGAAGCCATGTGGTGTACATGAACATGCGGTTCTTGCAAAAGTGTACGTATTATTTTTCATACCCGAATATGTTAAGATTTGTGCATAGTCTCAGGCCATTATCATGGTTACTCACTCATGTCTGCTGTAGCTTTCATTTTTGAAAATTTACAAAATTTCACTCTTTCCTAGGAATTCGGCACTGTAAACCGGATCCCAAGCACCTGTTCAATTTTCAATAAACCTGTCACGTTCAGCCTCATTTTAAGATAAAATCCATTCTCACAGATCTTATCTTATGAATTCTAAGAACCCAACTCATGTTGTTAAACTGTCCTTTGTTTTGCAAGCTACTTCCTCATATCTCTTCAGAGTAATGAGAACCTCTTTTTAATAAAACATCAAATCATCAAATAAGAAATCAAAAATCAACAACTTATTTTTCAGCCGTTCTGTAAGATCAAACCTTTAATGCTCTAGTCATTGGGCTACCAGAGACTAAAAGAAAAAAAAAAACACTTAAAAAAAACTTTTTGAGATTTCAGACAACATGAAATGTTTTTTGAATAAATATTTTGACCACTGACAAAAGGAAGGAAGACTGTAATATACAGTGAAAAGAACCGCAACTTGGTAGCACAACAATCTCTAGTACCCACTGAGTTAAATATGGAAAAATATTGCAGAAGGCAACCAAAAATTTGTAAGGGGGGCAGAGATACCCCTCAGTATGCACCCCGCCCTTGATCCCTTATTACCCCTACTCACATCCTTCATCTTGAGCTCCTCCTCAGTGCGATGAACGTCCAGCAAGGGAAGGACCTTAGTGACCAGGCGCCACCACGGCCAGTTCTTCACAGCCAGGAACTTGCGCACATTGCGCTGGATACAGGTCACTGCCAACAGCTGGATCTGTGGAAGGTAGCACGAGAGAGAATACAGGGGCTATGGAGCAAAACTTTACAAAATAGTCACTCTAGTACATTGCTTCACTTTTGAGTCTGCGCATTCAAGATTGTCAATTTCAATTTCTGTAGTATCCACAGCAAAGTATAAATGTGTGATTGCTTTGTCATCTCCAGTTCCTTGGTATGAATGGAAACTATCGTGTGTATCAGATTGAAAGTGAACTTCAAATCACGCAAAATTAATCTTACTTGCTATAAAGGAACAATAACTTGATCACACAAAAATGTCCCACTTATAAAGCACTACAGATTCCTGCCTCACTGCTGTGTTCTTCTGATTGTGTGTGATCAAGCTTCTATTCTAATTCTGAAATTCTTCTTTTTTTTTAAACTTTGAAAACAAAAAAAAAATACCACAAAGAATTCACAAAGTTACAGCTGAGCAGAGAACAATATGTCAAAGTGTGAATTTCCTGGTGCCCCCCAAATGCATCTCTACTACTTTACTATCAATGCAAGTGATCATATGTATTATACCCTTTGCAACTTGCAATACAGTTTGTGAAACTGAATACCTGGAAAAGTAGATATCTATAAAACAGAAAACAACATTTGTTGTAACTTGAAATTTGAATTTGAATTGGGGGAAATTCCCATATTTATTGATTCTCAACCAATATTGGATTCTCCTCTCCCAGCAGTAACAAGAGCACTTCTTTATTGTCTAAAGAAATAGAATGCTTTCAAGCTAAAAATGAAACCGGAGTTTTAACACAGAATTATACTGCTACAGTAGATAAATTTTCTTCAAAAATAGATTTCAGGAGGAAAAAAAGGACAAATAAATAAAATGACTCAGTGATAAGCACATATGAACACACATGGAATGCTCGCCAGAGAGTTGGCATGCTGCCAAATATGATGATATTCACTCAGACACAGGAATGCATGATTTGAAAGTCCTAGGCAGTGATTGGTTAACTCTACAAAGCAGTACTCAGTATTGAGCTTATCCCTCCGTACCCTTCCCCCATCCCCCTAAAAAAAAAAAAAAAAAAAAAAAAAAAAATCAGCTTCAGGTCTAAATTTATGCCAATTTCCATCTGCCAGCCAACCCTGGGCTGTGATCAATTAGGCATCGCTGGTGTATCTGATACACACTTCCTGTTACAGTCAGGTGGGCACATAGCTAGTATATGATGAAAATCATTTCATTTCCACAGCCCTGTACACAAGGTGGCATAATATACAGGCATCCAGGAGTTATGAAACAATACATGTACCTGGTAAAGTCTATAATTGGTGAGACCTTGTTCTGTTGAAAGCCTTGTAAACCTTACTTAGTCAATTTGCATACAAGGGATGCAAATATCTACATTGTATGTGACATAAACCACACTCATGTGTTCAAGTCAGACATAAGTACTGATTTTTTCATTTTGTTTATAGTGAAGATATCAGTTGTTCACTGGGAATCCATTATTTTCCAATGATTTTTAAGAGCAATAGCAACCATATGGTCCCTTTCAGGGAAACTATGAATTCCACATGTTAGTCAAACAATTATGATCATCAGAATTCTCTGAATTTTCTCTCTCTAAATTCCCATCACTACATGTAGTCCAAACCATTAATTTCATAGTATTGAAGCTCAGAAACAATAAATAGTAATTCAAATTTAGACATCTGCGTTATTCCAAGAGTACTCACTGATATAGCACTTTGTAAGACTACAATTAAAACAAATTCTGATTTTGCAGTTTCCCATACTGCCGTAAAATTTGCATATTCTCCCCCACTCCCCTAATCTATTTGATTAATGGCAAACCGAGAAGCACTTCTTAATTTGGGGCTTCTTTTTGCTGTTCCAAATTCTGGCAAATATTTCCCTTCATTTCAAATTTCTCACAATTATTCAAAGGGCAAGCCTTCTGTACAGTGTGCCTTAAAATTAGGAGGAAGCAGACACGCCTCTTTCCCAATGTCAACTTCTGTACTCAAGATCTTGATTTAACCTTTCCCTGATCCCTCTCCAATTACCTCCTGCCCTGCGTAGTAAATACTGCCTATCCTAGTCTGATGTGCCACTGCACTGCTGCTAGATATTGTCCCCATGATAAATTAGAAGGTATTTCTATGATCTATGGCAGATTTCTCTGAATAAATGGAACCATACATCACTCTTCCACAGAGTGTATCTCAAATTTGAGAAGGGGGAGGAAGGACTATTTTTTCCAGTGAAAGTGGTACAATTTCAAGGCATAAAATGAAATGGGTTCTTTCATGGTTCCAACTACTCTTTCTAAATAAATTGGCTTATCTTTTTTGTCTTTTTTAAAGGGGAATTGTTGCTTTACATAAAGAGCAAAGCTGGTAGCTCATAGTTGGTATAACTGTCAAGAATGGCACTAACTTATTTGTACAATACAAATGTCCTTCAAGTTAATCATCTAAAGAATATACTAGGTACACGACTTATGTGAACACAAACGATCAGTAAATATTATGATGTAAACAGGAAAACAGCAGGCATGACTTAGTTTCTCTACCAGCATAAGCAATTTCAACGCAGATGTATTTGTATCATCGGTTCAGCCTCTAATTTTCAAGATTTCTGAAACAAATCTTCTTCAAGCAATCACATAAGAAAGTCTTTTGTCATTACTGACTGAGCATCTTTTATTGAAAGTTATGGTCAAGAAGTCTGTTTCATGAAAGTCTTATGAGAGACTCTTCTCCCATAAAACACACTTATGAGAGACTTCATGAAATGGATTTGAAAGTCTCACATAGCTACACATTAGCGACTTTGGCTATTCTAAGATTTATGTAAAGAATTTTACGTGATGACTTCATGAAATGGACCTCAGGTTACCACACACACAAAAAAAGAAGACGTACCTTCAGTTGCTTCAGCTTCTGCCTAGCCAGGTACCCTCTGCAGTGAGCCTGGAAGCGTTCAATAGTCACCGACAGCTGCCTATCTCTCTTGTCTTCCAGTTGAACCAGTGCACCAGCTCGGAAGAAGATCTGTGATTGATAAGAGATGGAAGGAGCAGGGAAGAGCAAAGATGGAACACGAGCAGGGATGGAGGAAAGACAAGGGAAGGGGAAATAGGGGAAAACAGATTGAAAAGTAGAGAGGCCAGAAGAACGTGAAGAAAGAAAATGAGTAAGAATAAGATATAAAAGAGGGGGACAATAGAATAGTGAAAAAAAAAGTGATAGGAAAAAGGTTGCAGAAAAGATAAAAGGGAAGATGTAAAGTAGAAAAAAATAGAATAGTGAAGAAATGTTGACATTGTTCTGTGGAAAGCTCTTAGGAAGAACACATTTTCAGCGCTTGTTCTTACATTTTCAACATTTATCTCATAACTACTGCAGTTTACATTTGCCTGTTGGTACAGCTGAAATAGAATCCATCCATAATATCCATTTATGATCCTTCTTAAACCTGTAAAAACAGAAATAAAAGGATAAATACACAGATTCACATGAAGTATGATTACATTTTACCAACAACGTGTACAGACTAAGCAGTGGATCAAGCAGCATCACCTAGGGAGACATATGCACATTACTAAAAACAATACATGAAATCGTGCTCTACGAATCAGATGTACCAGCACGTGTTGCGACATATCTACACCTCATTAACTCGGTAATATGCCATGCTTGAAAAAAGAAAGAAAGATATAAAACAACGAAAAAATGCAGAAGTCATATAAAGTTCAATTCCACACAACAGTTTGCATATCCTCATCATATTTGTCTGTACTGGGCATGCATCACAGAACTTGTAAAAGACCGGCGGCTCGATGAACTCCTGGCAAGTTCAGGACCCTGCATCCGCTTGAAAACCAAACAAAATGTCTTACCCCAATAATGCAATACAAAGTAAATGAAAACAACAGGAAATCAAGAGCACTTTATATTCACAGAAGAACATTTTTATAAACATCTTTTCTTTTGCCTTGAAGAACATGAATCTTCCACTCAACAATATAAGGAGCCACAGAAAGGAACATTCATGTGAAACACCCCCATTGCCAGTAAGCTAATCACTATAAGGGGGCATGTTTCCTAATTGGAAAGATATAAAGTAGTTATACACTCTACATTGTTAGTTTGCTACAGGTTGTAGCTCTATAGTTGCAAGAATGAAGCAAATTGAATTGAGATATGATATATATATTATGTGCCTACTGAGGAAGCAATAGATGTTTGTCTGCAATCAACCAGGGAACTGGCAGCTTAAAGTGACCTCTGAAGGCCTAGGCAATGATGATAAGGTGCCTCAGCTAAGGGTACCATCACCACTGTAGCCAGGGGACCTGAACCACAGACCTCACGTTTGAGAGTCTATGGTCCATGGTCTACATTACAATAACCTGGAAAGAGATATCTATCTTGTTTCTACACTAGAAAAGCTGCTCTTTTGGTGAATTCTGTGGCAACAGTGATGTAAAGTACTGATGACAGATAGGAAGGGGTCCATGAGGGACAGGGAGGCAGTACAGAATTTATAGGAGGGAGAGGGACTGGTGATTCATGCCTGGCTTTGACATTTCAGCTGGCCTACTCCATATCAAATTGGAACATCAGTCATGTGATTGGGTCAAACTGGAGCAGGTCCCAAAGTGAGCCACAAATTTTCAGCTGTGCATCAATTCAATACATATTTTATATCACCCTGCATGCCGGGCATCAACAAAATAGGGTCATTCAATATTAAAATGAATCATGGCGCTGTTTCCGATGCTGTGGTACTTTGCACAGTATTTTAATAAGGACACATGATGTGGCAAAATGCATTGCAAATTAAGTGCGATATCTTGGCTTATATATATCCCTTTAACCTAAAAAAAAAAAATGCATCTTAAACTTTTTTCACATGACCTGCGCTGTACATGCATGTGCCTTAATTATCATTGATTCAAGGTTGGGTCAGAAAACCACAAATTTTGCAATGTAATGCCATGGCATTTGATATCAGAATTCCAAGGGCCACTGACATACTTTGAAACTTAGCATCACCGTAATTTCTGCCAAAATAACCCCACGGTATAAATCTTGCATGCTCCATGCATTCAATGTTCAATCATTCCGAAGGCAAACTTTATGAAAATTGCACACAAGACTTTGCATGGGCATAAATTCCAGAGGAATTCATATGAAATGCTTGATGAATGACTTCATGCTTGAACTGAGATGGAGCTAATTGCAAGTCGTCACATCCCCATGTGATGCATTGCAAGGTACAATTTTCTCTATCCATCAAAGTACCCCTCAGTTTCTTCCTCAAATATCAGCGGAGTCTAGCCAGAAAATGAACTCATTCGAGCACGAATGCTGACTAACCTCCACAGAACACACAATCAATGTGATTGACAATTCATGTTTATCAATGTGATTGACAATTCATGTTTACATGTTCATCATTCATTTCACAAGGAAAATGTGAGGTATCAAATACTCCACAAACAAACAGGTTAATGCTATCGTAAGTGTTGTACTTGTTGCATGGGAATCTACATGAAAGTAAAAAAAGAAAAAAAAAAAGCATTAGGAAGCCTTGTATGAGTGTGTATTTCATGTAGCAAACATTTTACACATTTATTGTTATTACACCAATTGACAGTTTCATCATATGGATGAAGTACTGCAGTAAATCAAACTCTTTTTTTTTTAAAGCTTTCTCCATTGTGTTTGTGTGATGTTACTCAAGTTGAGAAAGCTACCTTCTAAACAGAGAGTCAAATTGCTCCAGTGTGTGGTTTTCCAAACAAGCTCACTTGATGATGAAGACACAATATACTTCTTGACATGCCCCCCTGGTATAGACTGTGACACCAGTAGGTGGCTGCCATATGGACCCAGTGATAAGAGGGATAACCATTCACTGCTGTCTGTGGGTGGTGGAAGCTGAGACTGCTTCTAATTTTCAGATCAAAAGGAAATAGTCACCACATACAGAGAGGCGATGCAAAGGACAGAAGTAGCTTCATTGCAAACACAAATCTTGATTCAGTGAATGCAGAGAGATTAGTGAAACAATCAGTGAAAGTTTAAGGAAAAGCAACAAATCTATTTAAAAGAAATGCATTTTTGAACATGTGGATTAATGCCATGTGCATCCTACCACTTGATAGAAACTCTACAACAAATGATTGTGATAACAGATTTTACAAAACATATGAGAATGTCACAAGTATTGTTTTGTCAAGGACATTATACAGCAATTGACCCAGCTCCTTAACAAGGCATCAAGGATAATTTTTGCCTGAAAATTATAACTCAAGGGAAAGTGCATTTTTACCTCCAAAATATGTCACCGACTGTTTCACTACTGACCTCTCTGCGCTTATTGAATCCACATGTTTGGCTTAAGAAACTTCCCCCTTTAACGATACAGCACCTACACTGATTCATACCCTCTGTTACAGTACTCTTTGAAAAATGAGTTTGTCATTATGTGGATTTTTCCAGTTTAACCACAATTCACAGAAATGTAATGCCCATTCATGCCACATAACCCTCCATAAGAAAATGCCCTTCCATCTTTCTGATTGATTGTACAGGAGAATCAGAGCTCCATATGGTATCCAATGGTAGACAAGCCATACAAGAACTTAACTAGCATGATGGAAAAGTTACTGAAGACCACATACTCTACAAAGAGCTACCAGGGTTGATATTGGTATGTTTGAGAATATTTCTGGGGTGAAACCTCATCTAGATTTCTAATGAAAGGGGGGGGGGGGGATACTAAAACTACAATTTTGAGTTCTAAAACATTGCTTTGTTCAGGCTTGCAAGGCTTTTATAGAAGAATTCAATTACATGAAACAGGAAAAGCCAAACATTGTGCTAGAATATCAGAGCTTGCCAACATTCACCCATCAAAATCAGGAAGATTCCAAAGAGCAATCAGGAAGATACTTGTGTGTCACAAGCATCTCAATGGGCAAAAAACATTTCCCAAATCAGGGGGACTTTTTTCAAATATTCTCTTTTCTAAACATAAAGAGAGCTTCAGGAAGCCTCCTTCAGAATTTGGGAGACTTGGCAGCTCTGCTACTGCAAAACCACATATTTTCATGTGCATACAATTTTTTGGTGAATTTCGCGAGGAGCCAAAGTTTGGGTGATTAAAATGCATGCAAACGTTCTTGTCTACATTATATGCAATTGAATGCCAATGGCAATTCGTGAAAATTTCATGCCGCAAAAAAAGACCGTCGGCTCCAACTCGCTAAAATTTCATTTCCCCCTCCCTCCCAAACACATTCAGGCCTTGAAATAGGATTTTGGAGGGGCAAGGCCATTTCGAAAAGGGCACTTTTTCCATGAGGCCAGCCATGATAGGGCACTTAGGTCAGTCAGAGGGGCACCAAGGCCACATTGAAAAGGGCATGTTGGGTGTTTTTTTAAAGGGTGATTTTTGCGACGTTGCAAGAATTTTATGTTTTTTTTTTCCATATTCTAACAACAACCCCCCCCCCTCCAAATACATATTATATACAGTAGACCTCGCCTAAGTCGACTTCGCATAAGTCGACAACTCGCTTAAGTCGACACAATAAAAAAAGTCCCGATTTTTGCCTTTGTTATTCATTGAAAATTTCCTCGTCTTAGTCGACATTTATAAGTCGACAACTCGCGTAAGTCGACCTGATTTTTCAGTGCCAACTGAGCTGAAATACGTATTAATTCCCTCGTCTAAGTCGACATAATTTTTCGCTCAAAATCTTATCGCCATTCTCTGAAAAAGAATTGTTTTCCCGCTCCGATTCGCTGCGTTTCTACTCGGTAATTCGCTAGTGTACTGCGCGGTAGCGTTCGCACCATGCGTCCATTGTCTTGTATGCCAGAATATAGAAAGGACATAACACTCATTTACACTGGAGCATTACATGTAGTACCCAAGACAGTTCACTTTACCCCTTTTCTCCCTCTCGTTTTTCTCAAAACGCACAAGTTTTGCACACTTATATGTCCCAGTAGGTACATGTATTCACTATCCGAACATGAAATAGGTGTTTTTGTAAATCCGAATAGAAACGTTGATTATTCCGAAGCGGTATTAAAACCAGGGCCCTTTCGAAAAAGATTTATTACAATGCAACTAATGATGCAACTCAAAAAATCAAATGCAGGTGATATCAAATCACACGCAACTTTTGCATTTAAACGCAATTGCGTTGCTGAAAAGACTTGCGTTTGATAATCATATGAAACTAGAAAATAATTGTTACGAACCTGAAACTCAATTGCATTTAAACGCAACTCTAAAAACAAATGCAAGTCCATCAAACCCACGCAACGATGTATTTAAACGCAAGAGCGTTGCAGAGAAGACTTGCGGTTTTTGTACAAAACTAGAAACTGCGTTTAGATAAATCTCTATACATCTACGGAAGTGACGGAAGTGCGTTATTGTTGAAAAGACTTGCATTATTTTTTTCATTTCGTATATAAGCAAAATTAAAAATTAAACGCAACTCTGAAAATCACATGCAAGTCCATCAAAACACATGGCACGCTGAAAAGACTTGCGTTTGATAATCTCACGAAACTAGAAAATTGTAGGAAACTTAAAGTCAATTGCGTTTAAACGCAACACTAAAATAATGCAGGTCCATCAAATCGCACGGAACGCTGAAAGACTTGCGTTTGATAATCATACGAAAGTAGACAATTGTAGTGAACTTTTTTAAAACTCAATTGCGTTTAAACGCAACTCTAAAAATCAAATGCAAGTCCATCATATCACACGTAACGCTGTATTTAAACGCAAGTGTGTTGCAGAGAAGACTTGCGTTTTTTGTACGAAACTATAAGAAACTGTGTTTAAACGCATCTCTAAACATCTACGGAAGTGTGTTATTTAAAAGACTTGCATTATTTTTTATTTCGTAAACAAAATTACAAATTAAATGCAACTGTATACAAATTGTAGGGAACTTTTTTTTTAACTCGCGTTTAAACGTAACTCTGAAAATCAAATGCAAGTCCATCAAAACACATGGCACGCTGAAAAGACTTGCGTTTGATAATCACACGAAACGAGAAAATTGTAGGAAACTTAAACTCAGTTGCGTTTAAACGCAACAATAAAAATCAAATGCAAGTCCATCAAATCACACGGAACGCTGAAAGACTTGCGTTTGATAATCACACGATACTAGAAAATTGTAGGGAACTTTTTTTAACTCAATTGCGTTTAAACGCAACTCTAAAAATCAAATGTAAGTCCATCAAATCACGTAACGCTGTATTCAAACGTAAGAGCGTTGCCGAGAAGACTTGCGGTTTTTGTACGAAACTATAAGAAATTGCGTTTAAACGCATCTCTAAACATCTACGGAAGTGTGTTATTGTTTAAAAGACTTATCGTAAGCAAAATTAAAAATTAAAAGCAATTCTGAAAATCAAATACAAGTCCATCAAATCACACGGAACGCTGAAAAGACTTGCGTTTGATAATAACACAAAACTAGAAAATTGTATGAAATTTAAACTCAATTGCGTTTAAATGCAACTCTAAAAATCAAATGCAAATCTGTTTTTAAAACGCAAGAGCGTTGCAGAAAAGACTTGCGGTTCTTGTCCGAAACTAGAAACTGCGTTTAAACGCATAAAAATGTACGGAAGTGCGTTATTGTTGAAAAGGCTCGCATTATTTTTTATTTCGTAATGGAACTTTCGCCGTGACCGAACTTAGTCTGCACTTGCAGAAAGACATCGCAACATTTACACGTTTCAAACTACCGAAACGCATGCTGCTTCACAAAATGTCAATGAAAAAATGATTACGAATTATTGATAAAGTTCGCTATGCCGAAGTTTTAAATCTCAGTCCAAAGTTTTTAGTCCGACAATGGTATAGAAAGGGCAACTGAAAGTACAAAAAGGGCCTGGAAGGAGCACAGGGGCAGCTCTCGGGGGGAAATGTGCCCTTTTTTCTTTGAAGGTGCCCCTTTTTTCCTGTAAAGGGGGCACACTTTTTCCTAAGGGGCAGTTTTAAGAACAAAAAGGGCACTTTGAGGAACAAAAAGGGCACTTTGAGGAACAAAAAGGGCACTTTGAGGAACAAAAAGGGCACTTTGAGGAACAAAAAGGGCACTTTGAGGAACGAAAAGGGCACTTTGAGGAACAAAAAGGGCACTTTGAGGAACGAAAAGGGCACTTTGAGGAACGAAAAGGGCACTTTGAGGAACAAAAAGGGCACTTTGAGGAACAAAAAGGGCACTTTGAGGAACAAAAAGGGCACTTTGAGGAACAAAAGGGCACTTTTAACTTTCAACTAACCAGCCAACCCGTGTTCACATACAGTGTTACGGGGGTGGGGGATCTGCACAATTTTTTTGAACATTTTATTTCATTTTTTTTTCGCATGCGTGCCCTCGATCACAATTACTTAGAGCATGCGGGCATGAATGCAGAGCGAGAGAGATGGCAACGCTCGCAGCCGTCCGACATGCCTGGCACATGGCTTACGACCGATTTGCTCCAGACGATTTTAATCTTCCGCATTCCCCACAGTAACACACGCATGCACATACTGCACCCACCCAACGCGCTCACCCGCTGATTGCGACACTCGACGTACAGACACTATCAACGTACTTCTGTACGTACGCGCGGGCACACTACGAATACAGTCCAGGAAGCGGACTACTACCTAGCTAGTAACTCTATGGCCGCTGCGCTGCGGAGGCAGTCGCCGGAACGGTCAAAGCCGGTCGGCCGTACGTACGTACATAAGTACAAGTGTACGTACACGTCGTCTCGTTGAGTTTGAATCAGATATGGGACGCGAGTGAACTGAACAGAAGGTATGATATTTGAGATGAGGAAATTTGTTCAAGCTTATTGAAGTGTAGACTTTGAGAAAGGGCATATTATACGTCATAAACAAGAACTTTCATTCTAAAAGGGCACCACGGCCACAAGAAAAAGGGCACTTTTTTTTTGGCCGTAACTTTGATCACGGAAGAAAGGGCATTGCGGCCAACGAGAGGGGCACCGACGGCCATGGCCGTCGGTGGCCGTCGGTTAATTCGAGGCCTGCACATTTATGAACATTTCATGAAAACAGACATATGTACTAATGTACTCTAATCTTACTTTGTTCTTGCTTTGTACTTCTTTAAAGCTGAAATTTGACCACTTGTCCCCCCTATTTTTAGCATAAACCAAATAATGGTACTAAATGACAACATCAGTTCCTATATGATAAATTTGTGGTATTCATTTCTTCCATCCCGGTTTCTCTCTCATCCAGGCTATGTGTGAACAGTCCATTTTTTATTTGTCAATGCCCGTAGATTAACTATCATTGTCTATAATCACAAAATTAAAGTCAATGACAGTTCATACATGGTATCAAAGGAAGCTTATGCTAAGGTTGACTGCACATCCGTCATTCTATAATCAATTTGTGTATCCCACTCACGAGGCATGAATACTTCTTGGACTCAAAATTAGGACTATGGCTCATTCATAGTCATCCAGATATGACAGACAAAAAAATATTTCACCTCATCTTCACCCCTTCTAACTATTGCAACTCATTCACCAGGAGTCTTTCTGTCACAAAGTCACAAAACAATGCAGGGAGATACAGCAAAATATTTGCCCATTATGTTTGGGCACCAGCCAGTGGTAAGGGAACCTATGAGGAGGATCCGAGGGCGAGGATTTCGCCTCATCCTGGTGGCATACACATCTCCTTTGAATGATGCAGACAATACCATGCCCTTTTGTTGACTTCTAAAAAAAAAAAAAACTTTGCAACTCTCGTGAACCCCGCATGTTTTCCTTATTTTCTGAAAACAAACCAACTTCAGCAGTCCATTTCTGGAGGACGCAACTCAGCCATTTGTCGCCGGTTCATCCCCAGGCCACGGTGATCGAATAAACTTTGCAATTGACGCAAACAACCAGAGGGGGAAAAACATATTCAAAATGGCGACATATTTATATCAAATCAGATTTTAATAAAAGAGATGAGGGTGGCAGAGACAAGACGGAAAGAGACAAAAAAAAGAAAGAAAAAGAGACAAAAAAAAAAAAGAAAGAAAAAGAGACAATCGGCAGCTTTTTGGTTTTTACAGAAGTTGGAGGTTGGGGATACCAAGTTCAGAAAAGTTTGCCTAAACTACAAAAGATACTTTAACCTGACAAGTTTTCTTGACAAAGGACCCTAGTTTTTTTTCCAATTCATGAAATTCTTCCGTCGAGATGCTTGCATTGCAACTGACTGACAAATTGCCCTGCATCGACGTAAACCCTAGTTTCTTGTGCAAAATGGAGATCGAAATGATGGCAGCAAACATTTCAATAAAAAAATGGTCATAATGATGGTTACTGATGGGTATCAGTGAAGCACAAATAGCACAAAGCAATTAGGTGGAATGTTTGTAGTTACAACAAAAGTCATGTCGATAAAAACTTAATAGTGGAAAAATCAGTTATCAATTCAAAGTTTCAATCATGTATTACACTTTGAGAGGAATGGGATCACAGTAACTTGAGAAGAAAATCATCTCTCCAATTTTTATAATGCCCACTTCTATCAGGAGCTACACTTTTCACTTGTAATGTTCACCCACACAGTAGACTGAAAAATGAATACTTGAATATTGACCAAATTTGTTATACCATTTTACTTCTATTCAGCAGATCAGCTGTAAAAACTGATGTGAATTCCAAATCCTCAATACAAGCTGTGTGCTGCAACCTGATGCACTTCAAATCACCTAACAAACATGGACAAGTCAGCAGCTACTATCAAATCGGTTGTGCATCTTTCGATGACCAAATACGAAAGAAATCGAGCCAGGGCAAAGACACTGCCCACTTTTCCTAGAGTACTAACATGGACAAAGTGTGCCCACATTTACAGCACATTAAGGGAGATCTAAAACTATAATGACATAGATGCACTGTGCAACTTGTACTGTGACAAATGTGTGGACAAAATATTAGTGAAAATTCAATCCTGAGCACATCATGTCCTGGATTAAAATCCCTTGACAACTGAAAGAGTCACCAATATCAGAAAAAAAAAATTACATTCAACTAAATGAATGCCTTCATTTGTTGATAGAAAGTCAGATAACATGTGAGTCAAACTTTGACATTTAATGTTACTTTGAGACTAATTCGGTTGGGGAATCTTTGAACAAAATTAATATGGAAATCAAAAGATGGATCTGAAGCCAACCTTCTTTCAAAAGGGATGCCAAGATAGCAAAACAGACTCTGTAGAGCAGTGGAATTACACATGAGTTTGTATTCAGCTGATCCACAGAGGAATGGAAACCCCAGCATTTACACTGCTTTATGCAATGACTTAAAAAACCAACAAATACACACACACAGACTGAATTCGTTCAGCTCTTAATTTCACTTAGACCAGCAGATACTCTGCTCTATTGATCACATTTCCCCCTCCTTTAAGTCACGAAATGATTCATTTTGACAAGTATTATATTACAATGGGCCGGGGAGGGGCTAACATATCAATTTGTCTCACTCTGCTGGAGATAAACCATTCAAAGCAGAGACATGGAAGGGATTGAACTTTGTGATATACAAATAAATACACATATATACAAGATGTATTATGTATGTATGCATATACTAAAAACTACTCACCTCCTACAATGTATGTAGAGATCTCAATACTCAAATTCAAATTGACAGCCGTGAAGGTAATTCTTGCCAGTTGGAAAACAAATCCACAGCACTGATGGGCAAGCCAGGAAAATTCTGATATATAAACATTTGTCAGAAAAAATGCTGATGCCTTTATACGCTGCGTTTCTCTCAAGGTAATATTAATTCCTGATGTACACCGTTTGTATGAAGCGAGAGTTGGAGAGACACACAAATGCTGATGCCATCAACTTCCCTACAAATTTTCCCCTGGGTTCACTGACACAAAAAATCCACATGAATATCTTCCCACTGGGGGCCAGCCAATGTCGATGGCTTGGATGATAGCATGCTGTCGTAGCTGCAGCAGCCAAGCAAAGCTTATTTGTGAACAGAGACAGCCGGAGTGTCGGTAGGGATAGGGGGCTGCACGGCGTGGGATGCAGGCTCCAGTGAGCAGTATGAATTAATAACAACCAGTCAGTCCACACACAGCGATTAGACAAATGGAACAACTGCCAATCCCCTCCCCCTTCTCCTACCCTAATTCACTATTTCATTAATGCAAATCTGCCCGTACTATGCAAAGCATATGTGCTCACATACGGAACAAGAGCAATTACTGCTTACTTAGCTATCTGGTGTAGTTTCCACCATCAGTTCTACTTTTTTTCTCAGTTTGTTTGTTTTTGTTTTTTTGTTTTTTTACCTTGGTTGTAACTGTTGTACTTGCATTCAGGAGCTCAATGATTTTAAATGTGAATGTGAAGCTTCAAGCAAAACACCCTAGTCCCAGTTTTATTCAAAACTGCAATTCCTTGTAATATTGATATTTATTATAAGTTGCTGGCTATCAATGGATTCAACAAACTCAAAACAACAAGCACATATCTACACTAGAGACTCTGGTCTGGACCCTATTGTTACAAATTGTAGATGTCGATTTCTGTTTCACTCTTTTCATGATAATCTGACATAAATTCCCTTGCTTCACTGTCATGCTGATGGCAAAATGATTGTGTTCTTCATTCCCAAAATAATGAGTACTTCTTGTTGATTTATCTTTCTGATCTTCAGGTTTCGGTTGTTTTATTTCTTTCTTCATCCTTATCAAAAGTCTTGTGACAAACTCAAACATACCAATACAAACAAAGATTAGAAGATAAGAAATAAGAAATAAAACAAAGAATTGTTTGGAAATTGACATATTAGTCATACTCAGCTGCAACTATTAAGATCATAATGTGTCTGAATTACTAGACTACTCTGGAACAGAAAACCAGGGGACCCAAACTTATTATTGATCCTGTCCACTGTCTAGAGGTTCCTTCTGGTGCTATATAGAGCTCTTGACAAGAATGCACAAAGCACAGAATAAGCTGCAATTTACATTTGAAAGTTGTCCATGTTTGGTTTCGCTGCCCTAATCTATTGGGCAGGCAGAGGAGAATAAAGGGGCGGGGCTGCTGGTGTCAGTTTGGGGACTTTCGCTGAACAAAGAAATTTTAGTGAGAGATATAACGATGAGAGAATGAGACACAGTCAGATGGGGGGGGGGGGGGAGAAGGTAGCAATTTAACAATAAAAATATGGCCTTCTGACTTTCATTGTTCTTCTAAGTTGTTGAATTAGTTGACCAGCTTTGCTTGTAAGGAAAAGTGGATTTATCTCATCTTATCTAGATGCACCAGTCTTCCACTTTTGCATATTGATATCATTACATTTCAAAATAGATTTGGATAACTGAGAAAAAAAAAATGAGAGGGTGTTTTTTGTCGATGACCACAGAGAGACTCTACTTTCAGCTATTTTAGAGATTAAAAGAATGGAGACTTCAAACCACAGGCAAGGCTTTCTAAGGTTAGCAATATCATTAGCACAATGACAGCAATTGTTTGTACACCTTAAGCATAAAGGGTAATTCCTTGAGAGGAGGAAGGCAAAATCCTAGAAAGTTTCACTGATAAGAATCCACTTTGATAAACAAAGCTAAGTCACAAGAACACCACAATAACATTTTCATGTAAATTCTCACTTAATATACCAGGGTTACGAGGAATTTTGATACTTCATGTTTTCTATCCTACATATGCTGAATGGTAAAGACTAATATTGTTTCCCAGCAAGCAGGCAAGGTGAATGAGAAGATGATTTAAGGGACTTTTTTATTTCACCTCCTGAACGTGGACATTGAGGTAATGATGTCATTTTAGGGAACTGCGCATGCTCCAGGTTTTCAAGCACGTCCAACCCCAGAATCGCAAACACGTCTGCCAAGGATTTCATGGCCATCTAGATTCAGAACATGAGTGACGTTATCGCTTTGCACAACCAATCACCAGCCCGCTGGAGGGGACGGAGCCATGAAATCATAGCAGTATGTAGTGAACGGCTTGCACTGAAAATCGAAATGGGCGATAACAACGCGGACATGACGAATGGACTGCAGCAATTTGGAACCGCTTTTGTATGAGAAAGGTGGCCACGTCCAAACAATCGAAAGTCCCTATTATATCGTTCATGTAGAAACCAGCAGGATAACATGACGGAAAGATCTCATTTATTTCAAAAAAGAAAGAAATTTAGCGAAGATCTATATAAGCAGGTCAATGGGAGATATGTGACATTATGATACTATCAACTTCTCTCATATCTGCTTCGTGACATTTGAAATCCCACAAAATCCCACAACGTTGTTTTCAATGTCCCATGGTAATGAAATGTCTCCTGTCGCATTGTGCTTTCAGAAAGCATGACAGAAACTGAAACAAGGAAAGGGCGTTAACCAAATGTAGTTTGTGGACATTAATCTGCAAACGGACAATATGAGAAAAGGGGATAATTGGTAGAATATCATTACCCTACTTTCAAGACAAGGAACCTTATCAATGTTGGATAATGTCCTGTGTATATGAGAAACCATCAGCAATTGATTGCCTAAAGATTGTAATCAATATGGCTGGATTTGTTTCAGTTTGATTTTAGCAAAGGCAGCCTCTTCAGTACAGAGTACTTTTCAGCACAGGAGCAATGCCTGTACAAAATGAAATATAATTAATATATTATGTCAGTGCATAAAAACACACAAAGATTTGCTATTCCACAAGAATAGTGTGTGCACAAAATAATGAATGAAATTACTTTTTGACATATGTCAAAGATATGAAATATAGGCCTACATTGCAACAAAATATGCATCATGACGAAACACCATTTCTCAGGAGAAAATTGAGGAAAATATGTGATTATTAGTGTCTTGAAACAGTTCTATCCCCTTGGTAACATTTTTGTTGTGTTTTTATTTTATTTTAAACCACAGGAATGAAACACTAAGAATAGGAAATTTACAATGTTTTCTGCTATTGAAATATGGCTGCAAATGCCAGAAATGGTACTATGATATTTACAGTCCCCTCTACAGAAACACCATGAGATCCAGACATGGGCTTTCAAAACACTGTTGACACTCCATCTATGGAGATTTTTTTCTGTATTACATAATCACGTATATGCAGAGAGGAATCTTGATAAGCACGTGTATGATTAACCTTCAAGACAGACCTTATCTCTGATAGCTGAATCACCTTATACATGTACAGTATAGCAAGTGCTACGCCTTGTGGGACAGTGTAGTTACGCACCAACACCAATTAGCATGTATGGGACTGTATCAGTTGGCATGCTAATAGGGATGCTGATAAACATTACCCTCTTTTTATCACACATCACCCTCTTTTTATCACACATCTGGTATGCAAGTGATGAGGCAACTCAAAGTAAACATCACAGTGGGAGAGAGAGAGAAAGATTGAGGGGTGCAATGTAACATGCCTTGGAGGTGCACATAACACACACTTGTGACATTTGTTTTACAGTAACAACAAATAAACAAACAATAAAGGCCCTGTAAAAAAGAACAATAAAAGTAGAAGGAAGACTGTTTTTTTTTTCTGCATGAAAATTGGGGATCTGTGAGGTCTCTTCTCCTTACATACTGAAAGAAAATGGGAACAAGAAACTGCAAACTGGTTTGATGTGCATGTACATGTGAACACAATATGTACATATTCAGTACCACAGTATGTGTGCAGTCAATCACTGCTCAAGGTACAACGTTGGCGAAACAATTTTTGAGCGATGGTGAATCAAAATAAACTTCCTCTCTGTGATGATTCTTAACTTAAAATGTGCAGATCCATGGTAACAAGGCTGAAAGGACACTGGAAATAAACATTACTTTGACTTGCACACAAACTGCTCTACAGACTCTAGCTTCTCATCATCCAAGTCTAAAACAAGATAATGCATGTCTATCAATGACACTGATTATATTCATACACTAAGCTGATCAAATTTCAAGGAGAAGAGCAGTATGACAAAAGTATCTTTTCTCAATGAACTAGTGGCAGAAACATGACAAAAATGGATTGGTTGAGGGATTACTGTAAGCTGACTACACAGCAGGAAGAAAGGCAAGAGGGAATCACAAGAGGTAATCACTTTCCTCCTTCACAGAGAGTGTGGCCTTAAAGAAGATGGTATCCTGAGGCTAATTATAGTAACAGTGTCATTCCTCTCAACAGACAAATCACAGAAATGCATTGGTCTGTTTACATTAAGCCATCAGGAGAAAAAGAATATCAAATATAGACCTGTTCGGTTTTTATGTTGTATTTTATGTCAATGTCTATTTCAGCCATAACCGGGGGTTTCAGTATGCCTGACAATAGTTGATTTATGCACCGACATAGCAATGTGCCTGACTTATTGCACAACCCATTAAATCATCTTTCTTCATATTTTGGAAACCCCAAGTTATGGCTGACATAAGGGCAGTGTTTTAAAACTGAATAGGTCTTTATATGGCATTGATGGAGTATTACATTACATTTGATAATTACATACTTCATTTCATTTTCATTTCATTGATTTGGCAATAAATGAAATGAAAATGAAATGAAGTATGAAACATTTGTCATTTTACTAGCTATTGGAAAAAAAAGTTTTGTGCAATCAACTTTCTTCCTATTCACACACTCTCATTGGATCACAAATGTGCACACACAAACATATTTTCCTCAGCTTTCTGCTTGCTTATTTTCAAAGAGGTCATCCTGTAGTGGACATGGGTCAAGTGCTGCAACAAAATGATTAATAGACAAAACATAAACACAAGCACTGTGACAAGTCAGTGATAAGTGAATAATTGATAAAGAAGGTTAAATAAAAATTACCTTTGTCTGAGAATCATCCTTCACGGACAGCCCACCATCAATCTCAGTTGTCCCTTCTCCAGTGCTCTCTACATTTTCACTTGAAAAATTTTCCTCTCCCATGGCTGGATGCTCCGTGACAACAATATCTGATGGCTGGACAGCCATCTCGCAAGGGGTGGCTTCCTGGGCCAACACGGCTTCCTCAACAATGCTCATTGGGGGAAATTGATGTTGACTGGCATTGCCCTCATGGTTGCCAACAGGAGGGCACGAGACAGTTTTGGCTGGACTCCAGTTCGGATCTCCCATTCCATCTTCAGCCTGTATCCAATTGGCTGCTACTGTCTGGTCATCAATGGCCAAAGTTATGGCCATTTCTGATGTGGAGGAGATTCCATTCATTGCCTGACCTTGGTCCGAGTGCAGACCTGTCCTACTAGGATCATCGTCCAGTCTGCCATCTTTCACAGGAGAAGGTAGACTGTAGGAGTACTGATTGACAGGCTGGTTATCAAGGCTTACTGTCTCATTCAACCTACTTACACAAGAGCTGTCCATGCTCTCAGATGTTGTTGGATTTGGTGTTGGTAAGGTTGCAGCTGCCACCTGGCAAGGACCCACTGCATGGCTGGCCTCTGATGGCACACCATTGGGTTGGTTCCATCCTGTGAATGCTTGAGACCGGTGCTTCCGAGGGCTCTTCGGCTTGGGCTGTACTTTGGGCGGCTGCTTCTCACAGGGCTTTGCACCTCTAGTTCTCTCATCGCGAGCCCATTTCATCTGCACCATGGGCGGCGGTTCCTTGGAGGACAGAACCTCCCACCGGTGCCTCAGCTCTCCCACCTTGGCCCTGGGAGAGGGCGTAGTCTCCCCACTCTCGCTACTCATGCTGCGGCCGTTTCTGGCAGCCTGTGGGAGGGGCGGTGGTTTACCCTCCCTCACCAGACTCTGACCTGCATTTCTCAGTTTTGGCTGATGGGTACTGTGAGATAAAGTGGTGCTAGGACTCTGTTCACACACATGTGAGTTTCTGTCATACCCTTCTCCAGGTTCTTGGTCTCTCCTATTCTTACCCTCAAGTGGAGAAAAAGCACTTGTCTTCTCAGCTTCATGTCCTCCTATATGGTACTCATTAGTACTCCAGCTTCCTCCAGCATATGAATTTGAGTGTGGCACAGTCTGCCCAGTATGGAGCTTTATCTCAGATCTGTATCTCTCCTGGCCATTTATGAGTGATGACTCTCTTGGGATCCCACCCCTGTCACCCACCACAGCAGGTGGTTGTCTACCATGGGCTTCTTGACTGGGGCCGCCACCACCCCAGGGGTACCTCCCTCTGGTCCCATCCATGGCTGGGGGCCTATAGCTGGTTACCTTTTTCCTTCCCTTTGCCTCATTGTTCTCATCCTCCTCCCTAACCCTCCTCAATCTCATATGCTGCTCCTCTCCAGAGGAGCTGATTACACAGAAAAACGACATCCTATTGGGGAGGTAAAATTCCTCTTCCCCCTCTTTATCCCTCTCCTGGGGCAGGATCCTCTACTGCTGTGCTGAACTTTGACCAGTTGACTCAGTCTCTCACCTTTCTCAGTGATTCAATCTGGGGCATAGCAAGGTGAGTGTTCTGCCAGGAGTCACACTTCTAACAGATGAAAATTTCAGAGGACGGCAATGCACTGGTATGCCGAGTGTCCACATAAAACGGCCAAATATTTGCACGGACTTCCCAACACGGCTTCATTAGCGGCTCTTGATGGTCCCTCTGTCAATACTGCTGGCTTTGAACATCTGAGAAACAGAACCAGCATGAGTTTGATGAACACGGCAGTAAATGAGCATGAAAACAAGTTTCATGTGTCTCAGTGGACTGCATGGGTGATGGCAGACTAATGATGCCAGTAATGACGCACCATTATTCTCCTCCAACACAAAACTGAAACTGGCCAAGAATAATCTCCTGAGGTCTGAAACCAGCCTGTAATGACCTCCCAACAGATCAGCTGAACCAAACAAGATACAAGTACAATGTAAATACCAGCATTAGACAAAACTACATCAGCAAGACATTGGAGATTTCCATGGTAACCGGGTGTAGATCTGGTATTTTTTATTTATGACAGCAAACCAAAGATTCAAGAAAAGGCTATAAGGCTTTATCAAAACAGGCATCAACTTGAATTCTGTAAAATTGCAAAATTTATATGATAGATAGATAGATAGGCTAGATAGATAGATAGATAGATAGATAGATAGATAGATAGATGGATGGATAGATAGATAGATAGATAGATAGATAGATAGATAGATAGATGGATGGATAGATAGATAGATAGATGGATGGATAGATAGATAGATAGATAGATAGGTAGATAGATAGATAGATAGATAGATAGGTAGATAGATAGATAGATAGATAGATAGATGGATGGATAGATAGATAGATAGATGGATGGATAGATAGATAGATAGATAGATAGGTAGATAGATAGATAGATAGATAGATAGGTAGATAGATAGATAGATAGATAGATAGATGGATGGATAGATAGATAGATAGATAGATAGATAGATAGATAGAGAGAGAGATAGATAGATAGATCTAGATAGCTATGGATAGATCTACATAGAAAATGTTATGAGATAAAGAGAGAGAGGGAAACCCATAATACTACCCTGATGCATAGCTGAGCAAACTGCACGAGGAGGTGATCTGGTAGCAACTGGGACACTTGACAATATCAAAAATTCAAAAATTCAATATTCTAATTACCTCCTCTGCAGAACTAAAAGTCTATGAAGCATGTTACTGCTGGAATTTTGAGTTGACATGCACTGTATTTGAATGGCTAGTTCCTGGATGCTACATTGCAGATTGTATCTGATTGAAGCTTACTTTTATCTTAATGGTAACTACCTTTCTTATCAAAACTGGGGGAGGCTTTTAGAAATCAGGGGAACAATAGCATGAAAAAGCTTACATCTGATTAATTTAAAACTATCAAAGTCAGAAAATCAAAGTTTAGAAACTTCATCAGGCGTAAGTCGTGATAGGGCTACACAAACATGTTATACATGGGCATCTCAAAACTGTTGCCTTTTTATGTGAATGGCATATTGCTCATTGTTGACATGTCACCAATTTCATATTTACTTTCAAGACAGATAGGATTTCCTTGTGATGCTGTTCAAGATAATAATGTCTGCACAGAATGTTTTTACAAACCCTCTATGACAACACACATTGATGTCTTCACACAATCTGGCGATAAAACTCATATTTCAGTCCGCCTGTTTGCACAACAATAGCGTAAGTCTTGAGTGACATCAAGGACATGGCATGCTATTTTGAGAACCTGGTGGATTGCATTGCAAGGAGATTATTTTAGGGACATACTAAATGACTGTTTATCACTTTTTACATATATTGTAAATTTAGCAACTCTTGTCTAATGCGGCTAAAGCATTTGCCGAGGATCCGTAAGATTTCACATTAAAAACAACATTCTCCTGAGGTTGTTCTCCCCCCCCCCCCAACTGTTAAAGCACACAATCAACTCACATACTTTAAAAATATGTATTTTCTTTCTCCATGTTGTTTGTTTGTTTGTTTGTTTGTTTTCTGCTGAAGCCCAAAGAGCATGAAAGCTAAATTCTCTTTTCATGCAAAGTCAAGACCCATGAAATACTGGACATTCTCAGATAAGAGAGATGAGTAATGTAGGCAAACTAAAATATCATTACAGAACAATGGTCAATGTATTTTCATGCAAGGAACTTCAAAAAGGTATAGAGGTCATGTTTTTCACGTAAAAGGGACATCAAATTAACACACATAATAATGACAATCATTGTTTGTCAATCTCGTGAAGAGGGTGCACATATTGCAGTTTCCAAACTTACACAATGGACTATCCTTTGCCAACAAATATCTTCCCCATTCCACTATTGAATTTACCATATTTACCCTGACTGAAGTCATTTCACCAGCTCAAAATAAAGTAGGGTGCCTCTCAATAGTACAAAAGAAAGAAAAAAAAAAACCCGAACAAATGATGGGAAAAAAATATCCATCTAATGTTGCTGAATTTGAATGTGCAGTTTATGCTGCAATTAGAAACATACTATGTAGCTTGTCAAATGCTACATCCTGTTACAAGAGACAGCTACAAATGAGGACCTCTATGTATGAGATCCAAAACCTCGCTGTCTCCATGGAAACCAGAATGGCCGATTCCCTGCGAGTACGACACAATCCTACCTGCATCTCTGACACTCCTAGCCATAGCCACACACACGTCACTGATGAATATTCCTGGTTGCATAATGTATACATCATGGCAACTCATTTACACCATACACAGTACCAGCAGACCCTCATCCCATTCAATTCTCTCTCATCCACCTCTGAGAGCTGGAGACACCTGCTGTAGCTGGATTGGCATCTATAGGCAAGCCATGGAATGATGGATCTACTCATTTCAACATTCAAATGATCAACAGAAAACATGCATGCAAGAGACAAGATGCGTGTATGAATGAACAAGCACTTCTCTGTCATATGCACAAGTTTCTACTCCAGAGCACTAGTATCCAATAGCAGACACAGCTAGTTTCCTGCTTCAGAACTGATACGCTCCCCCAAAGTAAGTTTCCCTGATTCAATGCAATCATGCAGTGATACAAACTCCCCGGTCAGCAGAACGTAGTGGACATCCTACCAGTGTTACGTCCAAGGTGACTGCACCAAAGAATGCTGTAGCTATGAAGACACATCCTCCCCATCCAGGGCACACAAAACATTCGGTAACAGGACTTTCAAAATTCCTATCTTCCAACTACCAAAAAGTCAATCAATTCCGAACACAATGGCGACAGAGCGCAAGCCTTTCATCCTCTGGAGAAATTGATTTTCTTCATGAGGATCAGCCACGCTCTCACAAACACACGTGTGGTATTGTGTCCCCGTCTCAACTCACATGACCATTGGCTGAAGATGTCCATACACTCGCAGCAGTGCATGAGCACATGCACACACACAAACACACACAACACATTCAAACTCACACACAAACACACACACACAGACACACAACTATCAAGCTAAGTGAAGGTAACTTTTTTGTGATGTTCTCAATGAATGAGGGAATGCATAAATCTTGGAGGGGGGGGGGTTTAAAGATTAAAAAAAAATCTTTTCCTCTCTCCCTCTCCCTCTCTTCCATTTTTTCCTTCCTACTTTCCCTTTTCTCACTTTCCTTCTCTCTTTCTCTCTCCCTCTCTCTCTCTCTTCCCTCATAGTAGTCTGACATTCAGACAGTTGAACAGAAAAATGTAAAAAGCTTTTTGCGCTTGATATAACATCATTGGGCAAGATGGTGAAAGAAAGAGAGATACATTGTATATCACAAATATTGTCTTTTCAATGATTTAGCAGCACATAAGGAATAGAAATTACTGCAGAGGGATATTAGTTGACTGCTTCATTTTATACTGTCTTTCTTCATCTGAAATTCGATGAATTTGTAATGTATATGGTCTGTCATTGTAACAGACCAATGTAATCCACTCTAGTGGAAAGGAATCCCTTTAATAAGGAGACTGGACAGAAATAAGTGTAATATATCACATAATACAAAAATTTGTCTGAAATGTACTCCTCCTCATTCCTAAATAGAACCAGCAACAAAATAATGTGGGATCTTATTCTCATCTTTTAATAGTTGTAATTTCAAGATTGTGCTGTCAGTTTTAGTGACAATGTTTATGAGGGCCATTCTCAGATTAAGTGTTCAATTCCATGTAAGTAAAACCGAAAAATCAACCACAAAGTAATACATTCAAAGATGTGTTTTCGGAAACTTCAAAACCGGTCAAATACGAAACAAAAAGTGGAACATTCTAAATGATGGCCATTCTTTGAGTAAAAATGCATTGAAATAGAGCATCATATATGATTTTTGATCACCAATCAGATACGTTACCGCAAATTTACATGTTGTAATGGACTCCTAACTCTGAATTAAATTCATTGTTTTGATCCAATTTCTATTCAGGAAAAGACATCTGTCCCTCCTAAAGATATTGGGGTTTTTCAAGAGGTAAAGATGTTGTCATCCCTTGCTAATTGGTAGAAATTATTTCTGTGTGGTAGGTTGAAATATGCTTTTTGCTGAAATGAAATATAACCGTAAGATTCACTTTGTATTTTTAGCAAATTTCGCTTACAAATAAAGTTTCGAATCCCACAAATCATGCAAAGGGAACGATCCGATCTGAAATTTCCACAGGAAACAAATATGAATTGCTTTCCTGGGGAAATAATTATTGAAAAACATCGAATCACCTTTGGTAATGTATCTGGCAAAATATAAGTAATAATTTTAGTTGTGTATGAACTAATAAATATCACCTGTTTAATTATTTGCCTCATGAATTGATGTAAAAATGAATGATGTAAGCCCAAATTAACCATTTTAAACATTGTACGTAATATTTAAACTATGAAATGTAGTGGAAAAGAGCCCTAAATGTGAAAGCTGAGTTCTTCATTCACAGAATACTCTCATCATACGTCTGAATGTATTTATCCATCTGACTATAAATATTCATTAAGTTTTGATGGATAATGCAAACAAGGTTTTAAAAATATATTTTTGCAGGCACTTAGAAGGAAGTAGGTACAGTCTCTATGAACTCGATATGCTAAACAGTTGTTTGACCTATGGTAACGTATTTGGCTCATCCCTTTTAATAAAAAATGAATAAATAATTGTTCAACTTATCAATGAATCTTGAGTAGTTCTTCATATGTTGAAAAACACTAGAATAAATATGCAACAGAACACTGAAACTTTTCTCGGAAGCGTTTCATAAACTACTTTTTACTCTTTCAAAGTTTAACGTATCTGGCGTACCGTAAATGAATCTGTCGGTGAAGTTACAGAGCAATTTCTACTGAATATTCTTCATTTGAACATAACTTTAATTTTTTATGGAAGCGTCATTCTATGCAGAATTGTTTTATGAACACTTTGTTTTACATAACATTATTTGTCACCGTGGGTGCCCTGAATTATACGTAACGTATCTGCTAAATCTGAAAAGCAAAAAACTGATATGCTGAATCTTAGCTTCGTCTTGTAAAATAAACATTCAAAGTTGTTGCATAAATATGAAAGTGGCTGGGTTTTATAGAATAGAACTTTGGAGTTTATGAGCACACAACGATTTGTTTGTAAAAACATTTAAAATTTCTTTTCAGCATTTTGATTATGTGGTAACGTATCTGTCGGAAAAATTGGCATTAAGTTGTGAGACACTGACGCAGAAAGAAAAATCATGTGGAAGTGTTGCTCTTTTTCACCTCTCTGTCCTTTTGGTGTAAGAATATAATCCTGAGGTCCAACAAAACGAAGCATGTAGTGTGTAGGGATGAATTTTGACCAGATTTGATCCCCAGAAAGCACAAGACCAATGAGCAAAATTCGGTCACGTATCTTGGGTAACGTATCTGTGGTAACGTATATGGTCGATCATATTATTATGAGAGCGATATCTACCAAATATTTCTCACTTGTACTAAACTTTAATGTTGAATCGATGCGTCATTCCGAGGAGTTATGTATAATATACAATTTGTCTGACATTGCAATATCTGTCGCAGTGGGTGGTGTGAAAAGTATGTAACGTATCTGTCCAAATAAAAGTGTAGAAAACCGATATTTCAAACATTGTACCGTATTCTCAGTAAAGAGCTGTTGCACAAAAAATCTAAGTACTTGCAATGTATGAAGTATATCCTCAGGGTTTCATATACACAGGGTCATTGCATAGTCTTGTTATTTTCGCAATGCTGTAACACTAAAGAAACTGGTAACGTATCTGGCGGTGAACTTGGCGACAGGTTTCAAAAGGCTATAAAAAAAGAAGTCAATAAAAATGTTGGAACTTTTTGAGTATTGTGATTAGCATATATGATATGCTCATCGTCCATGAAAATGATATTGGAAATTGTGTTTGTGGACGGAGAGGAGCAATAAAACATAATTCTGAAATAGCCGGCGACACTGCGTTTTGGGGGTCTTAACGAAGTTTAACAGCAAAATTTTATACAAAAAGGCAGACAACCGCATTTGATCGTGTTTATTTTTAACAAATAAAGTCCTCGTGATATATTGTAAACATTTAAATAGTATCTAATAGGTTTCAGGGAACCGCAAACTGTCATGGAATGTCGGCGACACCAAAATTCCGTATTTGAACGCTTTTACTGAGAATGGGCCATGAGTCCTATTTCTGCAAACTCTTGATGGCACGCGTAAGTCAACATTATGTTTACATGCTCTTTTGTAAGACAGGACAGAACAGCTAATGAAAGAAAGCTACAAAGTGACAAAGAGGCATTCTGTAATACACATAAATAATCAACTGTCATGTAAACCTGTATAATTGTAGATCCTGGTAATTTTGTACCTGTTTTGGCCTCCAGAGTACTGTTAGTTACCACATGTTGTTACAGTTTGTGGAAAGCTGTCAAAATATGGTCTTAATTCAGACTACATCATTTTCTCTTGGTGAAGAGAGGATATAACTAGCCTGGTTTCAAGACTATAAAATGTTTTCTTCTGTGGGCCACTTCAATTTGCCTTTCATTTTAGTACAGTTATCAGTATGGCTATCATCCAAGAATTACAGCCTCAAGACTGGGAGCACAACTAGCAAAGAGGCTGACTGGTTGCTGACTTGGGCTCTGTTCACACAGAACATACAAGCGTAGTCTCATAACACAATGGCTTTTCAATGTTACATCCATCTATTCATTGGGTAAATTTATCACTGATCAGTATGAATTCCACTGAAGATAGTCTATATGACATCAGGCAGAGAGTATTTCTAACAACTGTGTAACAATGAAAACATAAAATGCATTACAGGTTCCTACAGCGTTTCTTTATTACTGGCAAGAAAAAGCAAACTTATTCTTTCTCTGTCAGAATTGTATTATTGAGCTTTAACAGTAAAGAAAAGCTTCAGAATAAAACTGTAAATTGAAAGCAGTATGTGACCTGTGTAAAAGAGAAATAATAACAAAAACAAAACACTGCATGGAATAATGCCAAATTAATTTATTTATCATATATAAATTTCACTAGGTCTGCATGTTTAAGCTACTGTAATAAAATCGATGACATTTCATGGTCTGATATATCTTAGAATATCTTAGTTCAGAAAAAATACATGTATGTAGGCCTATGTATTTTTTAATGTAGTGGAGTTAGTTTAACAAGAGAATTTTTTTTTTGAAGGTATGGCTGAAGGAAATGCAAAGACTACAGACAAAGTCATGTGACATGAGTGAACTTGTCACGTACATTATCCCTCAGAGTTACACAGATGAATTTAGAGAGATTTTTGGAAATCTCTGGGCAGTTGGCATTCCTGAGATATCTGCCCTTTAGTGGTCAGTGTTCAAATTACCTTATTGCATGGACTTGCTCCCCACTACCAGAAGACATTTGATTTGAGGAGAAAACACAGTTTTTCTGCATTCTCCCCTTTATACTTCATAAAATCACACTTTCTTGAAACATGAAGAGACAAAGATAAGATACATAAAAATTGTTCTTGCTTGATGAATTGAGGACAGATTATATTAGGCCTACATGTAGTATCACAATGCAAATGACCTACATGTCATACTGTTAGCCAAACACCCAAGCACATTCACAAGCTCGCATACAATAGGTAGACCCATGCACTATTCTTTTTTTTTTTTTTATGAAGGTGGCATACTTCTCCATTGATTGAAGCTAGCTGGCAAACTTACACAGAATTAATGAGGTGAATTTTTATCTATCTCTCCATCAATTAGGCCCCAATCTCTCTATTCAATATCTACAGATAAGAAATAAGAAAATATGCAACAAACCAAGAAAATGCTACAAAAATAAACTAGTTTAACTACCAATAACATTTCATGAACAAATAATGAAAGCTATTAAAGAATTAAAGGAAATACAAATTTTAATATCATCTACATAACTGTTTCCTAGGATACGTATGGAGAAACCAGAAACATAAAATCATCGATCTACTGAGGCCTTGCTATCTATCATGGATCCCTGAAGATGAACTGACATACATGTAGAACATTGATGAATATGATCTATATTATGGAATTAGCGACAAAAAGTCACATGTGATATATACATTATGGAAACTTTCCACCACATCCTTCCTTTTCCCTTCAGGCGAGACTATGAATGTGCATCTTTTCTTCGCCAGCTGAAAATCACATGGTGAAATACAATCAGTGGTCTGACCTAGGCCTATGCAGTGTCATCAACCAACTATGACCTTGGGATTTCTGGATAATAATTTTCTTGATGGGGGGGGGGGGGAGGGGTAGAGGGAATAAACAGTCAAGAAGAGAGAGGAAAACATACAGGAAAAGTGAGCTATGCTCAGGTTACATAAAAAGAGACCTCTATCATGTATATATCATCCAGATGTTTTTTGGCTGTTTTTCCTCCTCCTTACTGCCCTCAGAGAATGGCTGAGGATTTCGACTCTCACACATTGTATATCAAAGCCCAAAAACAATTTTCACAGGCGTCAATGTTATTTATGACCATGAGAAAAGCAATTCTCCACCCCATTTTCTTCTTTCATACACCCAATGGTGTATTCTATACGTATACATTTTGTGTATAATCAAAATTATATTGATGCAGTATGATAGCCCCTTCACAATACTCTACATAACTATGTCTTATGATGCAGCATTTTTGAAAGCCACTCAAAACTACTCAACTCAAAACTAAACTTGCCTCCCTATAACAGCAAGCAAAATGCTAGCACTTTTATTTTGGATTATCCCTGATAGAGAGAGACATGCACACATGCACAGACAACACAGACACATGAACACACAAACACACATACATTTTATGATTTCCAGTTCAAGGTCACATGGTCTGGTTACGAGATATTCATTTGTTTGTCCCCAATCAAATCATACAGGCTTTGCACATCTCACATAGTGAATCCATTTTTTTCTCACTGACATGGGTAACAACATCAAAAGATCAGTATCAGCTATACAAGACTGCTCCTTAGATCAGTAGAAAAAGATGTCTACAGAGCTCTTTGAAAATTGGCCTAGACCACGATTCACTGCTTAAAGGGACGCAGTCCTCACAAAATTTAAAAAAAATATGTTGTTGTTGGTTCCTCCAATGAACAACTTTCATCAAAAACAAACTTTCAAATCACCAAATAAGCTCGTACATTTCGGTTAAAAAAGTGTGACTCTGCAAATGAGCAAGTCTTGGCGGAGAGTCATACTTCATCGATGCACAACTCTTTCCAGCGGTGTTCTACTCGTCATCCCTAGTTATTTATAAATACATGTTTACTATTTATTTTTATATTAATTGTATATATACATAAGCTTGAAATATTTTGTTTGAAATAATAAAACCACATATTGTCACATTTTTATGAAAAAATCAGATATGATCATTTTGAACACTTAAATTGATTTTCTGAGGCACGGCTGTCAACTTGAGAGTAAGGGCATCAATGACGTTGCACCTTTTGGCAGGCTCTTACACGATCGCTTGCAGGAATTATTTTTTGAAAAATCGCGTACGGAGACAATTTTTGATGTCCACACGTATAAATTGGTGAAAGGTTATATTTTTTACTCTTCTTAATTATCAATACAGTGAAAATCTCAGGACTGCTTCCCTTTAATCTTTTCTATGTCAGAGACTCTGAACACTGTGCACAATGCCATGGGGTATTCTATGCCAATCGGTACTCAGAGTATACAAAGAGTTAAATTCTCCTATCACCTTCTACAGGTAGTCCAGCACACTGGAATGTTTTATAAGACAACTCATACTTGTATTTCATACTTCACAGTTAACTGAAAGAGGTTTCAGACTGTTAAAAAATTTTTTTTTTTTTGCTTCTGATCATGTTTTCGAAACATGTTTCTGACAGTTGTACCAGCCATGAGCCATTTAGGCACTGCAACAAGTCTGTTGGCCAACTGCTCACTGCAAATGACTCTTCATACATCAGCTGCTTCACAAACTCTATGGTTTGCCATGCAATAAAACATGCAAGTATTGGTACACTCTATGTTTTCTGAGTAAGAGTACGTGTGATGGAAATCAAAACAACATCATGCTGATCGAGCTCTTCAATTTCTTCAATGACATCTTAGAGGTCAGTCAGACCTACACAATGCATACTTCAGAATCAGGTAGAACTTGATCTAAACAACTCCACCTCCATGCCATAGATGGTCAAACATATACTTTGAGAAACATATTCAGAGACTCCAACTCTCCCGTTCCCGACGGGAGATCTCCCGCCGAAAGCCCATTTTTGCAAAATCTCCCGTTCTCCCGTTTGAGATTTGATTTCTCCCGCCCTGGCTCTGTGTCTCCCGATGGAAAGGATTTCTTACTTATTGTTATTATATGTCGAAGAAAAAAGACTTAGATAGCACCAGAGAACATCTAGAACCCTAGGAACTTCGCGCTTTGCACACATCAACTTGGAGTCTCCCGTTTGCTAGGGGTTTCGGGCGGGAGAATCTCCAGATCAGAAGGTGCTTGGGGTTGGAGTCTCTGCATATTCAGGAGAAATACCATTCAAGTTTCCGTTCACATTTACAAAACTAACTTGATGAGCAAGAAATATGTTTCCTAACATGCTACGAAGTCCGTTTCAAATCTGAAAACCTGCATAAGTGTATTTAAGCATGCTTCCATCATAGGCTAATGCACCAGTAGATGACACTGTTAGAATCTCTTCTTACATAAAACTCAGAGTAAGATCACTTGCTAGAGGAGACGGCAGTGTATGTTTCAGCCACAAGACTGGCTAGATTAGAGAATGCTGCACATCAAACATGCCTTACCATGCTTCAGAATTACACTACATAGATCTATGCCATCTGAGCTGTGAGAATGCCGCCTGAGACTCCCATAGCTACCTGCCTCCGCTGTGCCAGAGGGAAAGACGGCAGCATGGTTGTAGGAGACCTGTTCACACTTCCACCAACTCATCCATCCAATCAAGGAAACTCACATTAACATCCAACTATACCATCCACAGTGATGCCATCCTCATATGCAGCTGTAGCCTAATATCCTGCAAGCCACTCCAAACTAGCTTTCTCCAAGAGATTTTCTGCCATTGCTCTTCCACGAGGCTTCATAACAGTCATCTATCCACCATGGCACATTACAGCTGCAGCACCTTCCGTGCCCCAGCAGAGGACTTGATCGGCGTGTGCTGCAGATGTACAGCTCCCTGAATTTCAGAGGCTGATCAAAGAAGCTTCCCTGCTACTCCAGCACTGTAATTCCCTCTCCAAACAACTGAAAACAACTGCACAGTTTTGTCGACAAGTGGCAACAAAGTTTGCAGATCAACACATTATTGCTTTTCCTGTCTTCTCACGGCAATAATGTACCTCTCAAAAAGTTTCAACAGTAAACTACAGGTAACATCTCTGCCAAGAAGGTGATAGATTCTGCCAACATGCAAGCACAGCAGATTAAACACCTGGCACCTTTTGTTAGTAGAAAAACAACTCCAAGGACTTGTAACTGCACTACACACAAACATTACCTCCCTACCCAAGGCACTTGAAATCCTAGGCCCTTTGACAATGTACGATTTGAATGCTTGGCGGTTAATGTTTCACTCTACGTCACGACTGTCAAGAGGGGTTTATCTACATTAATTTTATGAGGAAAACAAAGCAAAGTTCATCTGGGCTACACACTTTGTAGTGAGTCATGCCCCAAACCTGTGTATCAACTGTCTGTTTTATCAGCAGAAGACAATCACTAACATTGTTGATAAGGCCTATGAGCTTTGGTCATAAGTCTCTCCCCTCTCTCTCTTGCTCTCTCTGTCTTCAGGTTAGATTTGCAGATTCATTCATTCATTCAAGCTTTTGGCACACTGTGCCTGGTTGATACCGTTTGCTGACTATTGCTAGTCACCTTGGGCAAACCACGAGGGGTCAGCACCATTCTTTAGATCTACTAGTGATATTAGAACCACTAGGCTCACATTAATCATGCAAATATTTAAAGAGTTTGTTCGCAAAAACCGATAAGTCCATTTTTGAAGATTTTGAAGTACGATCTCTGTCATAAAGTACAAAATAATACCTTTTAAATGATATATTGGTCACTACATATAAAGGTACATTTTCGAAGTTATGATCAAAAGAAGTAAAGAAATTCTTATTATTCTCTATATTTTTCTTGACCTATAATCGCAAATATCTCCATTTGGCAAATATGGACTTATTGGTTTTTGCAAACAAACTCTTCATTTGTTCATGTACACAATAACATGACAGTTACAGAGATTGTTGTTTTATTGCTGTTGTACTCTCTTTGGTAGATGGTAGGCTTGATCTGCATTATTATGGACACAAACTGTAAAAGAATTCAGAAAGCGAGCCTTCTCTTTTAATGGGTGTTCATAACAATACAGATTGAGCATATGGTCTTATTCATGGCGAAAAAACAGCAAAAAAAGAAAAAAGAAAAGAATCTCTGTAACTACACTCTCTCCACAAAACAATATTGTCCCTACAGTCTTGTAACATGACAGTTGCTTTCAAGGACACAACAAACAAAACAGTATATTCAGAGACATTGAATACATTCACATATTTCATTAATTGCTACATGTAATACTATGTCCACACTGCATTCTGAGGTAATTTTGTTCTCAGTCTATGACCAGACAGAAATATTTTCACGGCCTGTGAGTAGAAAATGACCCTTCAGCTCTGCAATGAAGGTCACACATTTATGAAGTTGTATTCATTCTGTTTTTCTTTTCTTTTTTTGAAGTTCAGACTTTGTTGTATTTTTTCACTTATTTAATACTTGTTTATAGTTTGCCTTGTTGATTGAGTGAAATACAGTTGACTGAACCTGAAAATGGAAAAATGACCATTCTGCCAACAACCAAGCAAGCATTTAAAAAGAATAATTCCAGCAATATTTCTAGAGACACATGTACTAGGAAATGCTGAAGGGAAATATGATGATGGACGGTTAAACACAACAAACAAACAAAAATATGATAAAATAAGACATACCCAAAACCCAGAGGTCATGACCTGTAAACTGGTTTCAAGGCCTCCGTGATTTCTTTCTCATTTTGCATGCTATCAAAGTGAAGAGTCTAGCATTGGTTTTATACAGAAACATTATGATTATAATTCTATAGCCTATTGATGTCAGCAAATAGGCCTAACTTCTATGATATTCCATCACTTTATCTTCTCATACTGCAGGAAAAATATAAATTAAGCATTTTTTTTTCAATGACCAAAGGGCTAAAGCTCTCACAGAACATAAAAGAGCAACCATCAATTATTATCATGATTATCATTATCATTATTATTTTTTTTTTGTTATTATTATTATTTTTTTTTTAGGGGGGTCTCCTTGCCAACAAGAGACGCTATTACCCCAAAATAAAAAAAAGAAATCAGCTTTTTTTCCAGCTCTTTGAGGAATGGCGTCAGTGTCACAGTCTGTGAGCGATTGTACCACAACATGTCAGTTTGCAGTTACATATAAATATTCAATTTATTTCCATAAATGATTTGAACCATCTGTCACAGCTAGAATCAAGTTACAGCTGTTGGAAAACTTTACGACAGTGAAGACTGTAAACATCATAAGAATGTTTCGATGTCTCTTGCTGTCACTGCTTGATAAATTTTGCCATTTAACATTCCTTTGTCAAAGCTCATTTTCTTTGTCAAATGGATGGTGGCTTCTACAATACTTGCGAAAGCAAAATGGGAGAGGTTCACTTACACAGCGATGTGTAAAAAGTAGAAAAACCTATCTATGTGTGGGTGGGAGACGTCAGTCTCAGTTTCACAAGTCCATTGCAAAATTTATGGACTTCCGCAACTCACAATTGTGTAAGTGTAATGCAGAACTCTACTGGTGGTGACTCTAACAAGATTTACACCCAGGAAGAGAAGTCCAAGTTAACAGGTAGTTAAAGATCAATTCCTTTGAACACCATGTTCAAAGTAGCTTTGCTAAACAGGGTATACTCAAATAGAACTTTAGAGGTTTCAGCAAAATTGGACCTGAATCAAGAGAGTTACATGACACATGATGGATGCAGTATTTTCACTGAATTGTCTCTGCTATAGCTTACATTACACAAAGTTAATGTGCATCACTGCTTGCTGCTTTAGATGAGCAAACTCATAGCCTGTTGAAGAAGGTTTTCAAAAGTTGCTGTCCTGACTTTGAATGGTGGCTCACTGACATGGAGAGTGGTTACAGATGCACTATTGTTCATACCATCTACTACAGACAGATAGACAGACAGACAGATAGATAGATACTCAGTAGACAAGCAGACCATATAAATAAATTAATAGCTGTCACCAGTTTATAGAGGGACAACATCATAATGAATAACAATTTATTTTTTTTTCTTTTCAATATCTCACAGTAGAATAGTCCTTCAAACTTCTTTCTTCTCTTCAAGATGTTTTCTATAATTGTATCATAGGTTGGAAAGAGTCAAGCTAACTCAATACTTTGTTCAAGCACATACTTCAACCTGGACTAAAGCGAACAAAAAATGAACCATTGGAGAGTTTTTTTACCTTCTTCGACCCCTCCTGTCGTCCGGCACCGGACCTACATGGACCAGGTCACAAACGATAATTTTTGCAATCCAAGCATCTCCTCGCATCAAGATCAAAGCTCTCCCCTGAGTGTAATGCTCCAAGAGCCAGCCACGCTCTAGGCCCATACGCTCGACAGGAATAACCCCCTAAAACTCAATTTTCCTTCCCCTGTATTCCATCCCCCCCCCCCCTTGTTGCTATTTCCACACGAGCATGAGGGCAGCATCCACACATCTGACCCAAATGCTATTTTGAACGACTGGGAGGAAATCTGTCTTAGCCACCTTTAGGAGTAAAACTCATGTAACAAACAGAGAACTGTTCTTGGATATGTTATGGCAGGAATACAGTAATTCAAGCAGATAGGATAGGGAGGGTCCCTCGCCGGAAAAAGAAAAGGAGGGGTGGGGATAACAAAAGTTGAACAAGAGGATGCCATGTGATGTGGTTAGAGAACAGGACTAGCATGTAGTGATGCAAGATGCCAAAGAATCAAGGACACTCAGACGGAGAAGACAGTCTTTTCAGATGACATATTGAAGCTTTAAGAGTACCTGTTAGTTCCTAATTGTATTGATAGAATGGTTTTGTCTGAAATTGATTGATGTATCCTGTAGTTCCACACATCAAGGCTGAGATTGTGTACCTTAGCGCTGCAGCAATTCATTGCACTTCTCTGCTGAGAGTCTCATGGAGATGGAAAATGCTATAGCCTTGAAACGAGACTACCAGTGCCATCACATTTCAATTTGATAGAAATAGAGAACATAGAGAATAAATGGCAAGGTGAGATGTGGAAAGTATTACACCATTAGGAGGAAAAGGGGAAAACTAGCATCTTGCAATAACAAGCATTACTTCATTAAGAATAATTAGGCTTTTCAGCACAAACATGACAATAAGGCCTTTTCCAAACTTTGTGTAAATTGATAAAAACATAAAATTTTATTATGAAGACCATACAAATATAAATATTGCTATCTAATTCCATCACAACAACAAGTCTGAATATCTGCACAATATGGACTACATTCTGTTCAATAAATCCCAAGATTAGTAGTAGAGGCATGTCATACATTATGGGATCCCTCCTTCATCACCTCAGACTACGCCCTTGATATGTGAATCTCGAATAAAACTTGAGTTTTAGACACAGAAGAAAACACAATATATTAGCCTTTGGTATGATGTGGAACATTCTGAATTCAAATGTATGGCTTTACCAAAAAATAAGATAAAAGGTAACAAAGGACGAGGAAGAGTATTGAAAAGGAAGTACAGAAGCAAGATAGTAGAAATTATTATTTGGGAAGCAAAACCAATAGTCCGAGATAAGATGTGAGGAAAAATAAAATAGACATAGAGACCATGCTATGGTGGTGGCAAAGTATCCCACACTTCCCCCCTGGCCTACTGGGTTTACGTCGATCAGGGCAGAGTGGCTGTGGGAGCATGGGGGGAACTAATTGGTTTGTTTTCTCTGTGAGCATGATTTACTAATTTAGGGTGAGAGAAAGAGAGAGATACAGGGTGAGAGAAAGAGAGAGATACAGGGTGAATGACAGATTCAACCAACAGGTACATCCTCTCCGCCTAACACCACGGCTGGATTAGCGCCACGAGAGAGCACTTGACATTGCGATTACAAATAGCATTAGCCACCTCGCCAGGTTATCTGTCTCTTCACCCACAACATACCAGAGGCACAGCCCATCAATTTCACTTCCTGTCTGCAGTTTTCTCTTAAGAATACAAATGTTCCATTCCAGCTTGTAACTAGATAACAATGGTAATTATCTTTAGCTAGTATTGTCTGCTTTTCTGATAAATTTTCAAAATGATTGTAAGAAGGAATGGTTCAATTCAAGCACTTTGTGTCGCATTATACAAATTTCCTGCAGGTTAAGTGAACAACCCATTCTCTACATTCCCTCACTCCCCAAGAACAGAATATTTCCAAGTGGAACTCTGTCCTACTGGTGCGGGACTAAGCATTTCGAAAACTTGAGATGATAGATGCAATTTTGTCACTTCCTCACAGAGGGCAAGATTTCAACTTCGATTTGAAAGTAGGAAGGATTAGAGAAAGTAGAGGGAACTAGTCTTGCTTATTAAAAGCCTGCTTGCTTAAAGCCTCTTTTTTATCACAAGATTGTACTATCCTTTGATGTGATATTTCATTACATCATGAAATACACAACAAAATCAAGAAATATTTACAACACTTCTAGTAATACTTGCAAAGGAACAGAATAAGATCTTTTGCTTTCTTTGTTCACAAAAAACACACAAAGGGTTGATAAAGCTTATCAAGGGCTCCCATTGAAATAATGATGTACTAAGATATGGTAGGAAAGACTACAAAAGTCTCACATACCCATTTTTGTATTACTACATGTACATGTAGTTTTAGGTTACTTTTTGACATTTTTTTCATTCTGGCTAACCTGCACAATTGGGGAAATTATGAATCAACCCCTCTGAACAACAATCTGCCCCATTTTCTCTTGAAATGAATTTTAACTATAAAATCTCAAAATCTCGATTGGATTTGTGGGATAGAAGATGTGGAAGGCAAATGCTAGTGGTTTCTTTGTAACTTCAACCATGGCACCAACGTTTGAAACAATGACTTTTCCTTTTCAATAACAGGGAGAAAATCAATGAAGACAGACACTTCTGGTTTGACATGGACTTGCCGCATCCTATTCTGTTGATCTGATTCAAGAGGAGGTTTACGGACATACACAGATCTGATAAGTTAGGACTAACTTCAGAGTCATGCACTTGCAAAATTTTGCCAATCCAACCTATGACAAGATTATGCTCATAGATCACTGGAGGATAAAACTCACTGCATATTTTTCTTACTCTAATACCATAACATGTGCTTGAATTAAAAGAATGAACAGTGACCAAACATTTCTGTAAAATATCTACCAAGCTTTCTACAACTTTGTTCTGCATACAGTGCAAGTCTTTGTGCCAGAAAACACCAACAGAAGGGGGATAAAACTGAGATGTTTAATCAACAGTAGGATCTTGAAAGACACCATCAAGACACACAGTAAGCAGTATTTCGTAACCCATTTGCTATCATGTACTGGTTGTCCTACATATTATCCTTAAATGCAGAATTACAAAGTGTTTGAACCAGAGAGTTAAGACCTGACCAACAATATCACCTACACTGAAGGCACAGGAATTTAAAAGACTTACAATAACACAGCCCTACAAAATCACAGCTAAAGTTTCAAATTTCCACCCTTTTTTGGGTGTTTTGTTTCTATCTCATATATGAATGACCGTGTCACATTTCCTGTTTGAGAATTTCATTTCCATCTACGCTGCTCTCATCTGAACAGGTCAGCCAATTTCCAGGAGGTCCAACCCAGGCATGAGAGGGGAAGGGAGGATTTACAAATTGCCACGGAAATAAGAGCTTAGGACACCATGTGTGTCATACATATATGCATGATACATATTTTGCTGAATTAGGAGTGGACTTTGCTGGTCAAGTTCCTTTCTGAAACTGCATGAATTTCTGTCTCTTCATCTCAATTTCTCTCCTTATTCCCCAGCTTCTCCTGTTCCTTCCATCTTACTCATTTGCTTCATTTTCTCCTTTCTCTTTTTTTTTTCTTTTTTCATACTTTTTCCCTTAGTCTGTCCCTCTTACCACTTTCTTGTTTCACTAAGAACATCCACTAGATCTCTAGGTATGAACAGCAGACCACACGGTTTAAAACTTTGGAGGATTACAATTAAGGGGTAGGGTCAGAGGATAACTCAAATCCTGTCCGCAGTATCATTGAAAAAACATCAAGATTAGGGGGAAAAATATATTTTTGAAAATGACACCACCACCACCACCACCATCACTAACAACAGCAATAGTAATGTATGATATGTACAAGATGCACAGCAGACATTTCAATTTCAATAAAAATGTATATCCCCTCTCTAGACAACAACCAGGAGTGAAGCCTAATCCACAAATCTGGGTTCATCTTTAATCTTACACATGCACACTCTCAAACCTGCAGCTCCATGACTATGGCACGGTCTACTAAAACCAATACTTCCCAGGATTTAGTCATGAAAAGAGTTGAGCAAATCCTGTGTGTATGCTATACCTTGTACTTAGTAATTTGGTCTTAATAGATATACAAGATGTCTAATGCAATTCCAATCATTTATTCACACTTCCTACTGGGAGTGATGACGATCTTCAAATCACATCATACACATAAAGTTGCCTTTACTTTTCTTGATACTTGTAGGAAGAGGATGGAGACACAATTAAAAGGAGCCAGAGTACTTTAGTAATCTATAAATATTTCTGATCACATGGACAAATAGCTTTGTCAGGATTACACTATGTAACTTCATGAGAAAATACCGGGATATGGTTATAAATACACCTTGATCAATACTGCAAACCAGGGCTCAGTGGAGTGCAGGCACTTGAATAGTGCCCTCTAGAGTCAGATTCAAGAACACATGCCATTCTTGCAAACTGTGTGCTGCTGATCTCTCTATTGTCATTACTATACAGTCCTCCAGTTAGTGTATTAACATTCTGAGACTCAAGACACAGCAAGCCTTGATAGCAGGTTACACAGAGGGAGTCTGATGGAGCTTATCTATTGCAAACATTACATCATGGTCAAAGTGTAGAAATTGAGTGAGAAGTTACATTGGCAACAGGTTAATCTTGGTAGCAAAGAAATGCTCCATGTGCGCAATCTACCTCATCTGTAATCTACGAGAAATCTCCAGACAAAATATACACAACAAAGCAAGCCCTTCTTTTTCTGGATATTCTGAAGCAGATGAATTTGACCACCGTACGTTGATGGAACTACAAGATGCCTTTATCATTCAAAGATGATTAAAAAAAAGAAGACATTCGGAAAGTGTTTTTATTCTCACTATAAACTCCTTTGGTACATTTCAGCCTGGGATTTAATGCATGTTTTTCCAATACCACGTGCCAAGTTCAGACAAAGTTCAGTGTGATTGTGGAAGGCTCTCAAAGAAAGACTATACTTAAAGCAATCAAAGGAACAAAATAAAATTCAAGGAAAAGTTGTTTTACACAACTGCACCCATAGGCTTACATCACAGGCTTATCACCAAGGATGAAATATCACATCAAATAAACATGTTTTCCTATACACCTAGAATGCAGACATCTAAGGTCACTGGGATGTAACATCCATGGTTAGTTGGTGTGTATCTCCAGCAAGGTCCAAGTTTGGTAGCTATTGTAAACACACAAGCACCAACCAATATTCATACATGCTGCCCATTTATCTGCAAAGGAGGACTTCCAGCGAAGAATTAAAAACCATCTTGCTGAAATCACTTGCATGTTTCTCTTTACAAGCGCACATTTGAACTCTGATGAAAGAGTGTAGATCTCAAGCAGCTACATCCACATGGATGCATTTTGCCCTGCGGCCATCCAAGACCCCTACAACAAATCTGGACCTGTTTGAAAAGCATTTTTAGAACAATATAGAGTCTGTTGGATCCACTTGTCGTCACTAGGTGGTGGTCTCTGGTTGTCTCTGGTGTGTCCTCCTGCTATAGGTCCTTGCTGAAAGGCTTTTACAAACACAAACTTAAATTTCTACCCAAAGCACAAACATGAACACAACTCAAACATATCCAAAGATAAGAAACAGAAGGGCAAATATGCCCATGCTGTTGTGGAATACAATTTTGATATGCACCATAGGTAACAAGCACTCCAAGCACAGGTATCAAAAGATGAGAAAGAGATAAACTGTTCTATGTAAATGAAGAAATTTAGAACTTTTGGTTCCTTACCTGGCTGAGTCCAAGTCTGTGAGATGAAGGATCCAGGTCTAGATGGGTCAGTAGCTGCTCCACAGCCTAGAAAGGAACGGGAGGAAAGAGAAAGCTGTTACTGAAGTATATAGGGAGAGACCCTCAAAACAGGTGAGGGAGAAGGGTATCCAAAATATGACCCCCTTCCATTAAACTCAGCTACCACATGATCCCATTCCAAATTCCTTGCTGGAAAACAAAAAAACAAAAAAGTACATGAGACAGCCTATGACACCTAAGTGCCCAAGACTTATCTCTTATCACTTTTCTCACATGTTTTAACATGGGTTTTTTTTTTGTGTTTTTACACAGTTTTTGACAGTTTGCTAAGCATTTGAGACTCAACAAAATTACTCTGTTCATGGGGGTAGGGAGGGATGTTTGAAACAATTCTTTCTGAGAATGAGACTCTTCTGTATTTCACTCTTTCTGTCACGAATTTAAGAACATAGATTTGTAAATGCTCCGGTCAGTTTATTCACATGACAAAAATAAGAAACAGAGGTATAGTCAACCTTGCTTAAGTTGACCTCGCATAAGTCAAATATCGTCTAAATTGAAGGTCTCTTCAAGTCCTCTTCTCTCCATATTTTATTCTCATAAGTACAATTTTCTCAAAGTTGAAGCTATTTCTTCAGCCCATATAGATTTGATTTGGGCAAGGTTGATTGTATTTGATATCATGAGAGATGGCACAGTCCATCATATGATCCTCTCGGAATAAAAGATTATTCATACAGTAGTCCAAAAACAAACAGATCATCATCACAAACAAACAGAAAAGCAAGGCAGACCAATAAACAACAATCATTGGTATGGCGGACAGCTTGTACCTTTCTCTCATCCATGACTGGTTCTGGCATTTTCGCTTCCTTGGGGGCCAGGATTTCAAATCGGTGACGGAACTCTTGGAAGAATAGACTCTCGGGGTACCCTACAAACAGAAATGAAGGCAAACCAATGAGACCGATATTACATAAATGATACTCTGCAAATGCATTTGTTATCACAAGCAGTGACCTCACTTTTGTGTGTTTGCTAAAAAAATATTTAATTATTTATACCACATACATCAATAAATTCTATAAGAGTGATGAAACATATCCATCCTGGAGAGGCCCTTCGACTAGACTCTCACAGTTCTACTTGGGTATGACAATTTGTAACACAGTAAAAAAAGAAATCTTCAGCAAATTGAACATATTTTAATGGTAAAATTGCTTCAGGTGTTTTTTTTTTTGTTTTTTTTTGTTTTGTTTTGTTTTTTTTAGTCCACATACATGCAAATGAGTAAAGACCCACAACTGCATGAGGTAAAAGGCTTTTTCTTGACAAATGGTGGATAAAAAGCAATGATTTTTGTTGTTGTAGTTGTTGCTTTGGTAAGATATTGTCCTCTAGCAGTAGTATGCAGATGAATGCTCTAGTTTCACTGACATGAAGGACATATATAATGCAGTCTCTGCAACATACTATTAATATCATTGCAGTTTTACAAGAATGCATGACTGCAAACTTGCCATCACAGAAAGAGAGAGTCCCTGAACACTCACCAAAGCGGTATATCCTGATTGCAGCCATGATCTGTGATCCCCTGACCTGGGCACGGAGGAGTGGAACATCGAGGAGGTCGCTGGAGGAGGAGGAGGATGCGGAGGATGGGGGCTTCCCCTCTATCATACGGGCCTCACACAACCCCGCATCGGGGTGGGGCAGGAGACAGTGGACGAAGTGCAGTTTTGTCCGTCGGATGCTATCAATGATACCATCCTAGGATGAGGGAGTAAAGGAGGAAAGAGGGACATAAAGAACTACTAGTCTTGAGACAGTGGATGAAATCTGTCCTCTAGTGATTACCATTCACACACTTGGCTCGTGGCTCCTCAGAATGATCCTGAGTCTGATTTAAGACAGCAGCCACAATGACCACAATATAAACTCATTCTTAATGATCTTTACTCAGCATTTGACAAGTCATCAAGTCACATAGAGCAAAGGAAATGCACTAAGGTCACATTACTCCTTGGAAAACCACATCACACACTGACACAAGAGACTAGCACAGCCCTTAATGCCATGATATATCCTTGCATGGCATATTCAAGTGGCTAGGATTAAGACTTACCTCAAAATGACTGATCTTATCTACTATTAAGTCAGTAGGTAAGAAACTTGTACTCACTGTGTTAGTTCTAAAGGTGTCTCACAATGCCAATTTTCTTTGTCAGTTGAAATAGCATTTGCAACATTGTAGCAGTACTTGACAGGAGTATTCCCACACCGCCCTGCTCACAAAAATACTACTCTATGCTGGATGAAAACCCTCTTGGATAAGTCTTTTAATCCTCCTTAAATTCTAAAAAATACTAACAAAAGTACATCTCGGTTTTTCACCGAAAGGCAAGGAATCACGCAGATATGAGATTACATCAATATGTGGCAATTTACCCGAGTGTACAAACTAGCTCTCACTGTAAAGTTTCAATGTATACTTTCATTCTAACAGTGAGTGCAATCCTAGTCAAAAGACTGCAAAGCAAAGGAGGGCACACATCCCATGATAATGATGATTCACAGAATCTGTATGGTGCCAGATATCTATTTAAAAGCATGTAAAGACGCAGACTCCTTGAAGAGAGTCAGTAATTGAATGTCTGGTGAAAAATGACAAATGACATAATCTGAATTGCATTTTGCACTCTATCCTCACCACTTGGTACTTGGTCTGGAGACAGAGAGACTTCCTCTTGATGGCTGCAGTGCCACTGGTCCAGGCACGTCGTAGGCTGGATGCCCTGCGGAGAGACGAGCTGCCCTCTATACCTGCCACTGAACCAACCATGGAGCTTGGTAGAGAGCCAGCTAGACTGGCAAACAGCCGACTGATGCTGGGCCTGATGGAATGAGTCAACAGAAATGGCTCTTAACATTGGACAATAGACAGGATGCATAATACAAGTCTGCCAACATTCCCACATCCAAATCAGGGAGATTCCACACAGCAATCAGGGTTATATCTGTGTGTTACATGCATTTCAATGGGTGAAAATAATTACCAAATCAGGGAGATTTTAATATTCTCTGTAGTCAGACATGAACTGATTTTTGTCGTTTTCAGGGAGACTCCTACAGAATCAGGGAGACTTGGCAGCTCTGCATATAGCAAGGTAGAGAAATGTTTCTCATTTCTTTGGAAAAAGAATACTTTGTGATATGGTCATTTTACATCTTACCAAGCCTTTACAATAAATGATTTTTTTTTTCTCTCTTTTTTTGTTTGTTGTTTGAGAATCACTTAGCATTCACCAGGTTCATGAGAATGGAATGCTGACTATTTGTCCCATTCAAAAATCAACCACCAGGGCAAATATGTGGCAGGAAGATAAAAACTCTACAATGGTTCTCCCAAGGGAAGACTGAAATATACCACCACCAGTCAAACTCCACTCCTAATTCAATTCAATCCTTTGAATAGACTTAAAATCCAACAAATGAAACAGTCAAAGTTTCAATAAAATCAGACACACCATAAGAAAATTAGTAATGTTTTCACTGAACAGAGATATTAGTCACAGCCAAAGTATATGATAACGTGATCACACCTACCTTTGACTGGCCTACAAATCTTCACCAAAATCATATTCTTTGCATCACAGCACTAAAGAGTTGTAATAAATTAGCAGAGGACATTTGTTGAGGAAGGCGTGAAGTTGCAATGTCACTGGTCATACCATGACTTCTTAATATCTATATTTAAACTTTTGAAGTATATCGTAAAAAGTATTTACCCTTTGAAATAAAAGATTTGTGAAGCATTTCATGCCAAACAGACTCAACTGCTCACACTGAGAAATCAAATTGGTCAAGAATTTGAGACTCACTTCTGAGACTCCTGGAGAACAACAGATGCGCTTCGGATGGCGGGGTTCTCCCTGGCCAGCTTCAGCCAGTTGGTGGCGTTGTAGGTCACTGGCACCGTGCCCTGGAAATGATTCAGGGTGAAGCTTTGCTTACTACTGCCTTGTTTGATGATCCCATCAGCTGAAACAGAAGAAAGGCACAAGGGATAAATGTAAACAGAATTAACAGTAATGTAATGATATCATTCTTGATGATAAACGGATATGGAATTAACAGTGATTTGATGATAACATTCTGATGATATAAGAAAATAAGAAGAATAAGTTCTATTTATTTGTTCACAACCTTGAATAGATATACAACAGTTTTGCCTGTTGAGGCCCAATCCAGGTAGGTTCTGCTCATGATGGCAGTCTCCTGTATTGTTTGTTGTTGTTTTTTTAATATCTCTCTCTCTCTTTTGCTCACTCATGATTACAGCAAGCAACATCACTACTTTTTTACATTGTGTCATGTAATGATTTGATTGAAAAATTTATGATTTAATTGGATACTTTTATTACCACCTTTTATGCATATAGTGTGATATGTATACACAATATTTTCAATGCATAACTCAGCTAGGAAGAATCTTTTGTAATGTTATGATCATTTTGTGAAAAATATAGAAATAAATAGGATTACAGAAATTAAAGAAATTAATAAAATATCATAAAATAAAAATATCTGAAATGTATTTTAGTGAAAGTATATATTTGGTGAAATGAGAATATCTAGACATTGTGCCTGGTTAGCTGCCTCAGCCTCATCAAACTCACATCGTTTAGCCTCATCATGGTAGTGTAGGAAGAGGCGTTCCAGGAAACTCTCATCTGAGGCTCCAGGGAAGATGGACTCCTCGTCCAGGAGCCAGAGGATCCCTTTCTGGTCTGTGTTCCTGAGGTCCGGGTTGGAGGTTCGGATCTACGAAAACAGATGATTAAGGGAGACTTGTATAGAGTAACATTCCGTCATACCCAGTACTTGCTCACAGCAAACTGCCACAAGTCAGATCAGCTGTGTGGTTGTGCTGTTACCAGACAAGCAAAGTATGAGAGGAAGGGCCTTTTCACACTTACCAAGTTTGCTTCATATGAAACTTGATGACAAACATGAGGGCAACTACGAGTCAAATCACTGTCCGTTCACACAGCAGGAATTAAGGCTTCACAGATTGTTATTTCGAATTTCAGAGCGAGGAGGTGAGGTTTGGCTTCTTTGCAAGTTCCCATCAATCACTCTTGAGCCTCCTTTCTGTGGGAGTGATTGGAAGGCCATGTCAATTTCACCCCTCCCCCAAAAAAACAAACAAACAAAAATCAAACAAAAACCTAAAACATGACTGGAGTTCAGTTATGTTCACATGCTAGTTTCGTTGCTTAATTCTGGTGAAATGGGATTGGAAAGCACTTCCAGACTGTCATTTGAAACACGATTGTAATCAAGTTTCAAATTGCACTCTGCAATTCCAGTTTGCATTCACACCACACGTCTGCTTGATTTGAAACATGATTCTAGTTTGCTTGATTACACTCAGGTTTCAAATTAAGTGATGTCGATACGTGAGAATGCCCTGGAAATCCCACTGGGTTGTTACTTTTCTAATCTAGGACATAATGAATCCCATCATGTGACATACTGAGGGGAACCATAGCCCCCACTCCTTCACACCTGCTCTCCCCCCCCCCCCCCCCCCCCCCTACACAGCACCCTCTAATTACCAAGTGACGTTTGGTTTTGAAAGGCTATCCCTTTCTGTGCCAGAGACTTTGGGCAGTGTGTAAACAGCTTTCGGCTCCTGCTAGGCAGAAGGGCCCTAGCATGAAATTACATCCCAAAATTGAATTTTTGTTTGTGAAATAACTTGAAGGAGTTTTGAAAGCTCTTTCATATTCAATTCAATAGTCTATTTATTTCCAAAAAAAACAAACAAACAACAAAATGATACATATGATGCAATCATAATTTTTTTGTGATATTTTGAGCTTGCAAGTCTTAGGGCCCTTCTGCCAGTTAAGTGACACTATGGGGCTTTCTGTGCCAATCAGCACTCAAAGCCTGCGAAGGGTTAAGCAGGGATGTTGTGAGCCCCACAGGACCCCATGAGGATTGCATCTTACCAATCCCTGTTGCTTGTCGATGAGGTTGACCAGCAATCCAGGCGGGGACTCACTGTCATTGTCTCCCTCCAAATCACACTGGATGTTTTCCTATGGTAACATCAGAAAAGAACAGCAACTTTGTCAATGAGATTTAATTTCCACTTTCATATTTTTTACACACATCATATGCTTAAAAACAAAAGTAATCCACATTTCATCTGTCTACACACACATCTCACAGTGCTGTGGAACTGATGTGTGATTTTACTTCTACACCATTTGCTAGTCAATCTTAGGGGAAAATTTAGTCAATGAGTGACCAAGTAATCTCTGCATAATTGGATATCACTTAGAGGTGTACTCCTGTTCACTTGGAAGGATTTGAATAAGCACTTTCTACATATGTAATAGAATCTTAACCTGTTAATCAAGTACTCTGGTCATTATGGTGAACTTTGTTACCACTGAACCTTGCAATTATGCACAGAGTACTGAAAAAAAAGAAAGAATCAAAGTGTGAGCATGACACAGACTAAAATTAAACCTCGTGAAATGTTACTTTGACTCGCAACCGATCTTCTCTTGAATGTCTTTATCCTGACACATCGTAAATAAAATTTTTTGAAAGGTTATTATCACTTTTTGGAATCATTCATCAAAACTAACAGAACTAAAACGCTTGAAGAATCACGGCCATCACCTTTGGATTTATGTCACACATCTATCAATGAATTAATACTCCTTTATGTTTGGTTGACTGATTGATGGATGGATGCCCTATGTTAAAAGTGAAAGTATGGAGACATCATCTATTTCAACTATTGTTTAATGTTCTGCTGCTCAATCAATTGTAGTTTGAGCCTCAAGCTGACTTGAACCACTGCCAACTTGAGTGCATTGTTAGAGACCTGGTAACATGGGGATTCATGGAGTGGAAAGGCTGGCCCAGTTCAGATATCTCTGAGAACCCCTTAACAAATTGTGCACAGCTTTATCCCTGATCTCTATGTGAGTACACACACAGCTGGAGAATCTGGACAGGAGTCAACCATTACCAGTGAGCGTACGCTTTGATGCACATATTCGCTCGCGGGGCACTGTTCCTGGTTTTCGAATATACCCTGGTGGGCAGTGAATGCACTGGGTTACCAATGGATCCCCACACTACCCGGTCTTAAATGTTGTGTGTTATCATGCTGTCCCCTCTTGTGAGAGGTGAAACACTCTGTCCCTCAGATAGGAAATGGAGGTCCCAGGTGTGAGAGAGTCACAACCCATGAACGTGGAAGATCTTACTTCCCTCCTCATAAAAGAACAGTATGCAAACCATGTGAAGTATTCCGATCCACATACACACTAGAAAATGGGCAAGAGATGCCTACCCCTTATAACCTGTCCCAAATGGCTAGTGACAAGCAGCAAAAAGTATCAATCAGGCATGTAGTGCCACAGAAGAAGATGCTGCTGATTTAATGAAAATTGGGAGGGTAGGTAATATGAGGGCTGTCACTGGGTGTGATGAGATCCCTGCAACATACTGTAGCAGCACATCACAGCAATGATGGCTGATGCTGAGGTATAGCCTGGAGATGGACAAAGGGGGTGTGTCTTCTTCTTCTAAAAGGATATTCTGCCTCCTATCCTGAAAATTATTGCAGAAGTAAATTTGGTTGCATGCATCCAATGAGGGAGAATCACGTAAGCACTGCTAAGAGCTTGGCATTTATATTTACATTGGTGAAAGTAAAACTTGTGCCACATTAATTTACGTCATGCCTTTGTCAAATGGTGAGAGACAGACTCAAGACATGGTGTTAAGATGGTAGATAGTAGCAGATTATTCTACTTTCTGGAGGTGCAAAGAAAGACAGAGTTTATATATTGATGAGTTCTAGAGAACTAATGGGGGTATGTGGTGAAGGGTTGTGGCAAGGAGGCGTGACAAGGGGGTGTGGCAAGGAGGCATGGCAAGGGGGCATGGCAAAGGAGGCTAAAATGAGGGAAATGGTGGTGCTAACCTGTGCATACTTGTCCCGCTGCAGGGTAAAGGTGGTGTCATGGAAGAGGAGCTGAAGCCGCTCCTGGGCGTAGTTGTTACACAGGTCCTGGAAGGTGGCGCCCTCAGTACGGCCGCAGGCCTCGGGGATCTGCAGACCGGGCACATCGACCACCAGGATGGAGGATCGGGTACGGTAGGTGGAAGAGAGCCCTCTGTTGACCGGCAAACACAGCAGCACAAAAGAAGAAATGGGAGGATTGAGAAAGGCAAATGATAGAGAGAAAGAGAGATGTGGCAAAAAACTACATGCTGTATTTTCCTAGAGGTTTAATTCAGGAGCTAGTGGGGACTCTTCATTATACAATAGGCATACCTACTGCTGGCAGAAACTCTCTTGGCACCTAGTCAAGTGCTAGCATGGACATTTTATCTCTGAGAAAAATAAGTTTGTTTATTTGGCCAGAGTTCTAAAACTGGGGATGACATCAGCTTTCCACTATCATGCAGTTTACTAAATGTGAATTTGTCTTAATTGATTCAAAGACATAATTTCTGCTATCACTGTCACTACAGTTTTGCACATAAAACTGTCCCTGTTAAGATGCAGCAAAATGGACATTCAAGTGAACATTTAAAAAATGCTTTTCTGATTGCTAAACAAGGCACCAATATTATGTAACATCGGGGCAAAAATCACACTGTCATCAATACAACCACCATACATCATTGTGATATCACTGTGTGTATTCCATTATAAGCCACAAGTTTCTCATCTACTTTGCAGGAGAGAACAGCTGTTTTTTGGTTTTGCTTTCTTTATGTATTGTGGCAATTTGACTTTACTTTCACTCAGCATACACACTGCCAGCCAAAGAGTAACTGTAAAGAGAATTCTGAATGAAGTCACGGGAAACCAACCTGTTGATAAGAGAGATGACAGCATTGACTAGCTCTGTGTACAGCCCTGACATCATGCCCTCCAGGGCCTCTAGAGCAGGCCCGCTCTCGGCCGCATCCGATGGGGTGGCCCGCAGGTTGGATCGGGTCGGGGTGCCCGTCGACTTCGGGTTGAAGGTGTTGCGGGTCAGGTCCTCGAGCGAGATGCCCAGCAGTGAGGCGGCCCTCTGGGCCTCAGCTGGCTGCTGGAACTGGCCTTTGGCACTGCTGGATCCTTTGGGGATAGAGCAGGAAATGACAGTGGAGTTATTGGAGAGATTGAAGAAATTTCTGGAAGATTTCATACCACTAGAACACATTAGATACAAGACATTCTGGGGAGATGGATGAAAAAAGGATGCATTGATAAAAGGAGCATATCATCATGCCACATTGAGGGAATAAATGTCAGAATTAAAGAAATCAAGCTTTTATCTTTTTGGGTAAGTATATCATACAGGAATGAAAATGCCTAAACTACAAGGAGACATAACTCTATTACAGAAAACCTGAATTAACTTGATGCTCTAACAGTAGCTGAAAATCAACATTGATGCGGCTCACAAATGGAAATGACATTTTAAGAGACTCCAACTCAAATGCTTTGAAGCCATTTTTGCAAATTCTCCTGCAGCTTGAGTTTGAATTTCTCACACAACTGCTGTGTGTCTCCTGTTTTTAAACTGTTTTGTCTCACTTACAATTCAGCTTTCTCCTGTGCAACTTATGTTCTATTACAAGTACTTAAAATAAGGTGACGATAGCATAGCATTAGAGAGCATCTCTAACCCTACAGCTTCCAGGGCCCACCAAAGGGTCCCACACCCCAGGTGCAGGGGACGCGTGATTACAGTTTCTAGTTTGCTATGAGGTTCAGGGGGGAGAATCTTGAGTATGAGACAAGCCTGGAGTTGGAGTCTCTGCCTGTTCCTCCTAATCTGTCTTTAAATTCTTGTAGGCATTTCACACTTGACCACTGACCTTTCACTGCTCCTGCTGCGCCAAGATGGATGACTGCAGCGAGGGTGCACCACAGCGCCTTACACTCCTCCACAGTGAACCCCAGGAGCTGACAGGCACTCAGTGTCTTCTGCCACATGGCTCTACTGTGCTCAATCTCTTCATTCTGACACAAACATAAATCAAAGACATCAGCACTGAGTGTTCACTCAGTTGAGTACACTACTTATTGAGTATTCTGCGACTTATGTTTGATATTCTGACTACATGTATGTTCGGCCTCAACATTTGTGCAACAGGGCCTTGGTATGAAAAATGAAACAGAATCTTTCATTAGGACTGGAGAAATTTCGCTTTTCATATCAGGGCCCTGTTGCACAAAAATAGAGATCAAACATACGTCAGAAAATCAAATGTAAAACTCTGATTACTCAACTCTGATTGGCTGATACCTGACTTATGATGGATTTTCTGCCTTAAGTTAGATTACATCATTTTATGCAACAGGGTCCAGGAATGCCATCACTTATACTACAGGGCAATTCCGCGGTTAGTAACGTTACATTTAAAGAAATTTAGATATTTATTTTTACTACTAAATCACCATTTATTCATTTCAAGTCAAAATCATTTTAAAATATGTTCATCCTTTCTAGGTCTATGATATAGAAAAGAATGAGTACAATCCAATAAATAGTAGAATTGCTATGGCAACTAAAAGGGCTGGTTAGTAACGTTACGAAAAAAGGACATGACAAAAAAATCAATGTCTTGAAACAAAAAGTGTGCAAAATTTCAAGTTACTTAAAACAAAGTGTTGCATAAATTTCAATTATTGCGTCATGACAAATGTTCACACAAATATTTTTAGCAGTTCGACCGATGATTTATTAGCTAGACCCCAAATGCATGGTTAGTAACGTTACGGTTAGTAACGTTACATTTGTCCGGAGTAATTCCGCAGGTCATTTCACCCTTTTGTAATCAACAAAATGTCACATGACTTCTGGAGTATTTAAATGTATTCATCTTTTACCTTTTAGCAAAAATTTGAGGAAAAAATTTAAAAGCAACCCACTGTAATTTGCATTTAAGTGAATTTCAGCATCCCCAGTCCCACATGTACATTTTAAATGATGGTTTTAGATCTCGCAAAATCAATGAATATGAAAAATAAAATCTACTGAATTTGAAAGACCTTAGTGATTGGTGAACATCCATGGCATTAGTTGATACCTAAATTAAAGAGTAAGATAAAGAGGCACATTTCTTTTATCCATGTCATGTCCACCTAACTGCGGAATTGCCCTACAGCAAAATCAGGGAGGCTCCAAAGAATAGTCAGGGATATGCATCTGAAAGGCAAAAATAGCTCCTACACTGAGAAGGTTCTTAGATTCTCTTGCCAGGATATGTAGAGATGGCTACTTTTACTGGAAGCTTCCTACAGAATCAGGCAGACTTTGTATCTCTGTGGTAAAACTCTGTTTGGTCTGTACATGTACGCTGTATAGTCACAGAAGATAAGACAAAATAACAATGTTTTTCCTGCATAAATAATATTACCGCTTTTGATCTGATGCATTATTTTTTGATTATTTTTCATTATTTGTTCATTTCACTATTCATTATTTTTCTTTTTTTGTCACTTAGATATGTTGACTCAACAATCACATCATATGCAGAGGGCAGAGTATTATCATTGGTAGATTTTCTCTTTCCTTCTGAGATCAGTCAGTATTTGGTTATCTTCAAGTATAATCACAGCTATATCATGGTAAGACTGGAAAAGCATTTATCAAATTTCTAAAATTGCTATATCAGTGCAATAGGATATAATGATTTCTCCCCAAAGAAAAATAAGCGATAATCATATCTGTGGGAATAATTCAGCAAAAAGCATTATTGCAAGAAATACAACCATTACACAAACATGAACAGCACTAAATGACTAGTGCACTGCTACTACAAACAAGTTTTGTGATATGACAGTTAGACAAGTCTCTTGAATCTTATATTCAATTTCATGCCATTGTGAAAGAGAAATGATTGCAGGTTATGAAAACATGGGAAACAGATCAGATAAGCAAAATCCCTGTATATCTGGGATTCTATCAAGTTTCACTTTTCCGAAATCTCAGTTTTCTTCCCTTGTCCATGTCTTGTACCATTCTCCCCTAATCTTGGCAGCAAGAGATTTAGATAACACTGACTGCTTGGAGAGATCTCTTGATTACCCTGACAATGATCTGTCTTAACAGGCTCATAAAATCCCATCACTAAATGTCACAATCTTTGGGCAGCTTCTGCGCCAAATGTTGACTGCATTGTTCAAAAACTTTCATCCACAAAGACATTCAAAGCGATACATATCATTGTTATTTGGTGTACCACACACTAATTAAAGGGCAAAATGACTAACCTTAGTTAAGGGTTGAATGTAGGGGTTGTCCTTGGCCATTCTGTCCAAGAAAAGCTCTTGACTGCAAAGAGAGCAAAAACAACAACCACAGGTTGAGTACAAGAAGAAGACAAACAAACTAACAAAATTTACAGTAAACTGCATGCAGTATACACAAAGGTGGTTTGATTTCTTGAAAGTAATCAGTTTTATAAAATGGGTTCAAGAATGTAGCCAATAGGAAGCGCTGAAATGAGACACACCTCCTTCCTTTACTTCAGTACAACTGCACTGCCTGTAATCCTATGGTAGATTGCCGATCGTCTGTGCGCGCGGCGGCTCCTTTGATGAATTGCATGCATACGCGTACGCGCTGTCAATCCTGTAAACAACTTCTAGTTCGGGCTGCCGGCCGGCCGGCCTGTCTTCCCTTGTGCATAACATAATATGTGGCGTACGTACGTATACTGTACTATACGTACACTTTGTACAGTACAGTAGACCAAGCGTTTTGGGACCGGACGCGTACATGGAGTCACTTTGAAGAGCAAATCCAACGATTTAGCAGGTTAATTCTCACGCCGTTTTCAGAGTATGTTGTCTAGTAGGCCTATATGAGGAGTCTATATCAAGTCTTTAAGGTAAAGGGTGCATATTCTATGTAAAATAAGTAAGTTTTCATGCGGGTGTCCGGAAACCCAACCCCCCATTATACTTATACTGTATGTGCGGGACTTCCGCGAGTGCGACGTGCGTAAAAGTTTGGGACGAACATCTTCGGACGTCTTGACCCACAAAGGTACGTGAAAAACGCTGAAAAATGATGTTAGTTTTCGAATTTTCGACCCATTTTAACTGTGCATCATTTGTATAATAGTGTATCATTCTTCAATCTCTGCAGACAAAATAAATTTTCACATACAAGCACAACACCTTGGTTAATATGGTCAGTCATTGAAAGTGCATATATGTTTGACCCATTATTTAGTGTATACAATCTAGACAAAATATTGAATTCAGATATGAATAATGACAATGATGATTATTATCACTGTGCTGTTATGACCATCATAATCATTATTATCAGCAGCAGCACATCATTATAATAATCATCAATTCCTTTATACTTCAAATTGATAGAGTCGTAGTACTGTCATCAACATTGTAGATAAATTGGCCCGAATTCACGAAGGTGGTACAAATGAAACCATGGTTTAAACCATGGACAAAATCCATGGAGAGCCAAGTGTCGCATGGAATATTTCATTACGAAATCAGTCATTTCGTCGATGAAATGATTATTTTGTAACGAAATGACAACATTTTGTAACTAAATGAACATTTTTGTCCACAACGAAACGGTCATTTTGTCGACGAAATGACCAATTTTGTAACAAAATATTCTATGCGACACTTGGCGCTCCATGGTTTTTGTCCATGGTTTAAACTATGGTTTCATTTGTACCACCTTTGTGAATTTGGGCCATTATGTTTATTCTGCTACAAAACACAAAACAAAACAAGGACACTAACAAATCATTCATTATGGTATGAGGATACCGACAGAGTGGGTTGCTATGAATGAGTTCTCTTTCCTCCCAGCTACATCTGAAACATTCCCCACATTGACAACACCAAGGCCATTGCCAGCACCAATTACTCCTGTGGAGTTCGTCCTGTCAGCCCATATAACCCCTCCCATCGAGAAGTCATCAAAATTTCATAACCAGCCTCGCACGCCCCGGGGAAACTGAGACAAGACACTTCAGAAGGGCGACAGGGGAGTGTCCTGTCTCAGCGAGACAGCGCTCATCTAATAGTCAAGTGGCAATGAGCTGGGATTGCGTTTCGCCGGTCGCTGCTGGGCCTGCAACCTCTCTGTAGACGCCGATGAATAATTTCTCAGTTAGGATCAGCCGAGCTTAATGGTGCATTGCAACATGAAATCTGACTCATGTTGGACATAAAGCATTACACTGTGTGGACTGCATACGAGTGTTTGAAGACCTTTAATTAATATATGTCACAGGTGGAAAGAGAATGTGTCAGTTTCGGTGACATGTAATAAAAATACAATGATGAGGGGTATGGTGCAATGTCCACTGATGCCACTCAGAACAGTCTCCTGTATGATAGTTTTCTTTAGCACAAAAGACAAGTACACTTTGTGCTCAAGAAATTCAGTATCAATTGCCATCTTGCAGCATTTTTTAATTCAGCATATAGGATAATCACTTAGTTGTTTCAAAATTTGGTGTACACCGCGACTATTGTAGCTGCTACGCTGATGTAAGAACTAAATCCGCAATAGGTGCATGCTTCTCATATTTCACCTTGAAAACAGAAGGGGTAAGAATAAGAGAGAGAAGAGGGAGAGAGGGGAGAGAGGGGGAGAGAGAGAGTGAGCAAGATATACCAAAATCAGGAGAGAGTACTGTATGCATCACATATTAAGCGAGCCTAATTTTTCCCAAATCAGGACTTCAAGACAATTTTGCGAGTGGTTAAAGTACGATTGCCGACCATAGTAATGAATGGACAAAAATACATGTGTGCATGTTGCATTATCAAGAACAGAGTTTAATAATTTTATGAGTTGTTCAATCGGTGAATAGCTCCTGACTCGTTAAAAAAGAGTTGATAATTTCACGAGTTGTTCCATTCGTGAATAGCTCCTGACTCGTGAACTTGGTGAAAATAAAAACCTCACAAAATATATGGCGTATACAGTAATACCTCCAGCACCCTTTGAGGGGAGACATATAAACAGACAGAGAGACAGACATTAGTGGAAGAGGAGACAAGAGATCGACAGTGGCAGAGAGAGAGAGAGAGAGAGAGAGAGAGAGAGAGAATGACTGGACCATGTCACAGATGACCACTCCCCATCTCCTTCACTGGTTTTTGCATCACCTCACCAGCCAGGGTGTATCAATGCTGATAGGTGATGGCACCTAATGAGCCATGACCTTCTTTCCTGCCCCTCTCCAGGGCCTTCAAGTCACTGGAAGTAACACTAGCAGGACGTACACGTATGACAGAAAGACAGAAGAGAGAGGTCAGAGAGAGAGACAGAGAGAACGTGTGAAAAGGAGATATGTCAAGAAGGAGTGACAGATACTGTCATAGTTTGGACATGACCATGTGGTCTGGATAATTTACAAAAACTAGGAGGAAAAAGAAATATTGGAAAAAGTTAGCAAAGAACATCTACAATGAATTTGCTACAAAAATGAAGAACATGAATATGTCAGACCAAAAGGGGAAAATGTATGAAGAGAGAGAGAAAAAAAAGATGTACAGGGGAAGAAACACAAAAGAGCACTGAAAGAGAAAAGACTAGGAGAGAGAAAGATACTGATGGAGAAAAAAAAAACAAGATAGGAAGATGAGTATTGAAAAAAAATAAAATACATTTTTGAAACAAACAAAAACACATAGGGAAGGTACAATTAGAGAAATCAAAGGGCAGAAAAGAAAAAAAAACAGTTGACAGGGTGATGAGCTAGAAAAGGAAAACATACATGTAGAAAGAATTAGAAGAAGAAATAGAAGATGCACTTTCTGCAGATGAAATATATACCCAATGGGATTGGCAAATGGGGCAACCTTAATTGTGCAAACACTTTTCTATTTTTTAGTTTTTTTTCTCTTTTTCTTCAGTGCTAACATACCATAAAATGACTCCCTATAAGTTGAAAATTGTTCCTGGTGAGGAGTAAAATGGGTACATACCATAAATATTGCATATCTCTCTAGAGGGGGCTGATGTTTACTACGGAGTCAAAGAGACACAGAGGTGGCAGATAATCAAGAGCCTTATGGCTGGGGAAAAAATAAAATCAAAACTGCAGGCTTCATCTCCTAGACCTATGCTTGAATTACTCCTCTATTCTGAATTTGATGAGGAGAAAGTGTTGGAGTGGCACAAATCTTTGATTGCTGTATTTCAATCTCTCTTCCATCTTTTTACCAAACTCCTCTTTTTTTTTTATCAAGGACATAATCACAAAATTCTCTCTTTTTCTTGTTTTTTTTCTTTTGTTGTTGTTGTTGTTGCCAATTTGCATCCTACATAATTTGCTGTAAACGTGGAATATTTTGCTGTATGGAAAATTTTTCAAAGTTTTGCACTTGAATTAACTGTCATGAAAATAAATCCAGTTAATCTGTGAAAATATTGAAATGTATATAGCAATACTCTCATCTGTGTAATCGTAGACATGTTTACCCATATTTAATATTGACCAAGTTCAAAAACTTAATCACTTACAAAAGTTTCCACTGACTCTGACAGTACTTCTTCCCAGTCCAGCCAACAATTGGCACCACATGTTGCCTGTAGCTCTTAATCCATTACTTTGCTTTTCTATGCTAAGAAAATAATCTTAGCTTGTTAAATTGCAAAAGCTGTCCCCTCCTTCCACCCTTATACCAAAGAGATGACAGAGAGAGAGAAAGAGATTGGAAGGGGGGGGGGGGGGGAAGGGGAAGTGGTAGGGAAAAATCATATACACATCGACACAGGAATAAGGGGTTGCACTGCCTTACTTGCTCCACAATGACACTATTTAATTTTGAGGGTAGAGAAAGCTGATATCACACATCTCTGCTAACATGATGCAGACATGTCTCCATAGTTAGCCTCTCTTGAGTCAGTCCACTCCATCCTCACCAGCCAATCTCACCTAAGAATGTGCTCCGCCCCGGACAGGAGATAGTAGAAGATGTTGAAGGCCCGCTCTCCCTCCGGCTTCCTCACGATGCGGTACTTCTCCAGCATCAGGAGCTGGAAGAAGAGGCAGAAGGAAGTTATGACATTTATTAAAGTCTACTAACTCTCCTTATGGAAGATGACTGATAAAAGTACAATTGAACAAATAAAATGGCAAAAGATATCAATTTATCTTAAATTGGACAAAGTTCATGTTTTCATAAAAGGGTGATGTTGGTTAAAGCCACATAGTCTAGGTACATTGGGTGATGACACCACCACTTTAGGACTCTCCCACTGACCTTCACACAAGCCTTTATGACATTTTCGTTATGCTGACTGTGCAGAAATCATGAATTTCAATGACTTTGGCCCCTGAGATCTGGACAGAACCTTATTAGGCATCATGGGGAAAAGCATGGGTGTTGGGGTTCTCTGGGGTAGATTCATTATATTGTGGTTTTTCAAGACTTTTCTTGCAATTACCAGATGATAAAAGTGGGAGTTCCACTGACAAATTCTTGACTTCTTATTGGCACACATATTTCAAATGAAGTCTTCTTGTTGACATGATTTCGCAGTGGATAATGACTATAAATAACAAGGTCAACGCTTCCTGATCCCTGGATCCTGAGTCCCACGGCTGCAGTGGTTTTACCCATAGGTAAGGCAACTGATCCACATCGCCCAGTCATTTGGAGGGGAACAAAAGCTGCCAGTTTCCTGGCTGTTTGCTTGAATACCTGTATGCATTTCTTCCTTAGTGGCCACTCTCAACTAATTGTGATACACAATTTTAATTCATATTACATATCTTTGACCACTGACCTGAATGGAACTTGACGCTATCTGTCCCGAGTGGTCAAAGTCCAGCGAGTAGATATTGGCGCAGCGTGTTGCGCTAGTATTCTGGATGGTCCGAGCCCCACCAAACGCATCCAGGAGCGTGGTCACTGCAGTAATCTTGTCCACTGCATTGTGAAACAGACAGGCAAGTTTGAAAATGAATACAGAAGCCTTGATACATTCTGCACAAGGTCAGGTACACATTTTTACAGCCATTTGAATAAGTTAATTAAACCTGAAAGGGAAACACATTCCAATAATGAAAACATGTTTGACCCACAGATTCCTCACAAATTATGCAACTTACAATCTTGGCCAGCTCCTACAAAAACATTCTCAACAATATGTGTAGATCCTGCTCTAAATATACAAATATCAATTTAGCAACTCGACAAGTTCTTCACAAATAATTTGGACTGTACACACGAGTCTACACATTCACTACAATTTGAATATCTCTGCTAAGTTATAAAAAAGAGTACATCTCTTTACCAGGTCTTTAAATATTATATTTTTTAGTGCTCTAGTAAAGCAAAAGGTTAATGAAGAGAAGCATGTTTGTTCACCTGTGACAATGTTATTGCCGGTGCCTGCCACAATGGTCAGATACTGCAGAACATGTCGGACGTTCCAGGACTTGCCCCCGCCGCTCCTCCCCATGAAGACAATGGACTGGTCCTGCCGTGTGGCCTGCATGGAGCGGTAGGCCGACTGCGCTGCAGCGTAGATGTGGGGAGGCATGTCCTCTAGTTTGCAGCCACGGAACATCTGGATGACCTGGAACCAGAGATAAATTATGATTCCCATGACCAATGTTATCATTTATTTTTTTGAAAGAGTAGCAAAAAGGATTCATATTCAATTATCTCCTTTCATACGCGCATGAAATAATGGAGGAGCAGTCTGATCTACATGGTATGATTGGCAGCTCCAACACTATTTACTGAAATTGTGAATATGTATGCTTTGGCTGAGAAGCAGAAGAATTTTCCAGCACTTCACAAAGTCTTTGCCATTAGTGCCCTTCTGGCTCTAAACCAGTGATACATGGAGGTTGTAGCTGTTAACAATCACAACGACACTGTAAATTGAATCTGGCAATCTGACAATGCAGCAGATCATGAAAATCAAACTGGTGTTGAATGTGATGATAACAATTACAATGTTATGATAATTACTTCAAAACTGAGAAGCATCAAAATGATTTCAACTCGATGAGTGGTGAATGTGATGTTTGCAGGAATGATGAAACAATGAATATGCATGTAAGTAACTACAAAAATTAAAGAAAAAATTAAGTATTCTCTATCTACTAAATATATCATGAATGGTGATTTGGGTGAAGGGTAACAACATCATGATGCATTTATCTTTCATACCAATAATAAATTGAAATGAACAAATACATAGATTTCCCTACATAATTTTACCTTTGCATCAAACAATTTTTTAAGGTACTTCTCCCCTTGCATTATATTACCAGTTTACATTATTGTAGATGCACATATGCTTTATCTGTTAATTTGCTTTAAAAAAAAAAAAACCACACTTGCCAATACAAAACTAACAATGACCAGTCAAAGATTATTTTCAGGGATATTGCATTAATACAACACTTCTTACAAAGGTTGTTGTTATACTGCATTCTGAGTGGCATTTAATTTTCTGTGTGAGAGTGCGATCTACATGGTAGCTATTTCACTGACTACCTTTCTCTATAAAGTTAGCTGTTGCAATTATACACTCATAGTGAAAGTAAAAGAAAATGTATATGGGTAATTCCGTGAAGTTGGGGCACAAAGTGTGACATTTTAGCATAACTCAATACTAATTATGCTATACATATATTGTTTATAGGCTTTACATTTGTATTGAGACCATACATTTTCCTGGAAATTTTGTGCCATTCAGACTCAATTTTGATAAAGTTATTAAAAAAAAAATGTAACGGTGTCCTGTAGCATCGTGACGTGTCCATGTAGCATCGTGATAGTTATAATCTGGTCCTAAAAGACAAATTAATTCAATTAGCTTGACCAAAATTTGATATAATATGCATAATTACTCGATTAGTCAGACAGCTAAATATCTTAACTCTCCTTTCCACAGTTTTACTTTCACAAGAAAATTACACAATGTGTCACTATGCTACGCGGTGTCCACCAAATGTCACAAAAAAGGACACCGCGTAGCATCGTGATACATTTTGTAATTTTCTTTTAAAATTAAAACTGTGTACAGGAAATTTGAGATATTTAGCTGTCTGACTAATCTAGTAAATATGCATATTGCATCAAATTTTGGTCAAGCTAACTGCCATATTTTGTCTCTTAGAACCAAACTTTAAAATATCACGATGCTACATGGACACGTCACGATGCTACAGGACACCGTTACATATTGTTTAATAACTTCATCAATATTGAGTCTGAATGGCACAAAATTTCCAAGAAAATGTGTGGCCTCAATGCAAATGTAAAGCCTACAAACAATAAATGTATAGCATAATTAATATTGAGTTGTGCTGAAACGTAGTTTTCAAATATCACGATGCTAAATGGACACTGCCCCAACTTCATGGAATTACCCATATGCTATATGAAAAAGAGAAGTGAACCTCCTAAGCAGCAACACTATGCTTTGATCACAGATGACTAAAAATCGAATTGTGATGACAGCAGACTTTTAATTTGACAGAAGTACTTTGATGAATAATGTCATGTCTCTTTGTATGCAGGATTTCATGTATACACACACATTGTTTCATTCATAAAAGGTTGTAGTACTGTACAACTGAGGGATTGAAATGCGACAAGGAGGTTCTACAAAGCTTCATATTTCTTTTCAACTCCTTCCCTTCACAAATTTCATGCTAATCTTTGAAAGAGGTCTCCATAAAAAAAAGATAAAAATTCCTAAATACGAGTCAAGAATGCCGCCCAGAGGAAAAGCAAGTTTCATTCTTTGTGCACTTTGTGTCAGAGACATGCCTGGAGGCAAATAATACTTTATGGAACACGGTACAACAATGAGGAAAAGGATCGACGCAAAAAGGTGGTTGACACTTGCTACACACTACATGTCTCCTACATGATCTTGATAAAGAATACCATAGTACAGGGGTCACTGTGTGTCACATACCATTGCACTTTAGGAATGAAGGAAGTAAACAATGACTAAATCAGAGATTCCCTATCCCCCCTCCCTCCCCCCCCCCTTGAAAGATACATCAATTGTTTTATATGACAGTCTGGTTTGAAATAAACATGATCGACATAACATATCTTATACATTTTCTCTCCCCCCCCCCCCCCCCCCAAGCAACACTGGAATGTTAATATCTGAAGCTCAACAAAGGAATGTTTACTTCTGAAACTCCACATTGTAAGGTCATACATTACATCACATGATAGCACCTTGTGATATCTGGAGTATGTTTGTTTATACACTAGAGTTTAGATTTCGGCACAATTCTCAGGCCCATTCAAGTTTTGAGGAATTTAATACATAGTGCTCTGACAGAAACTAGCTACATTATTCGAGACAAAGATAGAACAGTGAAAGTTCCCATGTGATCTTGATTAATGGGCAAATCAAAACAATGTAACAAGAGCTTTTAAGATTGTGTAGAGTGACAAGTACCAGCAGAAACATGTGTATATGGAACTACATTTTTTTAACACCACAGTAATTGTTTTGTTTTCAACTGCGCAAACACTAAAAGATTACCAATGCGCTCCAAATTGGATAGATGCACTGGTACTTCATTTCATATTGATAAAACACACACACACACACACAAATCAAAGCACTAGCAAGTTAGAGCTTTATACCATTTAAAAAACCAGTAGTGTGGGGATTAATGGGTCCTCCAATTCATTTGCTGCCCAACAGGGTACATACGAAAATCATGAATAGCACTGGTCAGGGAAAAAGTTCAATGAAGCGTACCCTTGTCGGTAGCACTAGCAGGTGACTTCAACTAAGATTCTATGGCTGTGTTTGTACTATAGTAGAGATCAGTGATAAAACTGTACATAATTTGTTATGGGAATTCTCGAATATATCCGAACCAGGCCAGCCTTCCACTCATTGAATCACCTATGCTACAGAGCCTTTAATGTACACATTGACAAGAACACAAACTGCATGTCAATTGGCAACATACTGTAAACAACACTGGTTCTCATGCTACACTAGGTTCAGCTACTTACAAAGAAAAAAAAAGTAGATCCCCTTTCAATAATGAGTGGCAGTGTGCTTTATGGGATTAACATAGTTGTGCAGATCACTGGGACATCATTTAATCCAAGGTATCAAGATTTGGGGTTGAGGGGTGAGCTGGGGAAGGAAAGTTGAATGTTTTGGCATACCTTGTATATATACAATGTGTATAATTGATGTCCCCCTCCCCCCCCCCCCCCCCCCACACACACACACACATTCATGTTCATTTCATAGCTATGTACTATACCTCTCTATATTTCATACAGCAACATGCTCTTCCTATTAAGCTATTTTTTATCTCCGTCTCTCTCTCTCTTTCCACTTTTACCTTCTGTCTTTCCCGTCCATCCTTTTCTCATCCATCCCCTATCCCTTTGTACCCATTTGTTGATCTTTCTTTCCCACAACTTGTTATTGAAACTCTAAGCATAAAAAAAAATATGAATACATCTCAGGCATGAGCATTCCATTTTCCACATATGACTATCCGTCCCTGGTCCTGCAGTATATTTTGATTACCACCCAGCATATGAACATCCCTCCACAAGTGTTGAGATACATGATCTCAAAACATCACATGAGCTGACAATGCCTTGCAGATTGTGCATAGAATCGAGATTCATGCCACAGTCTGTTAGACTGCACAAGGTTGAACAATTCATTCGGAACATGGGGCAACACCTGAACAACGGCAAAGGCTGAAATAAAGTTTTGGTGCAAACTTTGTGGATGGGAAGACTACTACAATTCGTAGATATCATGCATAGAAGATGGTATAAAGAAAACAAAGATAATTCCATGAAATTGCATTAAAAAAAAGAAGAAAAGTACACATTCCCTTGCCTTACTACTGACATACAAGTTGTACGTTGGGGTAATATTATTCCCCCTGCTTTATGACAGATATAGTGAAGTGCTCTTTTATTACACCAGAAAAGCGAAAATAATAAGTTGAATACTCTTTATATTTTCTTTATATTATTGTCCATATGTGACATTATAGAGTGATGCAGTCTTCTCACCCAATGATGGCTGCACAAAAACTTTATGAATTTACAACATTTGAATGGCCTGTCTGATTTTCCTCAAACTTTGCTTATGTGTGTAAGATTGCTGCAATCTTTTAATTCACAAGCATATTTGGATTCCATTCTCCTCATAAAGATACACACATCACAGGATTGAAGTGAAAGATTTTCTTTTCGTTTATCCTCATGACTTCCTGATGAATCTAAAGTCATAAAATGTTCTGCACAAGATGACACTATAAATAGCGAGGCAATTAGATAAATATGCGTGGTTTTGAGGCTTTGATCTATGAGATGTTTCACATTCAACAAGAACTCATTTGAAAACATGTTTAGAGACACACTTCATGTTCATAGCGGTTCATATTAAGTCAAGAAATTTGGATCACATATCTCACAAACATTTTGCTTAAATCAGTCATGATCCACTGGGTTTTCCTATCAGGTTCATGCTAGCTAGATTGGGGGTGTGCTTTTGCCTTCTGAAACGGTTTGACCTCTACAACAGGACTGAGGAGGTAGAACTTGGCTTAGTCCCGTTATACTTCCACTGATGTGTGTGCATCTCACAAGTTTTAAAAGTTCTCTCATTACAAGGAGGCTTGGAATCCAAGCTGCCTGTCTGATTGATAAGTAATGGGGATTGTGACATACATAGCTTTTGTAAGAAATGTCATCTGCAGTTTAGTGTCGACAGGGAAACTAATTTTGGGGCCTGAACACTTGATGAAACACATTAAAAAATGTTGTGAGAGACAATAACTAACAGGTTCTTGCATAAGCTTGGATCTGCTCCATAAAACTTTAGCGATGGCTCAGAGTTTCAGATGATTCATCTCTTTATGAATAACCTATCTATATTCGGCCATGTGTTGCTCATAGCGTGAATACCAAAGGTGCATATACAATAATGTAGCATCATGCTGAATTGCGAGGGAATTTTTATGAGTCTTTGGAAACCTCCCACCAGACAAAGAGCTTCTAATTAGGATCACGATGAGACTGGAAACCATTTTGAAAGCCCCAGAATGTATTTCTGGCTCATTCACTTTTACTTAATGCTTATCTGAGGCGGCATCCCTTGAAACACCTTGTGTTTGCTGTGACAATACTTTTTGAAGAGCTTAAGGGCAGTGGTCCTCTCTGGGGAAAATACTGTAGCAATCGACCAATCATGGCTCAATCTGTTGATTTAAGGTGTGATCACGTTAAAATACTCCAGTTTGTAGTCCAATTTTAGAAATTAGTTCTAACAGAAAGATTAAACAAGAACTTACCAGTTTGAAGTTTGATCTCTATTTTACAAGGGAGTTGAAGTCATTCAAAATTTGTGGTCATGAATCTCCAGAAAGCTAAGTGGAAGTTCAGAGGCATGGTAAAGAACTTGATACTATCTTGACAACGACTGATAAGACTGATGAGCATAGGATTGTTGAAGCATGGTTATCAGCTGTTAGAATCATTTGGATTATACTCATCCTTAGTATGTACCTCTTTGAAAAGTAATCAGGATGATACAAAATACCTTATATTTACAAAATACAGTCTTAAGCATGCACACATACTCTAAAAAAGTAAAAGGCTGTCTTCATCCCACCAACTTTTGTACTGTAAAGTCAAGTAAAATTCAAATGAAACAGCCATCAGAGCAGAGTTTGTTTCTACTACAAGGCCATAATCATCAGGTAATACATTGATACAGAACATTCCCTTGATCAAAACAGTCAGCAATCTATATTCAATTATATGTGGCTGTCACGTAACATTAACAAGGCAAATGAACAGTTTCCCCTCTGTGGACGATTACTAATGGTGCACTTCACTCATCAAGTATTCAGGACGTATTCAATTTGACCTTATATCCAGCCTTCAGAGGGATACAACAACATATTATAAGCCAGCTCAGCAACATATTGCCTTTCAACAATGCAAAATTGATATGGCTTATAAAGATTATTCCATTTGACAGAAACAAAGTGTGTGTGTGTGTGTGGGGGGGGGGGGGAATAACATTGCTGCGCATTGTGCGTATCATGCATATGCTCTCAAATTGACCCATGAGTTCATTTGGCAGGCAATTGTTCAGACAAATCAAGCTTAGATCTATGACAAAGGTCATTATGGTGAGTCTTGACCACAATATCATCCACTCGCATTTTTTTGTTCAATGTAATACATGTAACTGTACTAATATGGATCATTCACAAAAAGTGGCTAATAAAGTTGGTGGTTCAGGAAGACACGTTTGGAAATGAGCGAGCTTGGTTACAGAATCACACTTTGAATGCTTCCTTCTGGTATAAAATAACAGGAAGTGTTGCTGGCCAAGTAAGCGAGTAATTGTGCATCTGGAGTTAGTGTCTTGCTGTTTGGCAAAGTTCCTAGCTACCGAAGGGACCATAGTCTGTTGCTTGGAAGCGGGCTTGGATTTACAGCTCCCTGAGATCATGATTAGCTTCTTCTCTGGTTGGGATAATGATGGGGGTGTGAAAGGGGTGATGATGAAGGTGTGAAAAGGGTGAAAACTCATTGAGGTTTCTTTCACACCTCGGTGAGCTACTCATCCCAGGATATGGGGAGGGGGGGGGGGTTGAGGAGCATGGAAGATTTTTGTAATCTTTATTGAGATTTCATTCAAATCATTATAAAGTATTCATAATATATCAAAATGAACACAGTCATGTGTTTTACTATATGAAAATAAAGTTCATAGATATAAATCACAAAGTACTTTAAATTTTATCATTATACTGTACAACAAAAACACAACAACAAAAATAAAAAACAACAACATATGCATACTCATATAATTCATTTTCATAACTGTCATATAGAATGTATGACTTAACTACATTATCAGGATGGGGTAGAATGAAAAATAATCATAATGCTCACATACGTTCACACAGACACATATTCTCTCTGCATCTTTTCCTTCTTCTCTCTCTTATCCCATATCCTCCTCTCTATACCACACACACACACACACACACACACACACACACATGTTTCATGCAGAAGCTTGCATGACTTCTTTAGATTCTCCTGATAAATGATAATGTTGTTGTTGTTGTTACTGTTGTCATGACCTAGATTGCTCCAGGTCCCCCTGAGAATGGATTGATGCATTGATGTCAGAGCACGCATCACATAATATTAGTTAGGGGAAAGAGTGCCAAGTGAAGCATGGAGTTTTTGGAAGAGTGGAGACTTCAATTTGGCACAAGATTTCAGTGTCTTTCCCAAAGGTGTAGTACTATCAAGTTGATCATGATCTGTTAGATGAATCATCCTCCTCCCCCCCCCCAAAAAAAAAAAAAAAAGATAAAAAGATAAACAAAATTGGAACAAAAAATACTGATTTCATAGCACTATAGCATACTAGTATCATACCTGTCCAAAAGTCTGTGGCACACATCACACTTATACTGTATGCTGTCTCCCACACATAGAATGCATGACATTTACATTCATGATAAATCGACATATGCCAGGAACTCATGAACACATGGTGCATACAGGAATGGTAACCCCAGCCACTGAACATTTGGAGCTTAAAATGTGACTAAGACTAGATTGACATGACAAATGGGACCAGATGGATCTATAAACCCAGAGAACAGCTGCCTCAAAGGCCATGATCATTGTAATCTCATTACGGGAGGAAATGTACCTGCATTGCAATGCATGCAGCATGCATCACATACAATGTACTCGAATGACCATTACTAATGAGAATTGATGGAAATTACATTTGTGAAGAACTTTTCACATTGAAAGCCTATCATTTCGAATCAGAAGCAGTAATCGCACGTTGAGAGGACCTAAAAATAGACTGAACATTACTGTCTTGTATCATACATAGATATGTGAACCTGACTAGCGAGGCACATGGTAATGACAAATGGCTCCTTGCAATTTGCGTAATGAGAGCCCCACCCTCCTCATTATTCCTATTCAGTGATTCACCTCGCACCATTTCCCATGTGAGCAAGTGTGGCTAGACGGCAAGACGGACTCAGCATTCCATATGAATTGAAAGATCAGCAGCCTGGTTCTTCATTCAATTTTAAGATTCACAATGGACCATTTTTTTTTTTAATTCTTTCAATATCATATTCTAGAGATGAGGTCTGCTATAATGTAGCCATTCAACTTGAATTTGTCTACAATCTGGTTTGATGTATCTCCTAGACCAGAACTATCATAGAGGATTTCTCAGAAACAAGTTTCTTGACAGGACCTTGCTTGGCAGAGAGCCATCCTTTCACTTTGCTATCGAGAACAGAAAGTAAAAATCTTAGGGTTCTCATCCTGACATTGTAGATAATTGAACCTCCATTACGGGGTCATCTGACTCACAGTTACAAAGAATTGTTGGAAATCAAAGAGTCTAAACTCTGTCAAAATGGTCAAATACAAATCCACAAACATACTTGATGACAAAGTGTACTGTGATAAGTTCCAAACTGTTCCTAGACTTAGCACAACAATCCAAAATTGATGTTTTGTCTAACACAGCACCATTCTTATTTCTTGTTAAGTGTAGGTTTGTTTACTAAGTATTAATGATAATGATGATGATAATAACTGCAATACAACCACACAAGGTTTTTGACTGAAATAATTGCCCTTTAAGTGTGAAAAGCCAGAGGATTACCGGTATGTGTAAGGCTTCTATTTTAAAGTTAGTACTGTTTTTATTATTTACTAAAGTAGATGTTGTACGGAAAGTATCACCAAGCTGTTTGTTTTGGAAGACAATGCACTGCACAGCTTTGATAAGTTTCTTGTGATAAACTTTACAATCTTATATAACTTTAGCTCCCTGTCTACAATTCATTAAAGAAATTAATCACATTTCCATTAAATTCAGACATACTTTTGGCCAGGGTGCTGTTTAGATTAATCCCTATCAATGTTACTTTTTATCATTCATCTTCCTCTTTAAAGGCATTATTTACCATTTGCAGATAGAACACAAACCCAGCTTTCATGCTTAAAAAATAGTTCTGAAATATGAGCTAGGAATCTAATAACTACTGTAAAAGAAAAGTTATTCAGTATGAATCAATGTTAAATATTGTAAAATATAGAAAATGTGAACGATAGTTGTTGTAAAATTGTTTCTAGACTAAACTCTCTACAGTTATGGCTTGGTGAGAAAGATTGTGATATCTCCTTTATGGATTCTAGGCTCTATTGCAGAATTTTGTATGGTAGGGTGTTTTGTGTTACAACTGACCTACACATATGCATCAAATGTAATAACTCCAACATTTTTAAATCACTACTCCCAAAGGTAAACAGGACCTTTAAGTTTAGGTTGTTGGATTGATCATGCAATGTGTATGTGTAAAAAGGCCTTTGCATATTTGTGCTTTGAGGAAGTATACAGTCTACAGCTACACTCATAGATCACTGTAGAATCAGTACCTAAAGCCTATCAAAGGAATTTTTTTCTTTAATGATGGCAAAATTTGTACAGGACACCTTCCATGCTAATAAGCTCTGCCTGAACAAAATTATCATATGAGAAAGAAAGGTTTTATCTTAATTTCTCCCATGCATAATGACTGGGCCAATACTGGGTAGTCATTCCTTATGGTATATCTATAGCATGAACACAGATCATAATGATGATTACTGTGATGATGCATGCTGATTATAAATGCACACATGGTAACAATGTTTATACCAGTAGTGATATTGCTAATAGTGACAGTGACAATATTACAGGAAGTAGCCAAGCTGCACACAAGTAAATCAAGTTGATGATAGCATCAGTAATAACACTAATGGGCTGATGAATAAATAAACAAATGCAACTGCATTCTAACTCATGGAACAATAGATGAGGTACAATGTATAATACAAAATTGCAAAGTTAATTCAAAGTATACAATGTAACACATATACGTTCATAAGTATTCTCTCATATATTTCCTGCAGTACCTCCACAGTAACCATTGATGTCATTAATGAAGTCTCATTGATATGCAAAGTATCAACAATGTCAAATAATCAGGCAAAAATGCTTTGACGTCATCACTGGCTTTACATCACACAGTTACGAAAAAAAAAAAATGGTGCAAATGCATGAAAAGCCACACAAAACCAAACGTGCAAACCAAGCCATTCTGTAAAACCACAATAAAAATGATGCAGGAACTGCATTCATATCATACATGTATCAAACACTCAAACATTCCTTGCTTTGTTCATGCAACCCTGCAACTTGGACCAAAAACACCAAATATTCACAAAATGCATGGTGTATCCTTCAACATGCAAAGCCATACTACAAAAAGGAAAAAAAAAAAAGAGGCACAGGCATACAGGAAGAATTCTTTCCACATTTTGAGCTATTCAGAACAAAATTTTACAAACAAAACCTTTTGTATTCAGTCCCTGGTCCATAAGAGCCCAAAGTGTAAATGGGAAATACACATGTCACATATTGGTTGCATTTTTATTCAGGTAACATTGAAGACATTCATGACAGACATTTATCATTTATCTTCCTTGTTATATTTTTGGGATATTTCTTTTTTTATGACCTAGCTACATGTAGCATGGGGGTACAAGTAGGAGCCATATCTTTGATGGCATTTGGCATCATGTCTTAAAGAAAAAAATGTACACAAAAAGAACAGTGATGGTCTGAAGTGTGATCATGGAAAGACAAAAGACATTAAAATCATTGCACACACACATAAAGCACAGGGACTTCTGTTCCTTTTTCTTTTCTTTTCTAGTCAGCTAACAGAAGTCTCAATTAATCAAATGCATCACAATTTCAGAGGAAAACAGAAATAAGAGAATTGAGTATTCACTTGAGAGAATTGAGTATTCACATTTCAATTCAATTCTCCATCTCATCCGATTTCAATGAAAATTTAATATGAAGAGTTTGCAAAGATTTATCCTGAATATACAGAATAATATTCTTGACAATTAATCATATGAATTTGGCATGTCATCAGTTGACAAGGAACAGGGCATCAACCTTGTGCAGTGTTTGTATTACTGCAGGATATTGTATTCCTCAAGCAAGATTATACAATTTTTTTAATTTTTTTTTTTTTTTAGAGGAAGCACCCAAACAAGCAACAGATCTATGTTTGCATTAATGGTAAAATGTGATAAAATGCGGATTTAAATGACAGCAAGTTTACCACTGGGGCCATTTTGGTAAGGGGATGGTTAAACCCCCTACATTAAATTCCTCGTAACAAAATACTTGATAATACTTATGGGTTATTACTTTTGTCTTTTCAAAACAGATATTCTTACGATTTTACTCAAAATAATCTGTACGACACATAAAATGATCTTTCTCAAGTCAAATTCTTTCTAAGATTTCTAATTTTCTCTTTGGTCATTTTGTAGCCTACAAGAGGATTTCTCTTTCTGTTTAGAAACCCAGATGATTTATGGATTTCCAAATGATAATCACGTTTACATGTTTTGAGTGAACTTACTCAGATTCATCTTTATCTGTTGCTCACTTCACTGCCTTTGCCTAAAAGATTTATCAACATGTCCTAAACTCTCCTTGCATACCAGTCTGCAGCAATTAATGATACAATGTATACAGATCTACCATGGCACTCTATCAGAAAAAGGCTGGCTGATTTTTCTTGAAATACCATCTGTAGTTCCAGGTTCTTCTGTTGAAAATGCATCCTCTATTCTTTTCTGCATTTATGCAACACACTCCAATCTTCTATGAAGAAGCAATAGTAACATATCTACGAAAGCAAAAACCTGATCTAGTTACTTTATTAGTTAACAATTAAGGGATACTCTCCTCAATCAATTAACAAAGCCATCAGTTACAGATCAAGCCTTTAGATATCCACATTTTAAGAAAAACACTTTTTCAGGTTTAAAAAAAAAAAATGAGTAGATCAGAAATTTATGTTTTTCTGTATGGCGCCTCATGTACTGGAGCTATTACTGATGAATTGTGGCAAGTGTTGTTTTACATTGGTCATGATTCATCAATTATGTCTGCAAACAGCAATATGCCACCAATCATGATAGACAAAAAGCACACACTTTCAGAAACAGCATTTTACGTTGGCTTTAAATTCTCACTGCAAGCAACACTACAACAATCCAAATTGCCAAAATGCTCACTGTAGCAAAGCATGGGAAACAGAAAGAGAGAGAGAGGGGAGAGGGGTGGGGCTGTGGAAGCTTTGCACCGTCAAAACACTATACTTACTGCCTTAGCATGCTGTCGAGTGAAAAACAGAAAATTGTGGAAGAGTTGACATGGAGCAGAAATACATGTACCTTGATTGCTGTGAAAAGCGTAAGACCTGACTTTAGTGGCAGACACATGCACTAAATAAGAATGGTGAAAACTAGATCAGCCATCAGCTGTTGCGTGATTATATAATCATCTTGTTGAAAGAAATTGACGATAGATGAAGGTGAATGACTTTGGCACATGTAAACCTAAAAAAAGTGTACAGATGTACTACCACTCAGTGTGAAGTTGTAACCACATGCAAACAAAAATAGTCATCCCCGTCTTGTGCATACACACTTGGTGCCAAATAAAGTAAAGAAACAATGATACTGGCTTTTACACTGTCGCCATTTTTGGTTCATGAGTGTAAACTATATCACATCAACATGAAATAATATAATTTCTATGAATGTGTATAACATTGCATGGACATGATGAAGTCATAATTGCATGAGTGTGAAATTAGGATTACAGGTATGTATACATGGAATTATGTTGACATTGAAGTATCATGTATAAACATTTTTACTTTGTGCAATGCATTATGATAAAATACACAGAAACAACATATGTTCCACAAAGACTGCCAAAACACAGAAAGACTGAGACACATACAAGTAACAACATACAATGTATGAAGTCAGGTCAAGGTTTAGTGGAAGTCATATCACAGTAGAGTGAACATATAAGTCATGGTGTCAATGTAGAGTCATGATTTCACTGGATACTACAAGCATACCATTTCCTTAGCATAAGAGTTCAAGCACTGATTTCTGACATAAATGACTATTGTCTGGCATTCTACAAATTCCTATCACAAAATCTCACACATGAAAGGTACAACTGCATGGTGTGCATTCTTTGAAATCAAATAAAAGCAAAAAGAAACTCATCTATGATAACATATCAAGTACCACAACTGAAACTGTAAATTCAAACTTTAATGCAAAACGAAAAAAAGAAAAGAAAAATGCAAAAGGAGTAATTATATGACAGGCATCCACATTAGAAAGTAATATAATAAACATATAAAAATATTGTTTATTTGATACCTACTGTAAATATTTTGATAGCACAAGAAAGTAGCAATCTCACAAGACAAGTTCCAGTAAACACACACACACTACACACACACACACACACACATACATACAAGGAGGAGGTAGAGTAACACAGAAAGAATTCTGGTACTAAAAAATTGGTAACCACACTAAGGACAAAAGGCTCCTGCTCTGCTCAATTTAGGTGTAGGATTTCAAATAATGTGAAGACATCAGAAGTGAAATATCTTAATGATGCATTTCAATTGGTTGAAAGTGAAAGTTACTCTAAACTCAGCCTACAACAAAACCTTTTATGTAAAAACTAATCAACAAAAACTGTCTTTTCAGGGCTATGATTAGCAGGTCACTGCCTTAGGGGTCACCGCCTTAGGGGTCACCGTCAGGGGGTCACTACCTAGGGGTCACTGCCCGGATTGACTGGGCCTGTTCCCCATTGATGCATTGCATCACTGGTATACCTGGCACGGGCCAGGGTCATATCAGTTACTTTCCTGCCACCTGAGTAAGTACCATTGTTTTCATGGCATTATGCTTTTCTATGATTAAACAAACAAATGAAGTGTGACCAATGACTTGATAGCCTGGGAAAACAAATCTCACATGATGATATTTGATAGAACTGACCTCTACTACCACATAAAAAAGATAGAACTGTATAACAATTCCAGAGATGACCTAAAGACGACAATCGCTGTCACACTCTCGCATGGCGCACAGACTGATGCTATCTACTGCAGATGGTAAATTCCTAACATAGAATTTACCTTTAATTCTCCTTGCTTGTTTGTTATTCCATTTTGACAACTTGAATTCCTGGAATCGTTCATTGTAGACATCACTAGCTTGATGAAACTGAAATTTTTGTTCATATGTCAAGCTATGAGCCAGCAGTCACCACTCGGCAATTTAGGCCTACATCCATAAATGAAACACACCAAGTTCCTACTAGAGAGAACAATAAACATTCTACATCTGTAAAGATATTGTAGCAAGTGCTAGTAAACTTGTGCTGGTAATACAATCAACATATGTGGTGAAAAATAAAGTTATTTGGGAAAAAAATATTGGAAACAACAAAAAAAGATTGCCCTGGATGACTCATTAAACAAAAAGTAATACGTCTTCATCACTTGAGCCAGCAAAACCCTGACATTATTCTTTAGTTCCACTGAAGACCTAGTCATAGGAAAACTACCAGTAAAAATGTAGTACATGACAGTGGGTGACATAACATGATTCTTTTTTTTTCCATAACAAAGAATAGCCACATCACTATCACATGCAACACCATAGTCAAATGTATGCACACCATATAAAAACCAGAACCAAAAACGGTATTTGTAATAACAGCAAAGCATCTTTGTTGTGTGTCCACTTTGGGCTTGAGCAACAGTGCTAGAAATTGGCAAAATAGCAATTTATGTGCAGCAAACACAAATATCAAAAGCTGGGATAAGGACAGATGTCCTGGGCCCCGCAAGTCAAGAAGATCAAACGTAAGTCCCAAATGCTCCATTCTGATTGGTTGAAAATCAAGTTGTGTATGATTTTCTTGACTTGTGTTTGATCATGACTTTTATGCAACAGGGCCCTGGTAATTTACATATAGACTAACAGGTCTGACTGCAATCAGATAGATCACCCACACACAGATTTTGCTCAATAAACTTTTAAAACAAAGCAGGAAAAAAAAAATGCCTGTAGGATGTTTTGAAGGGCACATAAACATGATCATCAGGAAATATACTGTATTTGGGATTTGGACATTTTCCAGAATGGAAATAGCTTTCAATGTTCACCTCATTTCTGATGAGTTTCATATTAAAAAAATGTGAACATGCTTTATTTGCACATTTTGTCACACAGCTAGTATCATTCTTATGGGAACTAAAGCAGCAGCAGATCCAGGGGAGAGCGCACCGGGCGCGCACCCCCCTTTATTTTTTGTTAAAACAAAAGATATAAAAAGAAAAAAATGGGGGGGTGCGTGCGCCCCCCTTTAATTTTGTAAAGGCGCCCCCTCTTTACGGAATTCCTGGATCCGCCCCTGTAAAGCCAAACTGGTGCTACTGATTTACAAGTTTAAGATCTCTGGTCTGCTTTGATTTGAAAGAGCTTCTGGCATGCAAACCCAATTTGCTATAAAACTCTGCATATAACATGAATATTTTGTACCTGAAAGCTTGGTATAACTACATCGAGAACAAACCCCTCTCCCTCTTCTTTTTCATGTGCATCAAAGTAAGAGCAGCACGATCCTTTACCAAAATTTATCCTACAGTCTGTGACAAAGCTACAGTCGTGTCTTCTTGGGACTGTCGCTGTCCGACATATAGGCCCAAGCAGCAGAGTGCAGTGCTAAAGCTGTTTTCATCTGCGTATCTAATCAAGTAGCGATCAGAGAGTGCGTGCACGTGACAGATGTGAAGAGATTGCTGCATTTTCCAGAGTGTCATCGGCTGTATCTTCTTTCATCCCTCACTCAGTGAGAGAAACTCTCTCTCTCTCTACATCTCGGAGCACTTACGCAGTGCAACAACGCATCAAAGCAAAAAGGCAACTCAACGGTGAGAAAAGGATTTGTGCGCCATTTCCCTTCCTTGGTAGGGAAGGACATAAAAAGAGTGAAAAGGGAGAAGAAAAAAAATCAAAATGCTGCATGTTTGCATCTTGGTACTATTTTCGAACTCACCTTCGGCAGCTGCCATGCCCACATTGTCCCCGGAAAGATGGACTACAATAGCGACAGAGGGAGTGAGGGAAAACTAGAATGATGACTCACTGGGTTACAGCTCTACACCTTGTCATATCTTCTATGAAAGCTTCATGTTATGGCACTCTGATGTATGTTTGGACTTCAGTTTGACTTAGGGCAGGGAAAGCAGCACTTTTCTGACAAGTACATCTATTAAAAAGCAGGCCAACAACACACCACTACAAACTGCATGACTCTGGTACCCCTGCATTAACCAACAAGACTTTTGTGCGACAGTCTGGTTTCAGGGGATACTGAATCCCAAATCAAGACAAGATATTAACAGACCTACACTACTGTACTTATGTATTGCATAGTAAACATTGGGAAACAATAAAATTAAATGCTGTGCAGGCCCACTGTGATAGCCAAAATCCTTTTGGACCAATGTTTGCCACTACAATAGGTTATGACTCTGAAGTTAAATTCAATGTATTTTGTTCTTTGCCTTGCTATCCCATCCCCTCTCCTTTTGCACAAACATACACATATAACAGACATGTAAACAAACAAGCCCACAAACATACACCAATATGACACAGTATGGAATCATATCAGCAGAAACATCTGGCACACTCGACTTCCTACTCTTGTACATTGTTGAAACATGTTATCTTGTGTCTTTGGTACAAGGAAGCAAGAAGCAGAAAATTGCTGAAATCTGATGGCCGACTTTCCCACGGAATAGACATGTCTCATTTTCAAGAAATCTAGAATAGAAAAATATTCCCTTTCATGAAAACAATCTGAAAATTCTTTGCAAGTGGCAAGAATAATCAAGGCACAACATATTTGCACCATGGTTTCCACAGATAGAGTAAAGACGATACCATTGGAAAATGTCACATGCTTTCTTTAGCTGAAGTGGGTCACCCTTTTGGCATATAATGTCGATTATCCAAATCTGGTGAAGGATACATGAATATCATTAATAAGCCTTTCTTCCACAGTTACGCTGGTACTAAGCCTGGGGGGCATTTCATCAACGAGTTCGTCGGAGGTTTTCACCGACAAATTTGCTATCAGCCAATCAGACGCAAGGATTTACACTGACAGCTGTTAAAAGCTAATGAAATCCTTGCATCTGATTGGCTGATAGCAAATTTGTCGGTGAAAACTCCGACGAACTCGTTGATGAAATGCCCCCCAGGTCGTGCACTAAATAGGTAGTGTATCAAATACTTAACACACTGCAACCAAATTCTCTTCAAGCCTATGCAGTGGATTAGTGATCAAACAATACTTTGGGAAGTACAACAGTGGCAATTTGCCCTGAATGATGCATAGAACACACATCTCATGCACTCTTGTTAATTCTTGTTAACATGGGGAAATGACCCCCCCCCCAAAAAAAAAAAAAGGGGGGGGGGAGGGGGAGATGCTAAATTACAAAATTGTATGATGTGCTCTCAGCAGCTCAAAATGCTAATGTGAAAATGGTTGAAAACAAAGCAGATGATGAAACCGGGTTTATTTGTCATTTGTTTCTTTGTAACCATGCATTACAAATCAACATTGTGGTGATTATAGTGACATTGATTTCACTGCAAGTTTCTTGATTGTGTACAGTTCTGGTCGAGGTGAAGATTTAGCTTTTAACGTTTTGCGAGATATTCAGAAACCACTTCATGAGATGTCATAGAGCATGCAGTTCTAAGGAGTATCAAAAGTTTATTTGATGAAAATCGGTTTGGAAATGGCTGAGATATCCAAAAACAAGGTGAAACAAAGAGATCCTAATAAAGTTGTGGCATGTCGCCTTTTATTATTAGCACTTTTTTGGATATCTCAGCCATTTGAAAACCAATTTTCATCAAATAAACGTTGAATCCTTCTTAAAATTACATGCTCTTTCATATTTCATAAGAGGCTGTTCATTATCTCACTTAGGAATGTTCAAAACATGAATACCTACCTCACCCAGTATTGTACAGTCCCTTTAACCTGAACAGCTATTGATTCTCAATTCAGGAGAAATCTTCTTCTATCTCTCTTTTGTGATCTATACGCTCTAACTTTTAATCTGGCCTTGACTTGGGATTCAGGCTTTACTACCTAGAAATCAGTATTCTCAAAGACAGGATTGATGATGCAATTATGACATTTTAAAGGTATGAAAATAATGACTAAAACAAATAAAACCAAAGACCCTGATTCCCTGAAGGAGTGTGATGGCATGATGAAACATGTAGCAAATCAGCCAAAGAACATTAAATATGTGAGCTCTCATTTGTAATTAGCTTAACAGGCAATAATCAACTGAAAAAATAATTGAATTACTTATTCAGAGAAAAAAAAATCAAATAATACAATTGAATTACATAAAAATTTCATGACCACATTAAATGCGATCTGGGTCATATGATTATGATATTGCTGAAGACGTATGCATGTCCGTTTAATAGCAGATCACCTCTTTGTAAGATTGCTGGATATGTATACAAACAGAGCTCTTGTTCTTCCTCAAGGGAATACTTGTTCATCATCCTCTTATTTCTGACATATTCAGAAAAGTGTAGTATATAATTGTCAATGCTCTCAAACACTTGTACATAACCAAAAAAAAAAAAAAAAGAAGAAGGAAAATAATCCTTCTTAGAAATAATTGTCACATGACACCTTTAATATTCCCTTGTTACTATGACATCATAAACTTCATCATGGTGACTTGGATCCGGGTCACAATATGACTGAATTGGCAGAGAGTTGACACAGGGCCAGGCCAAATCATTTTCTTTTTTTTTTTTTTTTTTTTTAGGTTCTTCTTATTAATATCTTTAAGCAGAAATTTCTGACGGCTGATGATCGGTAACCTAGTAATAAGTAGACCGAGGTCGGTATACAAAACTGTGCCTAAAAAAAAAATTTAGCAGAAGTTGTGCCATCTGGACATGGCGGTCTATGGCCCTACACAAATTTGGCATGAGGTATCATCAAATAGCAAGGATGTTTTGTATATATGTGACCATTTCATTAAAAAAAGAATAAATCACATCATTAAAAGACACACACATATATACACACATAACCACACACATACACACAGCTCTTCATGTGTTTCTGACTATTTCAAATGCTACCTTTTGTGCATAACTAACTTGCTACATGTCAAGCATCATCTTGTACAGTCATTTTTTTTTTTTAATAATGCAAAATTAACCAGTCTGACAGGAAAAGAGCCATTTTTTTTTTCATAACAGACAAATTATGTACCGAAGAAGTAAGAAAACACGATTTCAAGAGTTTCATATTGTATGTGAGTGTGTGCTGGAGAGTGGAGAATTGATGGAGATGACGAAGGGAAAGAAAATCTTGATTGCCTACAATGTAGTAATGCCTGAGGGATGGAATCATGCTGTATCCGCTCACTTTGGAAACCAATACATCTCAATTACATATGGGCCTGAAGTAACGAGACAATGTGTTAAACCTTTATGCCCATTGCCCAAGTACAGCTGTAAAGCTTAGTCTACATTCAAGTCCCTATTCCAATTTTTTATAAATATGCTGTTCTTCATTGCAACCACTGAGCATGTAAGGTGATAAATTTTGTTCTGCACTTCCTTCGACTTTTCCATTGAAATTTTGTCTGAAGGAGGTACTAGTATGCAACACCTGAATAGCATCTAGATGAAAAATGAGTTAATATCATCCTGAAGTCTATGCATTTGGAAAGGAAGTTGTCCATTACTATTATTGCAGTTCTTCAAGAAGAAGTTGTCCGTTGCTATGGTTGCAATTCTTCAAGTATATCTCACTGTGGCTGTATGGTTCTGTAAGAACATAAATTTGAAGTCACAGTGTAGACATTCAATTTCGATTGTGAATTTCAAGATCCTTGGGTATTAAATCCCAAAATATAACTATACATGATATTGTAGAGACTTGTAACAGAACTCATGAGAAATCACCAAATCGCAACTCAGCAATGCATTCTTCCTGTGATATAGATACAAAATATTGAAAGTGGAGAGATGTTTTGTTACGGCATTTTGTGAACAGAAGACCTAATGCACAGGGCTAGGTACAAGCATTTAATTCCTCTCAATTTCATCTGCACATATTTGTTGTAAATAAATATATTTCCTGAGAGCAGCAATTGTTTTCAATGGAGAAAAAAACTCCCAAACACAATCCACTGAAATGTTTAAATATGAAGATGCTGAAATGAGACTACTTACATGAGTGTACTGAAATGACAAATGAATCTAAAACTGCTTGATCAATTCAGTAGTCATTCAGTAAGTCAAACAGAATTTGCTTATTCATAAAAGTTACCAAGTGGGGGACAAAAGACATATTCTAGGAGCCTGAAAGCTAGGCTAGTCATATTCATGAGACAGAGGTACCACAATGGGACTGTACTTGACAGACAGTTAATTGCATGATGAATGGGATGAAATAGGAGAAACACCACTCAAGGGCTAAAGTGCCTTTATGATGAGTCACTAGGGGGTCTGAGTTAACTTGATAACAAATGTCTGGCCAGACAGACTGTAGATTTCTAATGCAAATGCTAGCTGAAACTGGGCTTGACCGACTTCATATCTTAAGACATTTGAAGTCATCCCTTAATGTATGATACAAATTTGCATATTCCTGCTGTTCTTAGTCATGACATTCTTTTGTTGACATTTATACAAAAGCGGTCTGAGACTAGTGATTTGTAGTTGCAATTGTACAATAAGATATCCTGTTCTTTTAATTTTTTTTTTTTTTTTGCAAAGACTTTTTCATAGATGAAATGAAACTCATAATTTGCAACCCCTGTTTAATGGGATTTAGGAATTACTATCAGCACCTGAAAAGTATAAATCGGCAACGTGTAGAGACTGATTTCTATTTCAAAGGAATTCTCTCTGATCGCATTTGGAGTGAAGCAGAGTGGTGAAAAAGGAAATGAATCTGAGAAAATTTGAAGAACATAGAAGCAAAAAGGAAAAAAAAAACGCTGAGGAGAAGTGCTTGTACAAGAACAACAAGAATAAGGAATGCCAGGGATGATAAGGAGGAGGTAGAAAACATGAGAAAATAGGAAAGACATAAAGAAAGGGGGACTAACAAAACATAATGGAGAAAAGGAAAGAAAGCTGTTAAGCACTGCCAAAATAGAATAGTAAAGACACAAAGAGATGTTGAGAATGATAATGACTGATGATGATGATGATAGGAAGAGAATGAGATGAGGAAGACGAAGACAGGAAAGACACAGAGAGATGTTGAAAATGATTCTGAATGATTACTGGTGACTGATGATGATGATGATGATGATGATGATGATGATGAGGAGGAGGAGGATGATGAGGAGGAGGAGGAGGAGGAGGAGGAGGAGGAGGAAGACAGAAAAGACACAGAGAGATGTTGAAAATGATACTGATTGATCACTGGTGGCTGATGATGATAATGATAACAGAAAGAGGAGATGAGGAAGATAGCTATATGAATGACATCTCAAGTCAAGATATCAAGAGGCAAAAATGAATAAGGATGATAGGATACATAATATCATCTCTAGCAAAATATGACAAATTACACAACCATAAAAAAGAAGCAGAAGAACACTGACAACATCATTCTTTGCACAGAGGCCAAATACTCACTAACACCAATACATGAAATGCCTGCTTCTTGCAAAGTGAAGCTACAGTAGATTAAATAGCTCATTGGTGTCCCAGTATCTAGAAGTCACAGCTCACTGGACAATCCTAGCAATCTTTTCAGGTATAGCTATGACACAATTTATTCACTCAAGTCTTCCTAACTGAACATAGGTCGGGGTGTGGCTGGGTCTTGTACAAGTAAGTCCGGTATAGACAATGTCTGAATGGAACATGAACCACAATCAACATAAACACGATACACATGAAGACGAGTGGACAACAGCAGCAATCATGATTATGATACATCTATTCCTACTTAGAAAATTATATGTATCATCCCACAGAGAGATGAGCAAAAACACAAACAAATATTTTCTATTATGACATCTATCTAAAAGCTACTGTAAATGTTGCCTCTTTGCAATTTTGGAAAATCTCGAGACCTGTCCGGCTAAATTTGACGAGCAAGTGATTTGTCGATACAATAAGAACAGAATGAATTCAAATACTCTGAAAAATAATGAACATTGTCAACTACTATGACAAACACTCCAATGCAGACATAAAGAAAAATAATATGAATATGAAAATACACAAATAAATCTGAATGAGTTGGACAAATAATAGGAAATATCTTGACAAATGCCACTAAATGTAATGTATCATATCATTTGTCTGATTTTTGCCGAAATTTTAAGTGATTTAAACGTAGCTTTCATTCAAGTACTTCCATTCTCCTAAACCATCTTCCCAATTCGTGTAATTTCCCTTAAAGTATACTAGAGTATACTACACACTCCGTGCTTCCAGTAATAAACTTGCTGCAGCATAACATGGCACTGGTATACAAGCAGAGAAACATAGGCTGTAACCTTGGTGAGCATGAACTGTACATGATGATGTGGAGGAGGAAAGGGTTAGACATGGTTGAGATGTTGTGAAGATGGAGGCCCTTACCTTGTCTGAGTAGACAGACAGCTGGTGGGTGGGGTTCACAATGAGCAGGTTGCGGCCAGCATAGGAGTGGATGAGGTTGGCCCCATAGCGTTGCCTCAGGGTGTGGAGCACGCTGGACTCATTCAGAAACTGGAGGGATGCTAGGTCCTCCGCCCGGTCAAACTGGGGTGGGTTGGCCTGAGGGGGGATGACAATTATAAACACTATCAAGGTCAAGGCCAATCAGTGCCATGGTCATTTTCAAGAATCATTCAAACTAGAAGATTGTTAATTCTCTTCTCAAATGTGCTCACAAGTCGCCTAAATAAAATACAAGGAACAGACTTGTATTTTACATTGAATATATCTAAGGATGTACTCAACAGCAAGCTTCACTGATGATTGTAAAGACAGGATATATGAAACAATTTCCTTACAAAACATAGAGGACATAATGCACATTTGCATTAACCGTCACTGCACTTTTACAGTTCCCACAAGGCAGAGAATAATACTATATTTAGATGACTCTGACATCCAAATGAATATCACTTTTTTCTGCACTTTCCCAATTTTACTTTAAATATAGTCTACAAAGATATAACACTTAAAATAATATTTATTGATTGTGTTGCTGTTGTTTCAGTACTCTGGGCTGTTAAAATATCACAATTTTTCTTTCTCATGTTTATCATCTTTTGAGATGAGACATGTTACAATGAAATACTATCACTCTGCATGTTAGAAGAATTTTGATATTCTCCTCAAACAGTAGTTCCCTGAATCATAGAGCTGTTGTGTATATGGAGTGTGGAGCCACGCATTTACCTGCACCTATTTTACAACATTTGGGGCAACCCTGATTATAAATAACTATAGTTCCTGAAACACCAAGAGAAAGAGTCAGACAGACAGACAGACAGACAGACACTACAGGTGCAGAGAGAGAGTGAGAGAGAGAGAGAGAGAGAGGGAGAGGGAGCAAGAACACACATTTGCCAGAACTTTCACAATGATAATTCACAGCATCAGTGATTGATGTGTATGAAATGATCTTTTGCTTGTTCTTGGGAGTCCATCCGTCACGACCTCAGGACCTCTGCTTGTTTGTCAGAGACCTCTAGAGGCTCTGTACACTCCCAGCAACTTGAGAAAACCAAATACGATCTGGACATTATAGACTGGTCTGCTCAGCACCAAAATGCACACAATATTTTGCAACCACACTGTTTTTAAAAATCAAGCTTTGTAAGACAATTTCTTGAGTGGTTAAATCACAGACTGAGAACCACAGCAACGATCAAAAAAACCACAAAATTATGCCTATTTTGGAAGCAAAGTCAGTGAACAGTCCCCAACAGCCTGAATGACAGGCTAACAAAGTTCAGCCTTTGTACCACTGATTGTACCTACAGTACATGCTATCAGAAACTGGAGGTGAAATGACAGGTCACAATCCAGAATTTGGGCACTGCACACCTGTTACCACATCAGCTGATATGCACAGGTGTATCAATTCTTTTATGACAATCTTACATTCTTCTTCTTCTTCTTTTTTTTTTTGGAGGGGGGGGGGGGTAATGTGCAATGCAAGGTCTTCTGCAGGGCTTGACAGTTTTATTTATGTTGTTGGAAACACAACAGAGATTGTGGAATCAATGTGCTGTGAAGAAGTTTCAGACACAATCCAGGACATGTGACATCATTTCTCGATTCTGTTGCTAGTATAAAGAGTTCTCTTTAATTCTCTTCCCTTTCTTCACCCCTCCCCCATCAACAACTGATTTATGACATTTAAGGAATATGTCATTCGACACTGGCTGTAATATACCTAATTTGTTATAATATTTTGTGATTGTAGTACAATAAAAGGGGCTGGCTGATTAGCCATTAAACCAATAACAACACTCTACCTGACATCTGGAAATGGGAAACGAAACATCTTTTATGAGACCTAATCATATTACCTTGTGACAGACACAATTAATATCACAGTATCGGTATCACAATGAAGTCACAGAGCAGGTGTTTCAATGCTGTAATATTTATGATGTGACATTGAGTTTAATCAATGAATTTCTTTGTAACGCAACATTGGACCCACAAGATAAACCTGTCGTGTTTCGCTGAGTATATAACAAAATTAAACAAACAACATTTCTTTGAACTATCTATACTATATGGCCTGAGATAAATAATTGGCCCAAATTCACACAGGTATTGTATGTGTAGTTACAATCAAATCCATTTCAGTCCATATGGACGAAAATAAGCCAACTATAGGTGTACAGAATTTGTACCTTTTGCATGTTCATGTCAGTAGGTGTTAATTTAGTGGATCTGTGGATGTCTGTTGTACAAATTCTACACAATCTGTCATACACATTTATGCTGATGAAATTTGTATAATCAATGGTTGACCTAGCTGTAAATTGTGGCTATTGTGTAAATAATGTATTCTATGATCTACATTGAATGATCCTACACAAACTTTGTTTCTATGATCTCCTTGTTGGCAGGTGGCATCACACTGAATACATGGGGTTGTGATAGGTAGATGGTTTGCTACAAAAGCTCTCCAGAGCTGTCCTTTGAAACTTATAGGATATTACACATTCATCTGTTATTCAAAAATTTCAACCACTTTATATAGGTCTTGCTTTGGGGCAACTCAGAACTTGCTGCACAACATATTCTGAAGCAACACATAATAGAGTGCACATGTGGCCAAAGTATTCAAATTTTTGAAGACACTGGAAGGAATGTGAAAACAAATATTTGGGCATGCTGTAAAACGCTGAACTTCAAACAAGATACAATGGTCACATGCACTATAATATGGGCCATCAGTACAGCTTACTTCTCCACTTACCAATTATGAAAGAGAGGGGGGGGGGCAGTGGATCATCATGATCTGAAACAGACAATTTCTGCCCTTCAAAACTCATTAGAGAAGAGACATAAAAAGCAGGCCCTTACAAAGAGTTATCTCCTAATGCACCTACTGAACTCTCAGCAACCTGCTGCCATCATCTCATGTAACTGGATATAGATCGGTTAAAAGGCAGATCTTGATTAAAGCTATAGTCAACAATATTCAATCGGTGTGTCTTAAGTACTGCATGACCAATCATATTTCGCAGGGGTTTTATTTTCGCGAATCTCGCAAGTTGGGTGCTATTCGCGAATTTAACAACAAATGAACATTTCAACACTGATCCTGACATGAATGCGACGTGCACATGTACATTTTTTCTCCAACTGCTGTACTCAACGATTGCTAATTCAAGCTCTAGCGAAATTGTGATGAAGTCTTGATTTGCAAAAAAGAAAAAAAAATGGATTTGCTAAATATACAATGGCATATAGTATTACTGTATGTCTGACACTACTGGTTTTATTTGGCTTGCATTCTGTAATACAATGAAAATGGAATGTGACATGAATATTTTTACACCATACTGATGATATGTATGTGTGTGATTATATGATAGACTTTGAGTGAAGCCAAGCGAACAGTCTTTACATACTTTGGAAAAATGTCAGTCAAAGCAATCAAAGGGGGATTCCCATTTGTGAATACTTCATGACTATTTTTGGAAACTAAGACTTCTTGACTGTTTACCACCAGCTTAGCATAGTCCATTTTGTAAAGAAAGATTTCTAGAGTGTTCTCTAAAGGTCCAACACATTCTAAAATATTCTACTGTACATCATTGTGGCAAAACAGATTAATTTCAGGACTTGAAAATCAAAACTTTGTTACATACAATTGTATTTCTAGACCAATCTTTTGCCAAATGATCAATATCCCTCAACACAATCTCATGCATCTTGGTATACCCTAGGTAATTATAACACTCAACTTGTAGCATTAAACTTCAATGTGCTTCAAAGAGTTAAACCTATGCTTAGGGTTTGGTAAGGTCATGACTGCAATTGATCTGTCTGGGTAATCTGGCATGATTAGCACAGAAGGCTACTAAAACTTCCTCTGCCATTGACAGGTAAGTCACATTGATATGACACAATGGGTCATAATGTGATATACATTATCATGTAATCAATCAGAAGCCCAATGCAGTGTTGAAGGACATAGTAAAACCTTTAAAAAAAATCTAGGAAAAACAGCTACACACTGTTGTAGGTGCACAAGAACCAGCCTAGCTCTCACACAATTCTTAGACTATTGAAAAGGTGTTCAAAGTACATCCTTTATACCTGTATCTGTGAAGAATATTACTTTATCAACTGCAAAATCCACAACCAAAGACAAAGTTCATAAAATAACATTCTCTATTCCTTCATCTAATTTTAGTTCCTCAGTTCTTCATCTCAATGCTTCGTTGTATTCATTGATTTTTACCTATTCATTCATATAGCTATTCTTCCATCCATTCACTGAGCCTTCACTCATCTACAGTTTTCAGAGTTTGTTTTTGGATTGGTTAACTCATTTGCTGAGTGGGGCCCATTTGACAGTGTCAACAAGTACTGAAATATGACATTAAAATCTTTACAAAGCAATCATCGAAAGATACATACACAGGGCATGATAAAGTTTGTCAATAGCAGGTACATAATAAAGACTCTCAATTCAATTGCTCTTATTGATGTACAGTCAACCTCGTCTAAGTCAAATTCACAGGGACTGCGAAGAATATCCTTCAGCTTACACAATAAAATCAATGCATGTTTAATAAAGTCATTCAGGGCAGAACATTTTATTTGACTTAGCAAATTTTTGACTTGTGCGAGGTCGACATAGGCGAGGTTGATTGTTTAACATTACAGAAGAGCATAGACTTCAAAAAACGAAAAGGTTCAAAGTTCAAAGTAACGTCACTAAGGAGATATTTCACAAGTGGGAGACAAAACAGCCAAAATGGCAATTTCTAGTGCACTTGAATCAGCTGAGGGTATGTTGTATTCATGCTGGGTCACTGAACCATAGATATGATAAACACAATCTTCACACATGCCAATGAATACCAGCTCTTGATGGTGTACTTGTATTTACACTGAGCCCTGTAGAAAGCACGCAAGTGTATGGTCTTTGTGAATGCTGCCTCATTTCACTGCATTTGGTGACATAACAGGATACCCTGCTGAGAGATTTGTGTGTATAATTTCTTTTTTCAATACAGACAGCAAATTCCTTCACAACTCATCATTACAGCTTGCTCCAGTGAAGCTGATCTTGCAGTGTGAACATATTCTTGTGCCAAATAGCAGCTCAGTACAGTGTATGTTGATCAAGGCATCATGAACAGCAGATAATTGTAAGAACCTTTATCTGTGCAGAAGAACAAAGCCGCCAAGCTCAGAAAACATTCTCATATGAAACCATGGCTTCTGGTAACCAGGCGCAGCATACAAACCCTAGGAGAAACTACACTACTGGGAGGAAGACTATTGATTACCCCACAATGCATGATATAATGTACACGTAGCTGTGGCATAGCATTATATGACCTCAGAACTTGAGGTCACTTGCTGAACGAATGTTTGCACGGGTCAAATATGCATCAAGTAACATTACAGCGGCTTGTTGATTCAATTCTTGCAGCACAGTGCATTATGGTACATCTACATAAATTTGTTCTTGCTGCTGTAAAGCAGAACACTTGGCTCTCTTATAATTTGTTCTCCATTGATTGCAAGTGTGTCTATTACATTACTACACATAAAAATTACACATCAATAGCTGCAACTTTTTTTTTTTCTTTTTTCTTTTTTAACTGGGTCCTGGGTGTGTTGGAAAAAAATTATATACAGTATATGTAAACATATAATTTATATAAATACATGTATAAACATTTTTTTTTTCTGAAAATTAGAGGGTTACAGTAACATAAATATTGCATATACTTTGTATCATGGTAGCACTCAGATTTCAAAAAAAAAAAAAGGGTCACAAGTAATTTGGAATGAAAATTAATTGAAGTAACTAGACTTTACCAAGGATTCTAGCATTTCCTGCTTTTGGAAAATGATTAAATAAATGGTCCTGGACAACAGAGCTGTCTGTACTTGTAGATAATACACTATGTAACAATGCCCATAATAAAAGCTCAGTCCACATGTTTTAATACTGAAAAGAATTGAGTGATTTTTTACTTGGTCAATAATGATCTCCCTAGCCCAGTTGAAGCAGATATTTGTAAGACTATTCTAGGACACACATGTCTTACTGGCACAATAGGGATTCATATGAAATGCAATGCACAACTGTACATTATAGTCTCCTAACGAAATTGATACATTTACTAAAAAGAGTAATACATGTAAGGAACTAAGGGGGAAAACAGCAAAAAAGGCTTAAGTCAAGGCTAGCTGCATATCTCTACCCCCCCCCCCCCCCCCCCCCCTCCTTTAGTTGACACCTTCTGGTCTATGCATTCACACATGACTTGCTGTGTAGCACTAAGTGTGATTCAGTAGAGTGTGAAACACCATGCATCATTGTGGGATAACAGCATGACATGATGCTAAGCCCACTGTACCTACAAGTGGTATTTGTCTGCGATTACACAGCCTACCCTACTATAGAGAAGAAGGGAATGAGAAACAGATAGGGACTGCTTTTCATGGCACTGTTGATATTATTGCCTACCTGGAGGATCTTTACTTCAAGCTATGAATGAGGAACTTGCTCAAGGTTCATAGAAGCATGGAGTTGAAATCCTGAGAAGCAATGATACACTGTGTAACAATGCCCATAATAAAAGCTCAGTCTACATGTTTTAATACTGAAAAGAAATGAGTAAATTTTTACTTGGTCAATAATGATCTCCCTAGCCCAGTTCAAGCTACACATCAGGTGCAGCCATAAACGTTAGCATTGCAATCGCATCGGACGAGGGTCGTCTCTCATGTTATGGATGCCAAGCGTTTACATCATATGTATTGTACATACGTCCGCATCAAAAAAGGGCAGTTAAGTACTATGGGACTGAAGGCAATTGCTGAATTCATGCGTACAATTTCAACCAATCAGAACCAAAGATTCATCAAATGAGGTTCATAATGCTGAACAGTTTAGTGTGCTCCTTGAATTGCTTCTGGACAATGAAAACAAAAATTGTCTTGAAAAAAAATGTGTAAACTCAAACTCTATGCCCTTCCTTGTTTTTTGGAGATGGGATATTTAACAAGATATTGGTCAATAACAGATGTGAATATATCTTAAAGGTCGTATATCCCTTTTGGAAACATCAGAAAATTTTGCATAGTTGAAAAATAATGTCTCTATTAAAGCTATCTTGGAATCTTAAAGTAACATACCTCAGAGTTTACAAAAAGAAAAAGAAAAACTAATCCCACATCACTCAAAATATGCTCCCCTTTTGCACTGAGAATAACAGCTGGAATTATTCATTGGGGTCCAAATAAATTCACTGGAAATCTATAATATCTATTCCCCTCCATCCTAAAGAAGTGTCAAGTTTTATAATTTTGAGGAATGGTCGGAATTGCCTACCTTTACAATAATATTGTAGTTTCCTTTCACAAGTTAGTATATTACATTGTACTACTTCTAAGAATACAGTTTTTTATAAAGGTCCATTAATATGGACCGAAATATTATTTGATTTGAAAATGAAACCGTCTTTGAATAGTTTTAAAAGGAATTATAAATTTTTACTCCTGAATTCATATTCTCATTCAGAATGATTACTTTAATTGCACTTATATATGTCTTTTGATTTGTTCTTCATTCCTGTCCTTTTCTTTTCCTCCTTAGTTTCATTTCTATACTCCCAGTATATTTTACACATTATTTATGTTTTCTAGGGGTCAGCGATTTTAAACAAGGCTTATTGCTCTTCTCTGTTGACCCCCCATTCACATGAATTTACGCATCGGCTCTTGTTCTTGTTGTTGTTTTGTATATGTGTGTATATTTCTTTTGATATTCATATATTTGTATCTATGTGTTTTCATTGTATGAATTGTTTGATGATTTTATGTCGAATGGAAATAAATTTGAACTTGAACTTGAACTTGCATACACAATCAAGCATATATCTATACCACACCTTGTATGCCTTGAAATACATCTCCTAGATATGATCTATTTAAAGATCATATTGCCTTTCAATACACTGCAGCATCAACCATTCATTCCACTGATCTGAAAACCACATTAGATGCCTCTAGATCTATTTACATGACATGTGATGTCACAGCCATCCCATTAATGCTATATGAAGCATGTGACCTATGTGTAAACTCAACACCACACTGTAATCTCATAAAGATATCTGTGTGTACTGCACCCCAGAGCAACATCAAAAGAATTCAGCTTTGATCATGTGGTAATCTTTGAGTAATGTCACGACCACCGATTCCAGCCCAGAATTTCATCTTCTGTAGATGATGTGGAATGTCCAAAATATAGGCAAGAGACGATGGGGGCACAATTGCTAGATGTGGCATTTGAAAATATAATCATTCTTTTTTCACTTGCCTCACATGAGGCACTCATCCCATCATGGAAAAAAAAAAAGAAGAGGAAAAAAAAAATCAGTTGATATGCCCAAGTAAATAGCTGCATGAGAGGCTAATGCCAGATTTTTTTGGATTGTGTGGCCGGCCAACAAATTTCATGGTCCAACTGATTTGTGGCTTATAAGCAAATATTTGCACTCCTGCGGAACCATTTCAAAGGAAACGGAATTTATGGAAAAGATGGCTAAATAATGGGGCTACCTTTGTGGACTTTTAATTCTGATGTATGTATAGGCCAAAAAGGCTTTAAAAGAAAAGGAATGTCCCTGGGTTCAATGTACTTTGACATCCTGCTAAGCAGGAGAGCAGAAATCTGAAACAACCTCAGGCAGTGCTGTATCAACATTACACAGTGGATGTGATAGATAATGCTGCCATGTTCTGCTGGATCTCCTCTTCTATGAGGTTAACCTTCAACCCACGATTTCATATCTCTTCTGTTTTCGTGAGTATGCAAAAATAATGGTTAAATACCATAAATTTATGATACCTATTACATCAATATATTAATAAGGCTTTGCCTCTGTAACCCAAGAGTTAACAAAGGCCACATAAACATTGTGGTGTTGTGTGTAATCCTTTCACCACAAGTAAACAAATACTGTAGAATACCTGTATTCCATTCGCTCCCAAAATTACCATCCCACACAATACCTGGTATTTCTACACACAACTCACTGATATTAGTATTGTCCATGCCTGCTTCACACACAGCAGACAAAATAAAGAAGACCAAAAAATGAATGTGACCACATTATTACAATCTTGGATCTGACCAGGATGTCCAATATTAGGCACAGAAATATGAACCTGGCAGATACTTTCTATTTCAACATGTTATCTTCCACACGTATCATACGGGACACAACTGAACTTTACACAGATAACATGTTGGCAGTGAGTCAGCAATACTAGTATTCCCTCTAAAGTGGGATTTCTACATGCTAAATATGCATATAGATTTGGCTGAATGTAAAAAAAAAAAAAAGTAACTTTGCATTTAACAAGGCATTTGTAGATACATATTGTACTTGTAGTTGTTGGTTGCTTAGAATGCTTTTCGCAGAATTTATAAAAAGGGTACTCCTACGAATTTTATTGTCATCACTGTCAGAATCACACAAACTTGTACAATTTCATGAACTTTTCCCACATTACATAGCTTTGTTAGTATCACTTTAACATAGAGACTTCATCACATGGCGTACCTTCTTTACCCACCTGAGAAATTGTAATTCCTTTACTTAACACGCTTACACATTAAAGAGCATTCCACAAATGCTGTGTAATAAAATGACCAAAAAGCCTTATCAGTTTTATTCACTGAATACAGATTCCTGGAAGATTTTGACCAAACAAACACTAGGTAATAAAATATGCATAGCCAAGCCAATAATGTAATATCTGCAGCGTTATTGCTACAGTCTCTGAATTGAAGAGTGCAGCGATTCCCTCTGTCTGCCAGCAAATACGTACAGCACCGTCCCTTTAAAATTGTAATCTAGGTAGCGGCCATGTCCAGAAGCTTGGACATACATTGGGGAGCCCTAGCGCATGCACATGGCCTCGGCCAACCAATTCACATGTCGGCCAAATTGAATGAGACAGCTTCCGCTGAGCAGACTGCGTGTTATTTTCAGACTACCCAATGGAGTTCTGTCAACAGCCGCTGAACATGGCTGATAATATCAAACCCTGGCTCTCTCAATGGAAGGAGATTGAGAATAAACCTTTAAAGAGTCTTTTTGATACTTTATATGAGTGAAATTTGTAATTCTTGATCATTTTCTCTATAGATTCCTCTTTTCTGTGATTTATACTTTTGTCACTGACATTGTTAAACATAAATTGCATTACCTTACACTGAAATAAAAGATATATTTTTTGGTTTGATTTCATATGTTAACGCGATCACTGCATGCAAAATTTTTATGGTATGGGGCAGAGAAAATTTGTTCATATTTATCTTTTGACAAAAATAGTGGTATCTTCATATAGTTGCAATAGAGAGGTGCTCCCATCTCCCTGGTTGTAATTATATCATGGAGTACTATCATTACTTATATTGCAGGCAGTATGGTTGTATTGACACCCATGAGAATTTAGCAAAAATTGTGCAGGGTATTAAGTTATTGTGATATTAAAAGGAGTTATATGATATTAAAAGGAGAGTTGACTGTGGCACCCAAAACAACAACAACAACAACAACAAAAAAGTCTTTTTGATACAAAATAAACACATCATGATAACTACAGTGTGCTATGGTTTCTCACACTTCCTCCATGGATAGCCTAATGTCTTTTAGTCATTTCACAGGTGAGCTTCTGCTTCGCAATACAAATCTATTATAGAATGTTATGAAGTCAATGTTTTTTTTAATTTTATTCAATTACACTTTATACAATTTATATATCCTCCGTAGATCATACAAGATGATAATCTTTTTCTCATATTCTTCTCGGAAAGGGCAGCGACATCTCTGCATTGGAAGCATATTCCTCAAGTTCTGTGAGAAATCAATTGGCAGTCAGAAAAAGATAACTATGAAATACCTGTATACTACATGATTACAACTTTGTGAATAACCCAGCTTTACAGAGAGGCTGGTGTCCACTCTAAAATTGTATCGTGATCATAATGCATGAAATATCCAAGTATATTCTCTTGATGTCTATTCCAGGTATCTCCTGTTCTATGGTAAATACATCAGGGCTGCTGCTGCTGCTGCAGTGATTCAAAAACATGTTCCCTTGTACTAACACTGACTTTACAGACTGGCGCTCCTTGCAGCCATGCTGCTTCGCCGCTCTCACTGGCCCACTAGCAAACTGAAGGTGTCAGGAGTGTGCTAAATAGATCACGAGACTCTCTCATTCTCATCTCTCTCCACTCCTCTTGTGTATTTCTGTCTCTGGCCTCATCATCATTTATATGTAGTCTAGAGTACAATGTAGTATAGAGTGCAATGTCTATTCTAGGCACTCATACTGATCCTTAGCGCCTAAACAGTTTGGTTCTATCACTTTTCCTTTTGGTGTGAGTATTCTGTTATTAGCACACTTTTATGTGCTTTTATATCCTGTAGAGGCTGTTTAAGATAAAAAAGATGCTGTTGAAATGCTAGATATAGGCCCTACCGCTTTGCTTCTTCGTAATTCCAAAGAAACAACAAAGAAATGCTCTACATTTTTTTTTCTGTATCTTTGAGTGCCTGAAAGGCATCTTCAGACACCATCAGAGTTTGAGAAAGACCTAAAGAATAATGCCGTCCAAATTCAAGATGGCCTTTATCCCCATGAAAGTCAATCACAGTCTACAAAAAAATGGAAACCTTCTGTATGACATAGGAGCGCTTGTGAATGTATGCTCTATACAATGCATTAGAGCTTGTATACAGAACAACTGATAGAGATGCTGTAAAAATTCCTGATACTTAAGTGATAGTTCAGGATGGGATTGCTGATATTTTTACAAATGTAAGTGGATGTCACGGATTTATGGTCAATAAAGCACTACAAGTTCCAAGAAACAGTTTGCATTACGCATACAGCGCTATAATTCATCCTTGATAGTGAACCACTTAAAGATCCTGTTTACCTTGCGAAATACTGCACAAAATACTTCACGAAATACCATGGTATTTAGAGTAACTCAAAGTTCGTGAGAATTACAAATGTGACTATTGAGAGTGAATCCTATCACTAAGTACCACCCTTTGGACAGTGGTGTATCTTTCATGTGACCTGACACCCTTCCCTGTCTTTTCAATGTGGGAGATACAAAGAATAATGTGCAGTGCTTATCTCAGGCAAGTATATTTTTGGGCCAGAAATACCACATTATTTTGCCAATGAGAATAGTGACAACTATTCACCATGTGGTATCTATGACCACGGTAATTCCAATGTGAATGAATGCAATGCCTCCCCCTCTTCTGAATCTAACTGACAATGTACATACCGGTACTATACATTGTAGGTGGTACATTGTATGTTTGTTTGATATTGTACATGCAATGAAGTCAAACAGTGTTTTGTATACAATCTGGGTTAATGAAGCCACAGCACCATTCCACCTAATTTTTGAGTTGCTTTGTTTTTTAACACTGTACCTTATGCTAGCATCAACACAGAATTCTCAGAAAATGACATCATAATTGTTCACACAATGCCGTAAACTGCCAATTACCGAATGACTGCATGTGAGCCAATATGACCATTGCCAACTTAGGTTGACTCACCCTCATTCCAGCTCACCACACACACACAAACAGAGAGCTAAGAGTCTGGCAATTTGGAGGAAAAATGGCCATTCTTTTTGAAACCATGAATCCTGGCCACATAAAAGCAGAAAACAATGACATGTGGGACCAACAATACAAGAGTTTGAGCTTAACCCATTGAGGATGAGTCCCGAGTATACTCGGGCAAATGTCTAATGGGAAATGCAAAATAGCAAATTCAGCCCGTCCTCAACGGGTTAATCCAACTCTCACTCACCTTTTCCACATCAGTTTCTTCCACCTCCAACACCTCCTCACTGAGGTCCAGCTTGACCTTGACCTTGCCATCACCGGTCAGTTGGCTACCTTCCTCTGTCGACTCGCCGGAGGGAGTCACCGCCAGCCGCTTGGCTGCCGAGAACCCTCCACGGTGCACCAGCCATACCCGCTCTGCCTGCAGCCACGCCCGCTCCTGGTCCAGCTGCTCATCAGTCTTGGCCTGGAGGAAGGAAGCAGACATTCAAAGGGTTAACATTATATTGACCAGAGCATAAAATACAAGTGGTCACTATGATTTGACCTGAGATGGACACGTAGATCATACCACATATTTTAACTATCATATAACTATTATACACCGTAAATGTTGTCATATATCTTGCATCAATCGAAAAGACAGATCTACCAAACAAAAGTTTTCATGTGACAATGAATCAGAAAGGTGTCCACCCGACAAAAGTTCTTATGTGATGTACAGAGATTTGGAAGAGATACAAGAAGTGTAAGGATTGTACACAATCAGCAAGCATTTGTGGACTTTGTGGAGCAGACAGAGAACTGCTTACACATCTCTGTAGCATATTCATCTCTAAATTCTCACAGTTCTAAATATCAGTGGGATAACACTGTCGATGCGGGAGCTGTCAGTCTGACTCCGAATAGCCAAAGCAGACACACTCAGACAGGGTGTCAAAAACTCACATACCCAATAATGCTCATCCAGCATTTAAATGAAATGTCTTCAGAACAGAGTTTCAGATCCACAGTGGATACTGTCCACAGAAGTCCCACATAAACCTTCAATGTGTGAAACTCAAATGACCATAAGGCTGCCATCTTGTTGCCTTGATTAACCCACTAAAGACTTTGGTCCTTGAGAATACTTGGACAGGTGTCTGTCCAAGTATTCGCGGGGACTCAGGCAAAATTAGCTCGTCCTCAATGGGTTAAGACCTTCAGATGCCCTTGTTCCCCTAACATGGTCCTGGTCTTATCTACCAACCGATATATTGATAAAAGACCATATTGATAAACAGTTGAAAAAACAAATTCTGAAAGTAATATCACATATGTCACAACTGATTTACAAATTGCGTACATTAAATGTACATAAAAACACACTGATTATTCTGTGTTTCGAGTAATAGCCATGATAAAAGTCATAGACATAAACAGTATGTTCTTGGATAGGATTCATACTCACAACCTCCTGACTGCTAGCAAGGTGTCACATCTACTAGCAGGAGCTTGACTATCTTACTTTCGCTTGATAGCAAGTGATGGTTTAGATCCCTAATATGCTCAGTGGGTACTGCTTATTTCAATTCAAAGATTTTTTTATCATTAAAAGTTGTTTAAATTGAAACTGATTGAAAAATTGCTTTTCAAAACAACTTAGACATAAGAATCATTAATTTGATTCATATGTTGTACATGAAAAATTGCTTTTCAAAACAACTTAGACATAAGAATCATTAATTTGATTCATATGTTGGTTAAAAAACAGAAAATTGTACATAATGCATAACATGTAAAATCAATTCTTAGAACAAAACTTTTTTTTTTCATTCTAATTATTGCTATTTAAAGAAAAGACAAGTGAACAATGATTTGTGGCCCACTATCAATGTTGAGTTGTGAAGCTAATGTATAATGCTCGTCGACAAAAGTAAAGTTAATCCTGTCATAGCGTATGGCAGGACTTTCACGTAAGATATCGATGGCATTTTGTGACCGTGGTCCAGAGAGGGTTAGAAAGAACGATCAATCTATCACGTCCATTCAAACCATGCTCCTTCCTGCACCCCTTCATGTGTAATCAATACCACAATTCTAGGCCAGCCATTCCCAGTCGATCATCACTCGCTTAAATGCATCGTGCATGTGCGCACATCATTAGCTATGTCCTAGATGTAGCGGCTGACACGTATGTACATACAAATGGGTAGAAGATTGATCTCAGACAAGTCCCCATCAGGTCAAGGGAATAACGCTATCCTCTCATAGGAACCTCTCATCCTAACCTTCAGACAAAACACAAGAATATCCTCTCTCTTTGAGGAAGTATACTGTAACTACTAAACTGGGGAAAAACAAGAAAAAATACTGTAGAAATAAGAAATATGTGTAGCTCTTTCATGTTGTAAACATGAACATTTAAATGCATATTAAACAGTATTTTTCCCATACATCAATACATGTAAGATAGATGATGACAGCAAAATATGACACAATGCTAATCAACATCATCACTGTATACAGTATATGCACTTTGCAGTCTGGTTTCAATCTTTTTGTGGTTAAATTCAAAAGGATACTGGCAGGTATCTTCAGAAATGAAGTCTTCGACAACAAACAGATCATACTGTATCTAGCAAGGTACAAGTGAGAAAGCAAAATCTGATGTTGTACATTCTCTTTGCGAGAATCGAGGAAGGAAATTGTCAAGGATGTACAACAAAATAGCTTTATAAAGAGGTAGAATTGTTTTAAAATGTAAAAAGACCTGAAACATGGCTGTCCTCATGAACATGGCTCTTCTTCCAGCTCCGACCAAGGATATCCTTGACCACGATTTCTAGGACAGGCTGATATTACTATTAACTCCTGCAGAGCTCTCTGGAAAATAGTGAACTGTGAGGCTAGGACTGAGTGAAACACAAGGTGGGTCACTCATTGTTGTTTGAATCTACAGTAGATGGTTTAACACTCCCTGGGCTATTGCCTCACGCTGCCATTGACTCTGCGCAGCACTAGGTGGCCACTGGTAGTAATGGGGTTACTCCCAGTATGCTGTCTTCTACTTATCAATGGAAGGGGAGGAATTTGAGGAAATGAGGAGTAAGCTGTATGCTGCAGTCATTGAATGAGGACAGAGAGCGAAATCAGCTCAGAGGGGTAAATACCAAACCCCTCTGCACAAATCAGAAACAAAGCAAGGACAGGAGGAAGAAATGAGATTTTAATTCTGGTCACTCAGTTTGCTACACAGGCTGTTTGATACATGGGTTTGGCAGTCTGAAAGTTCTAGGCATCACTTCCAAGTGCCTACACAACTGATACAGCAAGTCACAACTCCTAGACAACTGAAGGATGCTGACTGTTGATTCAGCTTTAATGATGTACTGAGCACTTCATAACACTGTAGTAAGTGATATTTTCTTTTTGTCCAGCACTAAGTGTACTCTACAAGACTGTACTACACATGTGAATTAACATATGTTTCATCCAATGTGTATTTTGTAGAGGATGTGCAGCCCTTTAAATAAAAATTTCGTGCTTCGTGAAAAAAAAAAAAAAAATCTGTATGTTTCCATGTCATGAGAGCCTAATAAAGATGCTGAAAATACCATGTGCAATAACATGCATGAAGGCAACATTGAGGTCTCTAATATCTAACATGTTTATACTTTGTAATTCATACAGAAGAGAGTTATAAAATATAAAACTTTTGATGTTTGCACAATCACAAAGTTTCACACTTAACCACCAAGTCATCTTGTTCATGGTCTTCTCAGCTTTGATTTTGGAATATCATTACATGAAATTATCACTTTGCGCTTTGTTAAACACAAGAGAAGTGGCACAGTGTGAATTCTCACATATCATAAGTAATATCTAGTCAGCTTGGAACCAAAACACAAATAATCACGGGGGATACATTTGTATAGCACAGGGATGCCAGTTAGAATGAAAGAGAAGGCCTGAAATACATCTACATGAAGCTCCTTTGTACACGAAAAGGCCTGAACTTTGAAAATGCCAGGGCCTGAATTCAGGCTTTTGCCTGAAAACTGGCATCCTTGATAGCATTTAGCATCTCTGCCGACACCACACAGAAGCATGCATTCTTACGTGAGACTCAGTCTCCCGTCGCTTGGCTTGTCTCCGAGCGTGCACCTTGGCCGCGCGAGTGTTTGTGGCATACGTGGCAACGGCGCCCGCAACACCCAGCCGCACCTTCAGACTCGTACCACTGGAAATCATGCTGGCTGCTCAGAAGACAGTCAAAAACTTTTTGTAGACTGTCTGATCCAATCAGAATGTGTCTTGCCAGTTATTTCTGCTTCTCTAACATGCAAAGACTAGCTCTATTTTTTATTTGTTGTTGTTGAAGTGGTTACCAAAGTGCACTGCAATGATCAAAGTAGCAAAATGTCATCACATTGTTCCTTCACTGTCATTTGAAGCAAATCACATAAAATATCTCCATCCATGTTGTTCCACAGAGACCTCTATGCTCGGACCAAATAGTCCCAGAAAACTCCACTTCTCTAGTAATGGTATCCAGAGGTTTTTTTTTTCTCATTGTATCACAAAGAACAACTTCAGAAGCACTCTACGCCTCACAACCATACTACTACTCTTCCACATAGAGCCTGCTAAAAAAGCTTCATTCATTAACTCCACATCATTGGCATTAGCAGCAATCATGCAAGGTGTATAGAATGTTGTTTCACAATGCCAGAAAGGGTCACTGTACTGAGCAATTACTATCACTATGCTTAAAGCTGTTAATCATTTAGAACAATCAGCAAATTAATTAACACTGCCATTGAGCTTCAGTGGGTGCCAGAGAGTCAAAATTGTATCGATAATTTTCTTCTCCAGTTTGAACACACGTCTATTAGATACCATCACAAGTCATCTTTATCTCCACAAACAGAGCAGTTTAAGGAGCAGTGCTATTGCTATGGAAACATGTTCTATCATTTCTTCTTTTATCTTTGTAGCCTTATAAAAAGGTATCATTCATATTATATATCAAAAGTGTTTTGTCCACTATTCACCACATGGGGGGGGGGGGGGGGGGGGGGGAGGAGGTGCTAATGCTGTTAATTAATCAACAGACTGTAAACCAAAGAGTTACAGTTATAATGCCAGGGCAATATGTTACAAGGTGAAAATGCCATTGAAATTGTTCTCTTTAAAATCTCTTTGATCATTTCAGTTGCAAATACTGTAACCATACAATATCAACCATAATATAGATCTATTCTGTGGCAGTAAAAATGTTTCCCCCTAGATAGAGAGTTGCTGAGCTGGAAGGAGATTTTTTGACCTGGTATAGAACTGTCACCTCCTCTTACTGACAAAACTGCTCAATTCCTCTTGACTGCATCACCTCTGTGCCTTCTAAGTGGAGCATTTTTCTCAGCCTTCCACAAAACAGAACAGGTGCATTGAGTCAGCTGAGCCTCATGTTTATGTGAAAGAGGAAGAGAGAAAGAGGAAAAGCGAGCTACACTGTGTCATTACCATGGCAACATGTATACATTTGGGCGAGGGGAGAAATCGGAAGAGGAAAAATATACAAGTGATGCTTATGGGAGGAATATCGGTATCGACGCCTAGCAGTCCAGTGGGGGGTGTTAAATGATCGCTCAACTATGCAAATCTATGCGGGTACCAAGGACGGAGACAGAGTATGTTAACAGAGGGGGATTCTGGGAGCTGCAGAAGATTGAAGGAGGCTTAGGACGGGGAAAAACTCCAGTCTGAGTTCACTCAAAAGACGTCACGATTCTACACTTATCGATCCGTTTCTCAGCTGAAATTGAAATGGAGATTTGTTTGTTGATTCAAGGCAATGCAGTATCTCGCATTATTCAATGTAGATAATTACGACATACAATGTAGTTTCATTGGCACTGTTACTTGTGCTGTGGTTTTTAGAGCTGTTGACTGTGAAGTCTTATACTGCAAATACTGCTACACTCAGCAACACCATCAGTGTGCAGATGTGACACAGAACAATACGGCTGACATAAACTACAGCAAAAACACAATACAATGAACATAAAAGCTAACTGTGTCTCTGGATTTATCTTTTTATCCCTCTGGGCTTATGAGACTAAGAATACGAGACGTCCCTTCACAAGAAAAGCAAGTGTTAGCATTACACCAATGCCACAAGCTGTATCAAAGTTTGAGGATTGTATTCCATTCTGAATCACACCAATGCCTTTCAAATGAGTACATCGATCCTCGGCACATCCATGGAGCGTAATTTCCTATTCAGCATGTGTGTGCTGCACTCATACAGCCTGTGAGGATACCAAGACAAGTGAAGAGGTAAGATCCATCCAGCAGTATGCAAGAGAAAGAGGACCAGTAGGCTGTTCCTCTCTTAGCAACCACATCCTCAGCAAATGCATGGTATCCACAGTTATTCCTCCCTGTGTAGGACTGCAGATTCGCATGGATATTGTTCCATCCTGTAGACCGATGACGCCGCTTTTTATTCCCAGCGTATAGTGTATGCGCACTTCTCCTTCCAAAACATTTTCTGCCAGTCCAACATCCAAGAGAATGCATCCATGCAAATGTCAGGAGAGGCACATCCTCCTGCTCATTATACATACATTGTATGCTCGCTGTACATACAGGGACTGATGAAGAGGCTGAGAAGGGTGCAGGCATCCGGGCGTGACAGCAGGGTACAAGAATTCCTTCCTCTGGACGTCAAGCAGGGAATGACTGATGGAGACAGGGGGGCTAGCTAATGATGCCCACACCTCAGCCAAACTGTCAGTGGTGATGACTTCCTACCTTCCACGAATGTAAAATCTCACTCCATTTTCACTCCATCACACAATGACTACACATGCGAAGACAAAAAGAGCCTCACACAATGTTTTTGTTTGATACTCCTCCTATTAGTTGCTGTACCAACAGTATGGTAATTGAGATCAATCCCACTCATACATTGTAGGAGTGACACAGCGAGTCAAACAAAGCAAGCGAATTCCTCCCATCGAGGCGTGTGCTATCGCATACATCCATCTGTGCTCACAAATGAAAGCTAATGAACAAAGTAAGGTGTATGCCAGCACATTGCTTGCATTGTCCTCGTTGCCAATGCCGAGATGCTGCGACTCCTCGCTCAGCTCGGGGGCAGTCATTCTTCCGCATCGTGAATAATTCAGAGTGACATGCTTTCATTACTGGTGCTGCAGACTGATTTCTCCTCCTATCATCTTTCATTCATTCAGTCAGGTCTACTCGTCATCTCAATTGGCAGGAAACAGTCATACCACCCCTTCATGCCACCAAGCTCAAGTAAATTTGTCGAAGATAATCGTAATTCATTGTACGACATCTCGTGATCTTACTTGCATTTTAGGGTCAAGAGAAAGTTATACCAGTGACAAACTAAATGTTGGAAAGGAAATATCTAGTAGATGATCTGATACAATGTTACGATGCATGTGGTTCCCATGCTTCTACTAATGTGAAGATACAACAGTGAAAGCTAAGAAAGGCAGACCATACAGGCACACAGGAGCCTGGATGCCTTCCCCAAGCAAGGTAATCACAGACAAATATGTCCACAACATGCCCCATGCCTCACTATGTCAACTGAATTCTTGGCAGGTGCAGCTTAAAAAGCACCAAGCAAAGGCCAAAGGACAGGAAAGAATGTATAATGTCAGCATCAGTTTGTTGCTATGGCAACAGCATCATCAAAATTTAGTTTGCAGCAGAATCCTGCTCAGATGCTAAGATGGCAGGAGAGCTGCTTTTAGACCAAACGGGCAATACGCTTCACAAGTAATCTCACTTTCCGGCATGCTGTAATGCTATACAAATGTAAGTGAACAATCCTGCCTCTCCTCTGATAGAGATGCTTGATGGTTTAGGGTTTAATGAATCCCAATCAAGGAACTCATTTGCCTCATTTCCATCTTCCCCCTTTCCCAGGCATCCTCTCTCACTGGCTGTATCACTGCGGAAGACATTGCACATGCCAGGTGAAACACGAGAGGGGCTTGGATATTCGGGCAATGCTCAGTGCGGGCAGATACCAGCACTGAGTAAATGATGATGGAGTAGCTTTCAGTTGGAAAAACCCAGTCGGTGGAGGTTAATTCCAGGACTCCACACGAGCCAGTCAAGGGATGAGGAAGCCTCCTTGGTCCAGGGGAAAGATAATCAAAACATAGTGATTGAAGGTTTGCCACAAGATATGAGCCACTGTATCACTGATCTACTGTTAGGAGAAAGTTGTCAGACAGGTAAACATAAAGACAAGCAAGTCAAAAACTGTAGCCACAATGAATTTAATCAGGATATGACAAAAGGGAAAATTATAGGCATGTTAGGTGCACATGTAAAAAAGAGGAATAGAGTTCAGAAGAAAAAGGATGGACCAGACATAAAATTTCCTTTTCAAGTCACTACTTTCAAATCAATTCCATGAAGGGAAGAAAGAGATATATTCCATTATAATCATGCTAAAAGAGTTTCATTATCTTTATAACTTGGAGACAATAGTCAATCATATCACCATGCAGAGGTTGACAGGGACCTTTAACAAATAGGCCTACCGCAAAACAGATAGTATTGCTGGATACTACACTCTGTACATACAGTGTACTCTACATACAGATGCAGCCCTGACTAAGCTTTAATGAGGGCAATCTTTTCCAGTCATAAATGCACTCATGTCCGTAATTTTATCACCTGTGTAGCTCTCTTCAGTGGTGCTCTTATCTAAGCTACCTGCAACTTTGGTATATGTTTCCTGTCGAACCTTACTTACATGCTTGTACATAAAATATCATAAGCAATAAAAACAGTTTCATAATGATACTCCTGTGGCTTAAGAATGTCAGATGTTAGTTGTTTAGTTTAAAAACAAAGCAAAAAAGTTGTGGCAATTCAAGATTGTGTAAAACAAAAGAATGTAAATGATACATGTGTAGCATACAATCAACGAAGTTTCTTAGCAATATCATGGCATTATAAGTATTCTTTCTTGCTATCTGATGTGAATACTATTCAACATTATGCAGATGACAAAACAAGTAACATTCTGATGCTCACAAATTAATGAAATCTGCAGACTGACTAATCTACCCTAGTATGTATGTACCTGTACATCTTGCACTCATGAATGATTTTCTTACTGAACTTCCTTCTATCCAGAGTTTTGAAAAGTGTGTTGGAAAATGAAAACCAACCTCAAAACCATCTACAGCATTCATTTTTCTTATCATGATATTGCATCCTCTATGTCTAACACTGAGAACTGAGAAAGAAAAAAAAAAAGAAGAAAAACCTCATAACTTCAAATGACGCTTCTTATTTCCATCAACACATCTTGATAGGCCGCCAGCCTAGAAATATTAATATCAGGGAGGCGGTTAGGTAATGGCTACCACACCAAAAAACCTTCACGCTCTGGTAAGATGAATGTGATTCCATATGGGCATCAGCGAGAAGCTACTGGGTATTAAGACACACTCAATATCCTGCTGCTAAAGGTTTCCCATTTTTTTTCTAATGGCTTCTAATTTGATAAACATATCATATGTCAGGACTTCCACTGTAGTCAATGATACAGGAAGTCAGCTGGACAAATTGGAAGCTGTAAGTAACTTTTTGAGTCACCTCTTTGTCATCAGGTTCAAACATGTTTTTTTGTCTTCTAGCTCAATGAAATCTGGTCATCTTTTAATACAGTGTACAAACAAAGTCCCAGTATACAAACTTTACCATACTATGGACTATGGACGGTAGGTAGTTAACATCATCGCATATATCAAATAATTACAAACTCATGTGTACCACTGTTATGCCTTCTTTCGATAGTTTGTTTCGCAGCACATGCTTTGTAAATCATTGTAGGGGTCAAGTTGAATACAATATTGTAGGCTTGCAGCAGACAGAATAATCACAACTGCTGTATAAACCCAATGCCAACATTTAATGTTTACAGTCACACGATATACTGTAAATGAGATATATTTTGCAGTGATTTTATTCCACAAATATGCTAGTCAACTGACATCTGCAAAAATTAGCAACTCGCAAAATGTTTTTTCCGTAACGCAAATTCGCTAAACGTCCCTTCCAAAGTGGGAAATCACAAGACTTCGTGATCTTAGAACTTCGCAATCTTTTGCCAGTGTGACCGCAGCTAGAGATTTCAATTTCAAATCAATACGTGTGCATAAATGTATTGTGTACAGATTAACCCACTAGCTGTACATTTTTATAAGGAAGCCATGTGCCTATAGGGAATGAAGTATATCAGAGTCAATGAGTTAACCATCAATCTCCTCCTGCCCCCCCCCCCCCATCCGTCTCCCCCTCCTTTCCTACTCCACTCCCAGCATTATTACAAGGAGTGAATAACAGGTTAATGAAGCCTTAATTTAGAAAGGTCAAGGGCAGATACTGGCTGTCAGGACGAGCTGTGGGTAAGGTGTACAGTGTAGGTGGATGATTCAAAGAAGACACTCAGAGATAGCGTTCGTTCACCGTGTCAAGATTTCTGTGAACAGAAGCAACTCTGCTGGTACGCAGGCAAACAGTCTAATGCTGATGAAGTGACAAGATATGATCAACAATATCTGAAAAAGTATAGGTAGGCAAAGTTGTCAAACAAGGACCTTATACTGGAAAGGGGTTTCCCCCAGAATATGACACTAAGGTCATAATCTCAAGTTGTTGCCGATGATTAACATTGTTACACTTGTTTTGATTTGTTTCATTCTGATATAACATCATTGTCCTGTCAAAACCTGTATGACATGAAGGAAGAGGAAGTTGTTTTAAACAGAAATTTCATAATTCCCTTTATATTTGTCTTGGCATGATTTTAAAGCTACAAAAGAAAAGCAATAAGAAGAGCTAAGTTGACAATGATTTATGAGTTGAGTTACAAACTGTACAGTCGCACAGGACTCTGTAAACTTGAACACGCAAACATGTATGGAGCACACAGCAGCATTTTCCCTGGTCAATCATTGTGGGTTATTGCCCAAATAAGGAAGCGTATGAAGAATCTGAATTCCATGGTTCTACCCCCACTATGGCTCAGCACAGTGATTTATGTGAGAGACGACTGTAAAACAACATAGCTGGGACTAAACAACTTGGTTTGGAAACAAAACAAAACAAAATGGTTAGACTGTTAGCCCAAATCGCCTCCTGTATCATGTCACTACTGACTCATCTGGGTCATCAAACTATTTGGGAAAAAACTAAAAGAAAGAAGGGGGGGGGGAGATTGGTTCTTCAAGTGTCACTGTCACTTTGCACCACTTACAGGAACAGTCAACCTACCACTGTACAATGTACAGTAAGAAGGGTATAAATCTCCATCTGCATGAACAATGGGAAAATACATCTTGCAGTATACTTTGAACAGTTGTGAGAGCATCAAGTATCATCTAAATCACATTTCACACTTGCATGATTATTTGAAAGCACCTTGAAATAGTCGTCTGGGTCATGTAATCAAGTTGTCATTTGCACGACACTGTTGATTTGATGCAAGCACGAAATTTCCCTTATTTTGCATTCTTTCCTTATGAAATACATTGTAGGCCTACAGTGTACATGCATCCCCTCACATTATCTATCTTTATACTCTGTGATCTATAGATAAATTCATAGGGCTTCTGAACTGTCTCTCAATAAAAAAAAAAAAAAAAAAACAACACACACACTCAATTTTACATAACTTACAAAATCACACTGTTAATTCATCCCTAGCTTTGTATAGAAATAGGCAGCTGTCTGAAAAGAAGTGCCCTCACCAATAATTGAAACCAAGTCTCAAAGCCTGAAAGAATTGGTTGTAATATTTACATGTAATATGTGATGAGGTAAACAATCCGTTATGCAGTTTCAATATGTATGGACGTCGTGCAATGGAAGGACCTTTGTTCTAACACAAGAGATCAACATGTAGTTGTACACCTTTACTGCATAAACTGCATTGCTTTACCAATGTCTAGTCCACTTCATGCACACACAGCCCCTTTATGGCAAAGTGTGAGTAATGAGTTTTGCATTTTCTTTAACTACAATGTATTGAAAATTGATCATGAAAATGTGTCCGCATGTGAATATATTTTGAGATATTGAAATACATGCAAAGAAATATACTTCATCCACAAATCTATAACAAAGTTCTCTAAAACTGTCCCAGTGAGAAATAGGCACTACAAGTAATGATAAACTTTGTGCCATTTCAGGTGCACAAAGCATTTAAACAGAGAACCTGGTATGGGAGCCATGATAAAAGCTATCAAAGTTAATCTCAAGACTCCACATATATTGTAAACCTCTTATCATACAGGAGGCATCAACAACCTGGTCCCGAAGAGTGCAGGTGAGGTCAACTGGAAAACATGGACACAAACAGAGGTCCTCCTGGATCACATCACTATATCAGAGGTCATCTCAGGTCACACACCAATCAGAGGTCACCCCAGGTCACAAAACTCTTATGACACTAATTGGAGGCCCTGCAAGTCAGATAAGCCAGAATCCCTGGCCCAAGGCAATAGGTACAGTTTACAGTTGTACTGATTGACTAACCGGCCACGGTTTCAGGAGCTAATGAGCAATACTTACAAAGAATAACTGTCATTCTTTGCCACAGCAGACAAAACTCATAGTTTGAAGTGGTTTAGATTTGTATAGGAAGAAACACTATGTGACAAGAATAGTGAGGCAAACAATGATTTGTTTTTAATCAATCCATGTGACTCCTTCTTACCCTGTACATATAAACAGGGACATTTTTCATATTGTACAGTAGATTTATTCTCACTTCAATGACCTGTACTTTGTATATAAAAGGCCATAATAGTTGTTTTAATACAAAATTGTAGATATCTGTACTTTTCCTTGTAATATATAATTCAGTCTTCAATGATTTCAAGACACGATAGAGAAATAGGTATCACGGTATGAGCAAAGAAGTTGTCATACAGTGGAACTCTCTGGTATACACAATGTTTTGTACACATTGTGTATTTGCAAGACAGTAATATATGCTCAGTGGCTTGTACATGGGAAGGAGAAAATACCCGATTTCACCAGGCTGATTACAGAGAAGCTCATCAGTACACATGTACACGTGTACTGTGTACATCAGCAATCAACAGCCCTGGGGGTGGGGAGAGCTGGAGGAACTAGCAATAACAACCCTGTCTTCCATGATTGGATCATGGTATTGTAGCTGCTTTGTCTCTCTCCCCATGTGACTTTTATCGCATGGTGCTGATGGATAACTTTCAGCCCCTTTGGGGTTACTGCAACATGGAAAAGTGTATCTCACCTGGAATGCAAAACAACTTTACTTTTATATATACCCCACATTCCCTCCAGCAAAAAAAAAAAACAACAAAAAACAAAAAACAAAACAAAACAAAACAAAACCACACACACAAAAACACAAAAAACCAAAGACCTAAACTAAACTAAAGTAAACTAAACTAAAACAAACAAAACAAAAAGAAGACAGCAATGAGATATTAAACAGAAGAGTACTAAAAAAAAGAAAGAAAATGATTTAGAAATACCAGTTTTCTTTTTTAAACCAAGAACTCCTGCACAAGAAACTACAACTCCATAAATGCAGAGTAAACACATTTATGGCTTTCCACTTAATTTTTCATGTCATCACATGACAATTAAAATGGCACAGGATGTAGTGTACAACACTGAATTCAGAGAAGCAAGAGTTGATCCATCTATCTGGTAATACATGTAAATGCTTAAATCTATCTACAAGTGTGCATATTTACATGTATATACCTATCACTCCAAATCTACTTGAAAAGATCATGCTTTGCTTAAATAATATACCAGGTAACTTTTGATAAGTACTTACTGTCTACAGTATACTGTATGAATCTTTCTAGACATATATTCATATAGATCTAGCCACCTACATGTACCAACCAAGTGCATACAAATACAACTCTGTCTCTTACATCTTTCTTGTAAAATTGCTGAGGAAATTAAAAACTATTCATCCTGGTAAGAGTTTTAATTTTTTTTTTTCACCGTTACCATCATATTACTCTCCTACCTATACAGCTTCACTGCTATTTGATGGAGCATTAGTTTCCTCTGGATCTTGTGCATAAGCTTGCCTCTTTAACATATATGAAGGTCAAAAGAGAATGCACACCTGCAATATTCCATGCATCATTAAGTCAAGTCGATAAAACCTTTCCGTTCTATAGCACACATTTTGTACGTGTATAACATGTGTTCATACATTATTGAGCCTGTGCCATGTTAGCGGTGGAGGAATCCCCATGTCCTCACAATGGAAGTCAATATTATTCTGCATTGAACCCAGAGAAAGAGAACAAGCCCTGTATCACACAGGACACAATGAACCCCTATGGCCAGTATGCATCATCACTGATGTCACCTTAGAGGTCATGCCTATATAGTAGGCCTATAGTAGATATCGCTATCTATAGGCCTACAATGTACATAGTATGCCTATAGCAGATATTGCTATCAAACATTGTGCCTGTTTCAAACTATAAACATTCAGGAATTATTGAAAAAGAATATAAATCCTCCAGTGTGCACAAGCAACAAAACTATCATTTTTTTACCCAAACTCTCCATTCACACCTTTATTGCTCTAATACTTGGATAGCAATATCTTTATTAAGTACAGTAAGAGAAGAGCTGGCCCTTTAAAAATATAACTAGTGTAAAAACAAATAATCCTGGTATGTGCTTTCTGTTTTACTTGCAAGAACCAAAGAACAATTTCAGCTGTTGTTTGATACAGTGTACATGCCATTGAGTACTAAAAAACAACATTGTTTTAACTGCGTGGATGAAGTGGGAACTACAGTGTACAGTACAGTACAGTACAACTGTACTTAAGTATTCATATGTCACGGATAAAGGTGGGCCACTACCTGTGTTTTGCATGTTGCAATAAAAAAAGGTCTGCGTATGGATGGCTATTTTTTTTCTCTCTCTCAAAAAGTTGTACCATTTACGGCCACAAAAAATAGATTGTACACCATTACAATCATTACATTCAATGGCACCAGAATATCTTAGTGAGTCCTTGGTTAGGTATGCTCCCTCTCGTAATCTCAGATCAGCTCAGAAAAATCTTTTCCACTGTCCGGTCATCACAAAGTTTTATGGTGAACGATCTTTTGCTCATGCCGCTCTCACACTGTGGAACACTGTTCCACGTTATTAGTACAAACTGTGTACATTTCTCATATTTGACTGATTATAAAACTGGTTATGTACAATTGTAGTTTGCCTTTTGTTTTGTCCTTTTAATGTGCAATACATGTAGGTCTCCTTTTATAATCACATAGTGCTACTGTGAATACAGCACCACTGATGGCAAATGTTGGTTGCTGTAGCTTTTTGTCTAATCTGGCCATCAATACAAAAAAAAGGCAGGTCATTTCATTGGCATGCACTATATTGAATAGCCCCAAGGGGGGAGTGTTCAGAGCCTATTGATCAGACCCAGTGGGCTGTGGCAGGCAATACAACAAAACTCATCGAGGGGAAAAACTGCCCGACTGACAGGCATACAAAGCGGGACCAGTTCTTGATACGAGTCCTAAAAATGTCCAGTCCTATGCATGCATTATGTAGAGCTACTGTACACATGTAGCTGTGTGGAGTACCAGCTTCAACATTGGGGTGTGAATTCTGTGAGATACAGGAACCCATCCAGATCCTATGTGAATGACAATATCCCATCGCACCTACACTATTGTACACTCCTCCATACAAGAAGCTGTTGAGCCAACAGTTGTGAAATATTCAACTGACATACAATTGTACTATCAAGCTGAACTCTACATAAAAGTGCAGCCCTAATCTCCAAAGATTTGTCATGTTCACACTGTCACGGCTAGACGCCCAAAATGCAATATATGACAGTACAAAATGTACTTGCCTCACAACAAGAACACGTCATTTTAACTTCAGGTCACCGAATGAACAAACCAATGATTTTCCTCCTATAGAAGTGCTCTACAGGTACTGTACAGTAAACACAGCTAAAATTGCTCTAAAAAGAAGAGGCAAATGAATAACAATTTGACACCCTCAGTCTTGTTACCTCCCTATACATTTGTACATACAAACCAATAAAAATCTCCATGTAGATAGGTTCTGAAACAGAAACTCAAGTCTTATTTTTTTTCATAATCTTATTTTCCTCTTTGTATTAGTGCAGTTGCTGGATACAGCATAAATTGCATTAAGTACTTGGTAGATATACTGACGTGCTGATTGATACTTTTAGAGGAAGATGTAGAGAATATCTGTCCAACATTTTTTGATTTTTTGTATGTTCATAAAGCATACCCACATTGTGCCTGTAGATAACAATTTTTTCATTTGTCAAAAGACAGATGGTGAAAGCCACACTCATTGCATTACACTGTATGCTTTTAAAATCATTCCGTGGACCAACAACTTTGCTTATAAATGTGACAAAGATAAAGCTCCCGATCATCTCTTGTAAGAGTTAAAGGCCATTGCTTGTTACCAAAAGCTGAAACAACATGTACGAGGTCATCATAAAACCCACAGCAGGGCACAGAAAAGTCGAGCATAATAAAAAACAACACAAAAGCTGATGAACGCCCATTGAATCACGCGGAGTATCATTGTACTTGTAGTCTACACAATTTGCATCCTCTCACAAAATTAAAAATAACTTTATCATATCACAGGGTTGCTTGCTTCTGATTTCTATAGACTGCCTAAAAGATAATATCCTGAGAACAAGGTTTTGTAAATGGGCTCTGCAGACACAGTTGTAGATAACAGCATTTCTTTTTCATAAATACCTTGAAAAGATGCTTGAAATAAAATGATGTAGCCATATGGGATACCTCAGTAACTGCCTATGTGTAGTGCTATTCTCATTGCACTCAAAATAAACAAATATGTTTTTGCAGGGCATAATCCTGACTAAGGCCCAAATTTCGAAATTTTTAGAGTGAGGACAGAAATAATGCATTTTTTGCGAACTTTCAGTCGCAATCCAAATCGCACAAATTTGTGTTTTTCTTGCAAAAAGACATTGAAGTCATGCAGTGAGAACGTTGACTGCAAACAATTTCGAAATTTTGTATTCCACACTATAATGCATGTGTTGTTCCTTGCTATTTTTACTGTGCTAGGCACACGGTGGTAACATATATATATAAAAAATCTTTTTAGTTGTTTTCATTTTCATTCTTTCCTTATGTTTCTTCATTTTTTTTTTTTTTTTGGGGGGGGGGGGGGAGGCAGGTACTCTACATTGTACAAATGTGCTTGTAAATCACAGGAAATTTACAGTGGGATATTTTAGTTGCATAGTTCCAAGCAACCAAGAAGAGGAAATTCATTTCAATACTTAAGTACCACTTACACACACAACTGCAGGTCAACCTAGAACAAACACAAGCTCTCTGTAGAATACTAGAACAGGGAATGATCATATTGCAAACACAGAGAGTGATCAAAAGGTGAGTAAACATGCCCCATGGGTCAATCTGGTGGGGCTGTCTCCCTCATTGCCTGAAAGAAAACACATCCCCCTTGAACACAAATCTTTTATCTGCAAGCATTAGCACTAGCTCTGTGGCATTTGACACTTATGTGTCATTTAGCTGATTCACTCTGCGTACCTATGTACACGTGAAGATTTACTTTTCTTCCTTCTAACAAGCAAAATCTTAGTGTGAATCACCAAACATATCCCAGCTCATACTGGAAACTTTTTAAATGGGTGATTATTCAGCTCTTGTTTAGCCTAGTCACAGTCATGTCAATATAGAGGTACAGTAAATAAGATCTCTACAGTTAAAGGTACAGTAAATAAGATCTCTACAGTATAAGGTACAGTAAATCAGATCTCTAAACAGACCACCGTCAAGTCGCAACTATTTAGTGAAATTTTGTCAGATTTTCAAGAAATACAAACTGTTCAGTAGATACTCATGTAGGCCTTCTGTATACACCATATATTTTGCAAACTGGAAATTGCAAGAAAAGTTGAATTAATGATTGAGAACCCCAGTGATGGGCCAAGAAATAAGGATTTTCCCTTTTCAAGAGAAAATTGACTGATTTCCCACCTTTGAGTCAATTGTTGTACTGTACATGTACACTGTACAAGTGTACAATAATGTAGAGTAGATTTGTATTACAGGAGGAAATATTTTTGTGAGCCACAAATATGTCAACTTGCAAAATTTGGGAAAGTACAAGCAGATAATGAACAATATAAAGCTGTACAGTATTTTCACATCAAACTGTCTCCAAGTCAGAAATTTGAAAATTAATACTTCGCTCACTTCATCTCTTACAATGCACTTTTCATTTCTGTCAACTGGTTTCTATCATACAAAATGTAGCTACAATATTGTAAGACATGTTCCCTAAAGTTTTATAAGCAAACTCTCCAGATCATTTTTTGTTTTAAACGCTTGCATACTGCCAACTGCTGACTTAGAATCACTGCAGATACAGCCGTATGGGGTGAGAGTCCTAAGTCTTGGGCACAGTGGTATACAATAAGCATGGACAATCACTCAAAGCAGACCCAAACATTGAGCCATACAATAGACTTGCGTCCTAAATGTACACTGGAAAAGGCACAGGTACAGTAATGTACATTCCTATGGTCGAAAAGCCATACGAATGAGAACGCAACTTGGAGGTAACTGTTATGTACACTGTACAGAATAAGTTCTGTGCTTCAAGTGTGTGCTTAACTGCTATTGTTCAAAATCTTCAGTAAACCCTTGCATAATCTATTATTACTGTGGCATTTACAGGTAACCACTACTCAGTATTTGCTAGGGTGACCAAATACTTAGCTGAAGAAAAGCAGATCAGGCCATGTCTCAATGCAAGAAGCTTTTGTACTTTGAACATGTAAGTCCAGTGATTTGATACTGAAAGAGCTGAGGCCAAGAAGGTAGTACATTTTTGTAAGCAATGCTACGCAATACAATACATTGTCCAATGTATGCTTGTACACATACATGTACACTGTATACTACAAAGTACAAAATGTACAGGTGCAGTTACTAGTTTCAGTAATTTGACAATACATCACTCTGAATGCATTATTGTAGTGTCCATCATAAATCCACAACAGGACACTAACAGAATGCTCTTCTAAATCCTCCGATTTACCATGCTGATTAAGTCTTATACTACAGCTGCTATTAACTAGCAAAGTTTGGCAGTTCATCTTGTTCTGAGATACAATCATGTACAGGAAATTCATATTACATTAATAATATCTAAAGGGGAAGCCTATCTACAGTTGTATGTCCCACAAGGGTTTCTATACAGTTAAAAAAAATGCATTGATAGTTTCTATTATTACTTCATAGATTTCACACAGCAATACACTGGTGTTCAAAGAGAAGAAATTTGACAATTTCCTGATTCTACCGAAATTGAAATTGTGTGAGCAAGTTATGCACTGTTATGTGAGTTGAAGAGTCTCAATATCACCAAGCCCCTTTACACTGCAAAATGTAACAGACTCACGCAAGACTTACAGCTGCAGGCCTACACTATGAAGGTGTTAGAACACTGGATACTAACGACAGTCTTTTAGTTTTGACAAGCAATAAAGACTGACAGCTTCACATCCTGATTTCATCAACTGATGGAAAACTTCCCAGTTATGATTCTGATCACAGTCTCAGATCAGGAAAGAAATAGAATTGGCCAGGTATACAAACAGATGTATACATATAATGTAAAAAGCTGTTAATGATTGTACAGCTGATCTGAAAGCTGATCCCTGTATCATACTGTGTTACAACTGGTGTATATCAATATGTTCTATTCAGTGCATCTTATTTAGTTACTACAGAGTAGATCAGACAGACAGTACAGTGTACAATGTACATCAACACTTTTTGAGAAAGCAATGCTCCATATTCATAGCTCACAGGGTGTACACATTGTGCAATACAGATTGAACCAGAAACAACAAGGAAAAGTCGAAATTACGCGGTGCGTAATATATGTCCCCGCCGGAAGTAGCATTTAGTAGCAAAATGTACAATATAGGTAAAAAAATCAAGGTCAAAGGTCAAAGAAGTCAAAGGTCAAAATTCTATGTAGAAGTTTTGAAGCCCTCACCTAGTGCCATCACTTAAAGCAAACGGAATTGAAATCGGGTTACAAATGGCAAAGGAGTAGCATTTTGTAGCCAATGTACAAGGTAAAAAAATCAAGGTCAAAGGTCAAAGAAGTCAAAGGTCAAAATTCTGTGTAGAAGTTTTGAAGCCCTCACCTAGTGCCATCACATAAAGCAAACGGAATCAAAATCGGGTTAGAAATGGCGAAGGAGTAGCATTTTGTAGGCAATGTACAATATAGGTCAAAAATCAAGGTCAAAGGTCAAAGAAGTCAAAGGTCAAAATTCTGTGTACAAGTTTTGAAGCCCTCACCTAGTGCCATCACTTAAAGCAAACGGAATTGAAATCAGGTTACAAATGGCAAAGGAGTAGCATTTTGTAGCCAATGTACAATATAGTTAAAAAAATCAAGGTCAAAGGTCAAAGAAGTCAAAGGTCAAAATTCTGTGTAAAAGTTTTGAAGCCCTCACCTAGTGCCATCACATAAAGCAAACGGAATCAAAATCGGGTTAGAAATGGCGAAGGAGTAGCATTTTGTAGGCAATGTACAATATAGGTCAAAAATCAAGGTCAAAGGTCAAAGAAGTCAAAGGTCAAAATTCTGTGTAGAAGTTTTGAAGCCCTCACCTAGTGCCATCACTTAAAGCAAACGGAATTGAAATCGGGTTACAAATGGCGAAGGAGTAGCATTTTGTAGCAAAATGTACAATATAGGTCAAAAATCAAGGTCAAAGGTCAAAGAAGTCAAAGGTCAAAATTCTGTGTACAAGTTTTGAAGCCCTCACCTAGTGCCATCATATAAAGCAAACGGAATCAAAATCGGGTTAGAAATGGCGAAGGAGTAGCATTTTGAAGCAAAATGTACAATATAGGTCAAAGGTCAAGGTCAAAGGTCACAATTGAAATTCTGTATAGAAGTTTCAAAGCTCCCATGTAGTGCTATCATATAAAGCAAACAGAATCAAAATCGGGTTAGAAATGGCGAAGGAGTAGCATTTTGAACATTTTGATCACACACGGACGCACACACGGACGGACACACGGACGGACGCACGGACGCACGGACGGACACACACACGTACGGAGCCCGTTTCATAGTCCCCTGCTCGAACTCGTTTGGCGGGGACAAAAAATACCGATGTTACAGAACAGCCATTGCCCACTTGAACAAAATTCAGGGGACTTTCACTCAATAAATAGATGTTGAAAGTTCAAGAAAGGCACAGGTGAGAAGAAAATTCCTTCTCTTTCAAAGGAAACTACTGCACCGTATCTCCCATGAATGAACACTACAGCCATACATGATTCAATTTGGTCATGTAGTGAATCTACAACTGTACAACTTTGTATGTGTCAAGAGTGTTTTTGGCTTCAAGGAGAGGGCAGCGTACTTCAGAGAGCCGCCTTCCTCTCATCACTTCAACGGGACCGGAGCATTAATTTGCACTCCACATCCACCACTTCGTTTGCGAGCCTAATTTGCTGACAGGTGTGAAAGTGAGTAATTACGGGTGACACTGGAGTAGCGTGCACGGTACAGAGCTGCAGCCGTGGTCTCAAAGCTAACATGCAAGACTCACCAGACTTGCACGTCATTCAAATCATGAAACACAAGAGCAGGCTGCTCCAACTTTGTCACTCATTCTGCACCGTCTTCTCCATTCACGTCATGTTGGCACTTTTTCGTTTTTCTCTCCAGTGAGCCCACTTTGATCATGAGTTGTTTATGTAACATCACTTTCACAAATATTGCCATGGTCTACACTGATTCATGGTGAATTGTTTGACATAAATGTTATTAGTAATCAAAATGAATAGTAATCTTACACCTTTATAAATGGATCAATTTTGGCACAAGTGACTGCGATATTCTTGGAATATTTAAAAATCCCAAAATATCATGTTCCCAGTCTCAAACCTTAAAAACAGGAAAGAAATTCTTTTATGCCACATTCATAAAAATTTAAGCCATTCATAGGTGCAGACATGAGATATTACTTTATGAGAGCTTGCACTGAAGGACTGCATACATGTATCAATTAGATTGTCCTATAATTTTCACTGTGTACACAATTTAAAACAGCTATAAAATGAAATGTAGGGGCTTGTAGAGAAAGCAATACACTGTTGCCTTTTATTGGCAACTCATATACAACTGTAGGGAGTTATATCTCATAAAAAAAAAAGTACAATGTAGTGCCCACACTGTATACTAAACTTTGATAGAATGCTTTCAATCCTTTTCTCCCTTTTTGTAGGGTTTTATTTATATGGTTTTGTAAAGTCAACCCATTAAACTGTACCACACTTACATGTACTTGTGTAAGAGTGAAAGTTGCTGTCCTTCATTGCTTTCTACTTTGGGTTAATAAGGAATACAGGCACTGGCACACCAAATACTTTTTTATTCAGTTTGTTTCTTACCTTCCTACCCCCTTTATGTCTGAGGCTGGCACTCCTGGCCAAGGAGCCCGTCTTGAGAAGTTGTTCCTCCAGGTGCACCTCAGAGCCATCCATCCCCGAGCGCATACTTAGCTCAATCAACTCTGGGATGGGCTGCACCTTCAGTGTCACAGTGTCTCCAGACCCGCGGATCATCTCAATGATGCTATCTCTGGGTGTATTCTCTATGTTAACTCCATTAACTTCCACTAGACGGTCCCCGGGCAACAGTCCGGTGGCATTGTCGCGCTGCGTAGAGCTTGGCTCCGCAAAGTGCACCTGCCGACGTGAAATGGATCCGTTAGGACCCGACCGCTCTTCAATGTTGGTCCTCCGCAGTGTGAATCCGAAGCCTCCGTTGGGCTGGCGGTTGAGTATGACATCTCTGGCACGTGGTGGTTTAGGAGGGGCCACCGCTGGGAGCTGCAGGTCCACATTGAAGGTCTTCTCACGAGGCGGCTCAGGGATCGGGTGTCGCATCTGGAAACCAAGATCTCCATCAACTTCATCGGCAATTCTCTCGTTAAAAGCAGTATTCTGAGCCAACACCTCAGCATCATTGACTTTTATGGCTACCTCGGTAACGGGAGTTTCCGATGCATTTCGCAGGGACGGCTTCAATTTGAGTATGCCTTTTCCCTTGGATGATTTCCGCTTCTTTTCATACGATGGCTGCCTCTCATGCTTTGCTTCTTCACTTATGTTCTCCAGGGGTGTGGTCACGGGAAAGATTCTTACATCCCCTGTGCTCCCCTTCTCAAACCCTGGGGTAGATGCACCACTTCCCTCACTGCCACTAGGGCTGGTCAGTGAGCCGTGCTGGTCAACACTTCTCTCGTTGACCCCAAGTTCTATCGCATGCTGCCCATTGCTCCGTTCCTCGGGCACGCTGTAGGATCTGATGGGCAGGTTGGCTGGCACCGCAGCCTTGTTGCGGGCGCTCGACTTCTTGCCCGAGAAGATACCGCGCTTGATGTCTTCCAGGCGACTCAACTCATCCTGGGAGAGCTCCTTGCTCCTCTTCGAATCCTTCTTCTTCTTTTTAGGCTCTTCATCCTTTCGCTTCTTTCCCTTGAAACTGAACATTGTGAAGTACTGTTGGTCTCTCTCCTTCGCATACAATGCAATGTAAAAGTTCAGAAGGCTGAGGCTGTTATCAGAGCTTCATGGGTAGTCCATTCCACTCACTTGCAAATGTTCATCCAGTCCCCTCGTACCTTTCCACCTGTGCAGAAAAGCAATGAACATATCTGTTAAATACACATCGCATTTTAGGTGAGGCACAAAATACACAAAATTGTATAATTCAAAACGCATTATTAAAAATTGCATCCACATGCGGGGGGGGGGGGGGGGGGGGGGGGGAGAAAGAATATTGTAGAAAAGAAACTGAAGAAGATGTCTTCTAATATATCACAGAAGGAAATCATACAAAATAATGTGCCATTTACAAATGACTGTGGTGTGGAGATGATGTACATGTATCTACACATAAAGAAAGATTAGGATCCTTACACTGTAAATTTCTGGCAATATTCTACGTTTTGCACAATATTTTGTATCAATAATCCATTTTGAGAGGGAGGGGCAAATGCAGAAGATTGTTTTCTAGTTTGACGCTGGTTTTGTGTCAGTCATGAATGAGTGATTATTGTTAAGGAAACATTTCATGCGCCGTTGAAGGAAGTTGCAGTTCATACACACATATGTATGATATGATAGATTGCTGCACATTCATGTACTGTAATGTATGCCAAAGTGTACATATCAAATGTATGCCAAAGATCACATCCTGTTTCACACCAACAGTACACCAGGCACATATTTCTGTAGAATGCTCATACTGTCAGATCACAATTTTTTTGCTGAAGCATTGAACCTCAAACCTTTGCACGAAAGTCATTGCAGGTATGATGGAGATTTGATTTTGAACAGAAATTTAGTACATATACACAGAGTCTTAAAAATTATCATTTAGGCCAACAAAAGAAAGAAAAGCTCAGTTTCTTGTCTGGGTTTTTAGAGAAAGGCACTGAGGGGGGAATTTACTATGATACACTGTATCCAATTTATGAAATGGTTAATAAGCAAACGCATGAGGTAGGCACTTTTGGCCTTCGGGAATTCACTCTTCTGCATATTTCAAGACAACTACCCGGTATGTGTCATTATGATCGACCAGACTAGATTGGTTCATGAGCTATGCGGCGCAGCAGCGCAGTACATGAATTCTATTCAGCGCGAACAGATCCTCTGAAGCTGCTGCAAGCATGCGCAAAACCAGCGCAATACTGCGCAAGAGCAAGAATCTCTAAATTTGAAAGAAGCAGACTAAGATACCTTTGAAACCACGGCAGGCTCAATGCATATAAGCAGAGTGTGAAGACAACTTGTCCATTTAAAACAATATAAGAAGCTTTCTCAGCAGCGTGCTGCACCCAGACATACAGTACAGCTGATAATTTGTAAATCATTCTCGCCTAGGAGATTCTGATGAAGGTGTGCATGGCACCTGACATGAAATTATGAACCACAATTGGTAGATAAATATCCAATGCTTTTTTGTCAGACCAAAAATTAAATCAAGAAAAAAAAAATCAGTGGAACAACTCAAGTCAAAAGGGATGTTGGCAGTGACACATTATATTCTATATTTTCATTGCCATTTTGGAAAATAGCAAAAACATGATGCCACAGCTAAAATTGGATACATGCAAAGAGAAACCAATTTCTGTTCTTTTTTTTTCTTCACTTGGCCTTATACTGTTGATTCAGAAATGTTTGCATGCATGAAATTTTTGTGAATTTTCTAAGGAGCCAAGATTCCTGAAAGTAAAATGCAAGTGAAAGTTTTGATCTATGCATTGCACTGAATGCGAGTACAATGCTGTATTATGATTGACAAATCTTGAATGTTTCACGCCACCAAAAAGGCCATTGGCTTCAATTCCCAAAAATTTTATCTGCATTGGGCAGCCGGAAAAACATAAGAAATTCACCTACCAATTGTGATGGCATGCACACTTTGCATTAGAACTTCCTCTAGTAACAATATTAGTGCATATATCCATTATCGTACCACTAGGTGAGAGTGATCTATAAACCAGTCCCTATACTGTAATCATGTCCGCTATACCACACTAGCTAAGATGCCAGTGAAGTTTTGTACTTCCTCATGTACAAATTCACTGTAAATATTTCACACCCTACAACAACAGTAGTCAACAGCAGCAAGGATGGATTGATTTGATATCCTTTTTGCCATTTGAAATGTAATCTGGTCACATCTGGCCAAGCCAATTTCTGCTACTTTTGTCTGTCAATTTTTTGAAATTACATAATTTTTTTATCTCACAGTCTGCAGCAGAGAACAGTTTTGAAATCTGATTTTTATGAAATTTGAGTTCTTTTTCGAGCTGTTTAAGACAGCCATTTTCTACAGCAGTCAGGCACACAATGCAAATTCTGCACACAAACAGGAGCTTGTCAAATGAGATTTGGGCAAATTCTCCTGCAGCTCTGGTCTGCAGCAACCACATTTCGCCAGCATGCCGGGCCAGAGCAGCTGTGCACGCGCTTTACTGCTTTTAGTGTACACACATGCAAGCAGTATCAAGCAAGCCACTCAGTAAATACATTTATAATGAGGAAAATCGGGACAAATTGAGGGGTCAATATGCTACATTTTGCACAAATAATAGCAGATTTTGAAAAAAAAAGAAGTTTATGTCCAAACAAGGCAAGTAACTAGATCTAGGTTCTATACATTTTTGGGAATAAATTCATCTGCCTGCAGAACTTGTTTTCTGGTAGTTTTGACTAGGGTCCAGATACTGTATCTAGGTCTACTAACAGACTTTGCACTTGTTTCTGAATCTGAGTCTCCTTTCATACATTTCGGAATAACTCAATCGCTTTGAGTTGAAAGCTCTGCGCTACACTCATCACAAGCAGTTCGTCATGGTAAACGTAGGTCCCCATACAGTGCACTCCCGTTATAACAAACACTGTTATATATAACGAAATTCTGGTTACAATGAAATAACAATATAGGCCGCAACATTATTGGCTCTTTGTTTTTTATTGTTTATTTGTTTGGTTACAACGAAATTTTGATTTATAACAAAAGAAAACTGCCGGTCCCAAGGACTTCTTGTAACAGAAGTCAACTGTACAAATTTAAATACATTGTATAATTGTATCCATTTTTTTTTTTTGACGGTAAGTTAGTTAAATTTCTCATACATCATTTTGAACTTTGGCATTTACACCATTGGGTCAAACCATTTGTGACCCACTACAACAAAAAGATCCTAAAGTCGCTGACGGCTGAGCTGAGAAAATCGAGTTTGACGTTACATCATCAAAATTGGTCAAAACAATCGGATTTCTGTTTTTGGAATTTTATAATTTTGTAGTCTAATGTTTTGTCTATCATCTGCCGAAATTTTGAAGCTAAATGATGAAAGTAAAGGCAAGAAATCAGCGTTTTTCTAGGTCATGATTTTCTGACTTTCAACGTAACAGAAACGTATCCGAAGATTTGAATTTAGCGCCGCAGCTAGACTCCGCCCCTAGCAATGAGGGAGTGATCTTATTGGTCAGTGCATGGCATCCTGATTACTGATTGGTCGTGCGTAGACCGCTGGCGCTAAGCTTGAATGAACATCGCGAAGGTCGCTAGGAGCATACCTTCTATTGTCAAGTGGTGAAAACCGTCTTGTCTCCCCTTGATCATTATAGCGTCAGAAGGATAACTTTGAAGGCGTTTTTCTGGAAACTCTGATTTCCTCAACCATTTGACATGCGCTCATAAAATCATATATATATATATATATATCTCCGCCACCGAGTACTTTTATGAGTTGTGCTATATATGAAATTAAAGTAGAAGAGTAAGGGAATAGTGTCATGCCATTTTCAGAAAATTGTCCCCTCCTGACTTTCGGATCCTTTTGTTGTAGCGGGTCACATTTACTATATGATGGGTGTGTTTTGAAAAATGAGAGAAAATAATAGCGACCCTATGAGAGTATTAGCGAATGGCGAACTGCATACTGATGTGTTGTGCGTGCATGTGCTGGATTGAGAAACTGAGGGCATGCACGCACGCATGCAGGGCTGTGCAGGTCTGATGCAGGTGCATTAACACATGCAAGCTGCATGTTGGCGACTCATTACAACTGGAGTACAAGATCTACTCTCTTGGGGTCGCCAGATGGAAAATACCAAAAACGTATGTTTTTCCCCATAAATTTATAAGTTCTTTTCATCAAAAACTGCATGGAAGAGAAAAGTGAGAATTTTCATTTTCACATGACGAGATCATCAAAGCCTGGAATATCTTACCTGTTATGTTTGATAATCTTTACAAAAAGTGCCGATTTAATCGTAATTTACATTAGACCACTTCTAGTTAGTATTAACCTCCCACATCACCTCTCTCCAAACGATCTTGACGAGAAACTATCTGTATGTAAGTATACACAGCCCTGTCGCTGTACACAAGTGTAAGTCGCGACAGGCTGTGTATAATTAATCTGTATGTTACTTTCTTTTTTTTTTAACTTGGGCTTGGCCTATATAAATCTGTTGTAACACTAACACTGTTAACAGGTTAGATCATTCTATAAATAAGCATTTCTCTAACTGTTAGATCTAGTTTACTCACACACACACATACATCGTACACAGCCAGGTCAATTCAACTGAATTGACTCAAGATCTACCAGTACCACTAACTGCTAAAACACTAGACCATCTAAATATTTGATTTTTAACTCTTGACATAAACTTTAATTACATAGAGATAACTACAGAGAGATCTATTACAGTTCTATTAAACGGTTGGATCTAGCTAGGTCGGGGGCCCGGCCCTGGACCGGGTTTAGATCTGGTTCTACAGATTTATAAATTTGGAATTCTTCACTGTGGTGTGGAGCTTAGAGTGTTGTCCATGTCCAGCGGATGAGTGATGCCAAGTTAAGTACTTACGTCTACGACACCAGCAGAGTCCCCAGACATTCTAGGAATATAATAGGATCTATAACAAACATTTCTATTCCATCTGCTCTGGAGTCTACTCCGGGCTTAACTAAAGTTACACGCACTCCGGGCTATGCTATGGCCTATACAACACTCACCAATTGCTCACTGCACTACACATGTCACAGTAAAGTAAATTTACACACGAAGACAACATGTTGACAAGTCTTACCAACAACTAAATTTGAGTCTGTATTTCCACTCCAGCACTGTAGACGTTTCAAAAGTGTTGTTTGACTGTCGGTGCAGCTCAGAACAGCAGGGACATCTAGGTTAGCAGTACATGCACACCTTCGTATGATCGTATACTCAGTACATGACATGCCAGTGTGTGTAACGGACAGTGCGCGAAAAGGGGCAGAAGTACCCCCCTACGTACCCCGAATACAGTACTCACCTCTCTACACACCCACTCTACAGAAAGCCCATTAATACGAAGTTCGTTCGGTCCCTATCCGGCGTGCTACTACGCATAGCATGCATGCAGTGGCGTGCGCCAGCAAGTGACGATATTGGGTGAACGCACAGTAGCGAGCAACTGACAGCGCAGGCAGGTCTCTTTTCCCACACGCCACCCGGTACCGCAGCTAGCTAGCTTGGAGGCGACGACGACGGGATATCCCCGACAGCGAATCAGATACGACGGCCTTCCGTATTTTACTTGAGTGTGAAATTGAAACAAAGTAACCAACACCACTGCTTGGGAGGATAGTTCAAATCGAGAAACGGTAATTATATCAGCTATTTTTGTAAGAAAATCGAGAGGCCAATCAGGCCATGCTATACTAGTAGTAGCTTGACCTCTGAGCTAGCTCTGCCTGCAACTTCAGTGGCAGTGCTTCTAAAAGCTCTAGCTGTAGTCCCACCTATTGGTATTTCGTGTGCTGTTCGTTATTCCAAAGGTTAGTTACCGATAAACGATACCGGTGCCGCGGTGGTGATTCGAAAATGCGATAAAAGGTTCGTTTATTCCGAAACATGCAAATTCTGTATAATATACCTAAATGTTCGTTGATTTAGACATTTGTGGCATTCCTTGTTCCGAAGGTTTGCCGGTTTGTTAATCGGAAAATCTAGTAAAGTTTAATAAGGTTCGTTAATCCGAAAATGAAAAAGAAAACATCTTCAATTGCAAAGCGGAAAGGGAGGGTTTAGAAGGTGCAGAAATGAATATTGTCTATCCTACTTAAATACTACAAACCCAAGGCTTCAGAATTAAATTTTAAGGCTACCTAAATTCAAAAGAGACTAGAATATTCTAGGCTACTAACCTATAATTTCATTTCATTCTGCATGATCAGACTGATAGTCAAACCTCGCACTGGCACTGTCTTCCTCATCTTTTTTGACTCTGTTCTTTTGCTGTTTCTTTTCTGTGTTTTTTTTTCTGATTTCTACATTTCTGTTCTGCTTAGAACCACACATTTTGTTACTCCTGACCACCTCAGTGTATGATGTAGCTGCTTTGTCTAGTGTATGTACATTGTAAATCTAGTCTTATTTAATATTATTATTATAATTATTATTACTTTAAATTATTATTATTATTATTTTTTTTTTTTTTTGCGAATCAACTGTACAGTGTAGTTCTCCAGTCCAGGATGCTGACTGGAGGAACTCAACAAAAGAAAAAGAAACACCTTCTACTTCTACTACCTTTGGAATAGCAAACCTTTTTTTTTTTTCATTTTCAGATTAAAGAAGAATAGTGGTGCTGATATACTTTCTTATCCATGGAGATGCCTCGAATTCTGCAAAACCAAATTGCACCAAAAATCTCAGGATATACTTGTTAGCTTTGATATTTCCAATCACTCATGTAAATTTGAATCAAATCAGTCATGAATGAGGAAGCGTCGATATTGACGTCGACTTTCATGTCGTTTGCTCTCTGCAACCGTATATGTGCCTGCACAATCTGAAACTGAAGTTAGTCATCTAATTGATATTATGTGACAACTCTTTAACGTGTATCTGTACCGTATGTCCAAAAATAAAAAGAATTACAATGGGACCCTCCGCAATGATAACTTTAAGAATAGTAAATCAATCCAAATAAAATTTCAGGATAGGAAACTATAACTCATTGCCCACATCTTACAGAAAACCCCATTCGATTTGCTTCAGTGGTCAAAGAGAAATGGGGAATTTTGTAGAGCATGTTAGGAATCTCTTCCCTCCAAGTTCTGTCTATTGTGTTCACACACGAGAACATCCAAGTGCTAAACTTGGAAGAATCAGACTCATGACATGCTTCACAACAATCCACATTTCTCTGTGACCGCTTGACCAAATTGAATGGGGTTTTCTGCAAAATAGAGCTAAGATGTTATATTTTAAGACCCTGAAGTAGCATTTAGACAGTTTAATCATATTGTGTGTTATCAATGCAAAAATCTGATTGTAATGTTTTTGGGGGGACATACTGTACACAGAAATTTAGTTTTCTGACATTGTAGGTTATTGTACTGGTAATATCCCTATGAAATATAAGAGTGCAGTGTTACTCACATACAGAGATATAGCAATATATAAAGAGACATAGAGCAATCTCTAAAATGCCAAAAATTTACATGCGCCTTGATCTAAGAGTAGTCTTCTGGCCTTATCGACTGCATTCGATTGCGTAGTTCGATAATTTTCTGTACGATCAGTGTACTACGATACTCTCAAAACATGCAAACGCATGCAAATGTCCACGTACGCAGCTAGGTTGGTGCAGGGAGGTCGTCTCACGTCCCTGGTTGGTGCTACCGCCGGGCCACTGACCAGGCAGCCGTGGCAGCCTCTACTCATGCGGATGCATATGGCTCGATGAGGCGATACCGATAGACAGTATTCAATATAGCTCTGTGCAGACGGAGGCGAACGAAGGAAATGTGCACACTCCGATTGTCTACGCGTAGCTGCTATTTTCAGATCTGGCTACTATTGCAGCATGCACTAGTGCATGCTGATTTATTAAAATTAATATTTCACAGTTTGGGACATTTTTTTGTGATGGAATAGAATTTTCTCTAGATTTCTTTGGACATGCTCTCACACCTCTCAAATTTAAATTTTAGGGGAGAGATTCCCCTTGAAAAGTACAATGTAACTTGGAGCAAAAGATCAGTGTAGAGTCAAAATGATTTATGGCAAGTTGAACGAAGTCTGCTGGGAAGTGCAGTTCCTAGATCACACAAGGCCACGCACATACAGACAGGACAGACAGACAGATACACACACACACTCACACACATACACGCATTCCTTAATAACTGTGACTCCTAAAACTTGCCAAAATCATTGTAGTAGATTTCTAGCTCCCACGTTGAGTCTCTGTGTGTAATATTAGACGGCTAACTTCAGGTTCAGATTGTGCAGGCAGTGTACTCTACGATCACTCGCAAAGAGTGATTTTGTTTTGAGCAATGATATTGACATTTTTCTTTGACCACTTTGGTTCAAATTTACACAAGTGATAGAATTTTAGAGATCTACATTGATATTAAAGTACATTAGCACCCGGAATAGTAATCCTAATTCTACAGTATTTCAGGATTCCGAATACTGGACCTTTGGAATGACAAATCTTGGCGAGAGTTTCTTTTGGGAAAGCCACCCAGAACTCTTAGAGTCTTCAAACACTCCACCCCCTTTTGCCACATGTGCATGCATGCAATCCTGCATTTAAGCTATAAGGGTAAGACAGTGTAGAGTTGGGGTGGTTGTATCAAAAGGAACTCTTTCCCAAATCTTGATTTTTATTTCATGTTTTGGTTAACAACCTTTGGAATAACAAAATGTCACCTGTATTTCATTGCATACTTTCCACATGTACATGTATGCTCAGTAGTGGTACACAGAACAGATCTTGATCGACATGACTATAGCTTACAAGTAGGTCGACTTTTAATTTGTAAATTTACACATATGTAGTACCCCCGAGGGAATGCCAGTCGTATGTTGCCCTTACGGTAATACAGGACCTGAATACTGTAGACTGCACAGCCCTGATTTCTCAAAGTTTGTAAACTGGAAGTCTTATTGCCCCCCCCCCCCCAATTATTTGTATGCATGACCTGAAGCTCCCTTGAATTTAATTTAGAATACTAGCAGTGTTGCATGAAAGCAGTAAAGCAAGAGCAACAAAGCGATGACATTTTGACAAGTCTTTCAGTGTTACACCAGTTACAACAGTCTGAACGATACTTAGTCTTTTGACACAGAGTTTTTGAGGAAACTTTAAAGAAGCACCTAGAATCCCTCATTTTTAATGGAGCAAATTGAGGATTTTCATTAACTTATTTGAAGGACTTCATTTATCTTACAAAGGTGTATGATAATTTTATATTATTGATACATATTGTGCACTCTGGATAAAATGAAAGTGGATCATTTGCTGTTTAAGATTCACGAATATGAAATATTTTTTCCTCACTCTAGAAAATATAATACTGCCTGGTTTGTAAGCTACTGTATGTCCTATACTCAGGTACACTGTACATGTGACCAGAACAACTCTTATACTAGGTTCATATGCTATTTATTAAGATGACCCACCAACATTCAGATGGTCCTTGTTTTAATGAAGATTGCCAGATTTTTTTTTCAAGTATTTACTAGCAGTGTAGGCCTACATTGTATTTGTTATTTTTGTTTTAGTGAGTCTTTGAAATTACTCGGGTAGGTAAGTATCTTAGCAGTTGAATGACTGTGTTAGGGACAAAAGAAAAAGTTTTTCTCAAGTGCTCTTGTATAACTTAGACTTGACTATTATATCTAATGACTATTCTTTATTGAAAAACAACAACAACACATCATTAGAAAAGGTTATGTATTTTCCATCAGCAGATATATTTTTTATTTTCAATCCACAAATGTTTGTCAACTTTGTAATGTCAGATATTTCCAAATCTTATTTCCTCAAATATTCTTCTGTTGTCTTGATCTCTTTGCCTGCTTTTGCACAATGATTGATCAAAAGGCATTCTAATCATTTGTAAAATATTGCAAACCCTCTCTGAGACTAACCAGTAGAGGGCAGCAGACATGTAAGGGATTACATACTTCAGAGCTCAGCAGGAGGAACAAGTGCAATTCTGCATTGTGAATGAGATTCCTGGTAGACTTGGGTTAACCTTTCTTATGTGTGGCCCCAAATTATAGCTCTGATAGATTGATAATGCTGATTTTGATGAAAATGTCTTGAATTCTGTGGAGTTCTTATAAATTGATGTCTTGTTACAGTGTTCACCTTACAGTATAGGGCATAGAGGTCTATGTACAAACTGTAGTTCAAGAGTGACTACATGTATGCATAAGTGAACCAGTGTTACACTATATCCCAGTATTGTATTGACTATTAAACATTATTCACAATATTGTAGGTAAACTTTATTCAAGTATTCAGACAAAAACGAAATCTCCAACTTCAGATTACTTGCCTGTGCTTAATTGCTTGGGATATTTAGTTGTTGCATACACAGAATAGTTTGATGGGCACTGCCATTTCAAGTACACAACATGCTATGGGGGGGGGGGGGGGTGGAGAATCTTGGTACCATTGGTCAATGCTACATGTTGTAATTTCATATCTCTAATGCTACATGTACATGTTATAATTTCATATCTCTAGAAATAATTCTCAAAAGATAACATGACCATGTGCACACAATTGAAACAGATAAAGGGAACTCCAATATAATATTCCTTCTTGAAAATGCCATTTTAGCTTAGCACATAAAGTTAAACTACAGATTCATATGCCCATAAAATCAATTGTATATGAATATTTCATTTCATATCAGCATTTTTGTTTGGGATCATCTTGCTGCAAGCTTATGATACTTTTGTATTCCTCAAGATATTCAAGATTACAACCTCTGTTGTTTTGCTTCTTCCATATGCCTAGTCACCCTGACTTGTAATCTATTCACTTTTCACCAAGTGATATCCTCATCACTATTCAACAGTTTGTTACTGAAGTGGGTTACAGGACTGCTATGTGCTGAAGATGCTTCTAGTAGATCATTGTTTTTTGTGGGGTTTTTTTTGTGTTTTTTGTTACCACATCTGTCAGCATTTTTTCTTTTGTGAACTAATTTCCTAACTTCAACACTCCGCTCAGTGCAGTTTACAAGCTATGTCTCTTTTGTGATTCCTGAAGCAAAGGATTTTCCCTGACACTGTGTCCACTTACATCAGCTTTCCTCCAAGAGGTAGCATTTCTTCAGAGTTACAGCTGTGTGCTCTGGCTTAAACTTGAGGCAAGAATGCCATTAGTTCTTTCTAGTGCTTGGATTCCTCCATTTAGATGCAAAATAGATTTGAATAATGTACAATTGTATGTGGTCAGTCCAACCTGATTTCAAGCTCACATGTGCAGAGGTGAGCCTGTGATGGCAGCAGGTGAGATGAATGGAGATACAATGTATAAGAGATCTTTGAGGTTGGAGATCTTGGTGTGTTAAATTTAGTGAAAGATCATGCACTGCTTCTAATCTGTCAGTCTTAAGAAGAATGACAATGCCTTTACAGAAACGTAAATCAAAAGTACTCTGAAATGTACAGTACACCAATTAAGGTATTTCAGAAGCAGAACAGTTTCTGTTTGAGGAGAATCTCAATCTACTGTGGTGATATTGCTCAAGCGATTAGACCCTGATCACGCTTGAAAACTACATTGTAGCATCGACAGTTAATGGGATAAAAGTGCGTTGCCCTCACTCAGAGAGACATGGCACTGAAATGAGGGTCAAATGGATCACATCCTTACAGTCCCATGGTTTGATTTACCCAAACAACTCATTAGACCACATTTATGACACCCCAATTCATTTCAGTGACACGTCCTTCCTCTGATTTTGGGTGGTGGAAACCAGGTAAAAGCAGAGTGCCAGACAGTGGCAAATAGGGACTGTGAAGTACCTGGACTCTGGGAAAGAAGTGCTAGATTGGGGCAAACATCTCAAAGCGCTGTCAAGTGATGTAAGGAGAAGGAGAATCTTGAAAGTAGCAGTTAAGACAGAGATCATTTGTGACCCTGCACCACCAAACAAACAAAAAAAGTCGCCAGACATGGATTTTTAGTTAAGGCCAGATTCTGAAAGAGCAGACTCTAAGCTTTAAAATGATATGTAACTCAATCCAAATGGACTCTCCTAACCTATCTAAATATTGGAAAGAAAGGACACACCCTGGATAAGTGTGAACTGAGAAAAGAGGCTCTGAAGAACAGGGTCTATTCAAGCGTTTAATCTTTACCAAGCCGCGCTAGCTGTGCGATGAATGGAACAAATAACAGGATGATAACCATCTGAGCAACGACAATGAAGGGATTAACAGATTAAGCTGAAATTGTTCATGCCTTATTAAATGCTTTAAAATGATATGTAACTCAATCCAAATGGACTCTCCTAACCTATCTAAATATTGGAAAGAAAGTATACACTCTGGATAAGTGTGAACTGAGAAAAGAGGCTCTGAAGAACAGGGTCTATTCAAGCGTTTAATCTTTACCATCTTTTATCTTTACGACAGAAGTGAAGGAGGCTAAGAAGCGTAGACGCCGTGCAGAGCGCCGCATGATCAAGTCTGGTCTTTGCATTGACAGAGAGCTGTATCGGCAAGAGTGTGAGTCCTACTACAGCCACCTTGCCGACGCCAAGTCAAGGCACCTAAGAGAGGAGATTGCTGCTGCAGACACCAAACAACTTTTCAACATCATCAAAAGACTCACAATTGCACATCCAGATTCTTCTCTTCCTGACCATACTTCAAATCCTGCACTTGCCAATCAGTTTGCTGAGTTTTTCGACAACAAGATTAGTACCATTGCATCTTCATTCCCGGTGTCTCCTGAAATCTCTCTCTCCAATTCCTCTCGCATAAATATAAACACTGAGTGTGTATTTTCTGAGTTTGGTTTAATCACTGAGTCACAAATGAAACGTCTCATCAATTCTCTTCCGTCCAAGTCTTGTTCTCTTGATCCTCTCCCCACATGGCTACTAAAAGAGTGTCTGGATGAATTTCTTCCTGCAATAACTCACATTCTGAATCTCTCATTGTCATCAGGCGTAGTTCCTAAGCACTTCAAAAGGTCGCTCATATCGCCCTTTCTAAAGAAACCCAGCTTAGACCGTAATGATTTGAATAATTTTCGCCCCATTGCTAATCTGTCTTTTCTTGGTAAAGTTCTTGAGAAAGTGGTTGCTCGCCAACTCAGAGATCATCTTGATGAACACCAGTTGTTTCCTAGTAATCAGTCTGCCTACAGGCACTTCCACTCCACCGAAACCGCCTTATTGAAGGTACTCAATGACCTCCTCTTAGCAGTAGACAAAGGCCATGAAGTTGCTCTTCTGCTTTTAGATTATTCTGCTGCGTTTGATACTATCAATCATGAAATTCTCCTTAACAGATTGGAGACTAATTTTGGTCTAACGGGAACAGTCTTGAGATGGATTGCATCTTACTTACACGACCGCCACCAGATGGTTACTGTGAACGGTGCATTTTCTCAGTCGTTCCCTCTTAGACATGGTGTCCCCCAGGGGTCTGTGGTTGGTCCTTTACTATTTCTTCTATACACAGCCCCTCTGTCTTCAGTAATCAACTCTCATAACGATATTTTACATGTTATGTATGCCGACGATACTCAAATCTACATAATCATACAACCAAATACCCAAGTCGAAGCACTCTGCAAGCTTAGTAGATGCGTTGATGATATCAAGCAATGGTCTCACGATAATTATTTGAAATTGAATTGTGTTAAATCGGAATTTTTATATGTTCATTCTCAGTTCAGGCGGGGTAGCTCTCTAACAGAATTTTCCTTTGAAGATAGTACTATCCCCATCTCTCAGTCCGTCAGAGATCTCGGAGTTATTGTAGATAAGCATCTGAACTTTCAACAACATATTAAGAATTCATGTCGTTCTGCTGCTTGGGGTATTTGTAAAATTGGTAAAATACGTAAATTATTGGATCAGTCTTCCACGGAACGTCTCATTCACGCATTTGTTTCCTCTCATCTTGACTACTGCAATTCCCTTCTTGTTGGTCTCCCTGCTTCAAGTACTGCACCTCTTCAAAGAATTCAAAATACAGCTGCTAGGCTTGTGACCCTTACAAAAAGATCTGACCACATTACTCCAGTTTTCCAATCCCTCCACTGGCTCCCCATCCATCAACGTATCACTTTTAAAATCCTCCTTATTGTTTACAAGATATGTAATAATCTTGCCCCATCTTATCTTAAAGATTTAATTTCCTTCCGCTCCTCCACTTCAACCCGTTCTCTTCGTTCTTCCTCCGCTCTCCAATTATCACGTGGTCCCCGCACCTGTACACGTTATGGTGATAGGGCCTTTTCAGTTATTTCCCCACTTCTTTGGAATGAACTCCCTTTTTATATTCGTAACGCTGAAAATGTTGATAGGTTTAAGTCATTGTTGAAAACTCATCTGTTTACACAACCTTAATTTTGCTGTTGTTGTTGTTGCTGTCGTTATCATAATATGTACATAATGCTGTATTTTGTTTTTACGTTATATATATTATTTTTCCCCGATTTGATGCGCTTAGAAACATCAGTATTAAGCGCTATATAAATGTTATTCATTATCATTATCATTATCATTACCAAGCCGCGCTAGCTGTGCGATGAATAAAACAAATAACAGGATGATAACCACCAGAGCAACAACAATGAAGGGATTAACAGATTAAGCTGAAATTGTTCATGCCTTATAACACATATTCTGTTGATGATAAATGTCAACTTTCAAACCAGTAGAGTTATCCCTTCTAAAGTTATTGGAGTTGAAAGTGATGAGCATGGACTGGGTTTTTAAGAAATGAAAAAAGGACTCTTTGAGAAACACCTAATCACACTATTCCACTAAAGAGTGTTCCAGAAAAACTGCTGATAACTCAATTTTCTTTTCGTTTTATGATCCCAAACTTAAGTATGATGTAGAAGAAGACTTGCTCTTTCAGAAAATATGAAAAAGTCAAGATTGGCAAGGTTGACCTATTTCATCTATTTTCTGCTCTCACACAAAATCAGTGCGTGCGACTTTTTGTTCGTTTTGTGATGCACGGCCACATTTATGCTTGTGTTCATGATTTCAGTCAAACTCGCAAGGGGGGAATGAAGGAAGACTAGGTTGAGAATCAAAATGTCTAGTTTCTGTGTGTATCTATTCGTTTTGGAGGTTTGAGTACTAAAGTTTTTAGAAAAGTAGCTGCTTTGAAACCGATCAATATTCTCACCTCGTATATCTTTGTCATTCATATTTCAGTCATAGAATGGCTCATATTAGAGCTCATGTTTCTAAACTGGCATTGTCAAATTGCAGTGCTCTTTACACATGGACAATGATGGGTGCAGTTTGCGTTTGAAAATCTGAGATACAAAGGAAGATTGATATTTCATGAAACCTTTTAATTTCAGAATTATTGGCAGTGTGAGTGACAAATGTTATCTTGATTACACAGGATGCACATATGGAGCACATGATATTTGTGAAATCATGTTGTTTTGAGATCATCACAGTTTTCCCCATGGGTGTATTATCACTATCATAATGACCAGGCATTATGTGTAGTCATCATTAATTGACAGCATGACAGATTGCAAACAAGGAAGGGGATGGGAGAGAAAGTTGTCAGTTAATCCAGACTGGGCCCGTTTCATAAAACTTGTCATCAGTGACAAGTTGTCATAGATGTGACAAGCTACTGAAATCCCTGCATCTGATTGGCTGAGAGCAAATTTGTCATAGAAATGTAGCAGTTGTCATTGATAACAAGTTTTATGAAACGGGCCCCAGGCCACTTGATGCATGTACACTGTACCTACAAACATAGCTCTCTTTCTTGGTAATATTGTTACCACATGCTGGGTTTCGTGTTGTTGTGGGAAACCAAAGAATGATCTGTACCACTGCCCTCATTTTTGGATGGCAGTCCATACTGTGCTGTTCAGCTGATGTTACAGATGTGTTTCTGTATGCATGTCACATAATGTTTTAGGTGAAATTCACTGAGGGTACATTTAGGTTCCAACCATAATTTAGAAAACAAAAACAAAAACAGAAACTAAATGGGACCTGGGGAAAAGTGTTGTGAAATAATGTTGTGGTTTCTTAATTTAAACACGTTGTGCAACTTTGTCAATGAAACTGGACAAATGATGTTCAAATGGCTGAAGAAAACTCTCAAGCATGCAAAAGTGTTGAAACTTCTGCTTTAGCTGTCATATTTGTTATCTGTTTATAGATATCACCATATCACTTTTATGACAGTTTCCAGCTGAGGTTATAAATTAAACCTGGCAACATTGTTTAACAATTGCTTTAGAGGGAAACAAGGAGACACTGAAAATGAAGCATAGAGAGAGGTACTGCACTCTATATGCTTTGTGTAGCATTGAAAGACACATGACCACTGAAAGTGAAGCCTGCCAAAATGTGTTTTTTTTTTTTCACACAAAGTTTATTTTAATGGATTTTTTAAATATGAAGTTAAAGGTTGATAGTTGATATGGAAGCTTTGAGTTAATTAGTATCAAAGGGTACCTCAATATACGTGTGGACCAGTGTCTTAGTCATGAGATACTGTATTAATTTGGCACTCTTCCATTACATACCCGGTACATATGACCCCAAATTAAGATTTTTCTTGATAATGTGTGGTGTAGAATTGAACTATTGTCTTTATAGACATTGTAAAATTGCACATGTGTACACAGTTGAACACCCACCTCAGTGTCAGGTGACCAGGTACATGTAAGTCAACTAGAACTTAAAATGTCTTAAGATTTCTCAATGTATGGTTCTACATTTGTAATGAAAAAAAAAAAACAGTGCAAGGCATTGATAGATATTATTATGCATGTAAAGTACATGTGGTTGTACAATTTGAACTACATATTTGTATGCATCTCGGTCATGACATACAAGTTAGCTTGTTTGGACCAGCTGACGTTAGCATCACACTGGGCTGTAAATCCAGTAAATTGCATCATAACTGTAAATTTTGTTTTCATGATATATTTCTAAATACAAGTATCAATGCATTCAAGGGACTGTGAAGATAAATTCAACTGTGTTTTTTAATCAACAGAATTTTGTAAAGATTTCCAAGACTGTCATAAAACAAACTGTTTTCATATGCATTTCTTAGCAGAGCACTGTTGTAAGTAATAGCTGCTTCATTCATCAGTAGATAAAACTTGGAGGATCACCCAGACCGAGAATAGGATGTTGAACATGATCCCACAAAGGCAATTTATCCAGTTAGTTCACTGCTTTCCAGAAATGAAAAAGCAAAAGGTGAATAATCTCAAGATATTATGCTGTGGTTAGATGCAACATACAATGTACATATCTATAACAAGAAGACGAGAGTGGCAGCTTGCCATGGAACGTGCAGCAGTGATGTGATGGAATGGTTAATACCCTTTGGGCTCTGGGTGAAAGGTTAGGATTTGGAATTGTTTGTGTGTTTGTCTGGCTGTATATGAGCTTCATTACTTCATAAGAGATGGAAAGATTTTGATGAAAGTTTCAGGATATGACAGTTGTGGTTTAAAAGGGAAAAGTGGTAAGTTTGGTGGTGATGCAGATCATGATCCAGATCCAAGATATGATATGAATACACATTAAGCATATACTGAAACAAGCATTAGCATGACAAACAAGACTTAATTTGATTTTTTTTTTTTTTAAAGTGACTTTCAGTGAAACTGTAATATAAAAGAAGAATCAGTGAACAAGTTGTGTCTGTGTTGTTATACAAATGATGCACAGGATAGAGTGCGTTAGGCCGAGTGCATGTTGCACTACATTGTAAATACCCGAGAGTGAGCTATGCCTCCACTAACGCCACGAAATAATCCTGTGCAACATTTGTTTTATAAAATGGGTCGAAAATTCGAAAACTAACAGCATTTTTCAGCGTTTTTCACGTACCTTTGTGGGTCAAGACGTCCGAAGATGTTCGTCCCAAACATTTACGCACGTCGCACTCGGAAATCCCGCACATACAGTATAAGTATGATGGGGGGTTGGGTTTCCGGACACTTAAGTTCCCGCATGAAAACTTACTTATTTTACATAGAATATGCACCCTTTACCTTAAAGACTTGATATAGACTCCTCATATAGGCCTACTAGACAACATACTCTGAAAACGGCGTAAGAATTAACCTGCTAAATCGTTGGATTTGCCCTTCAAAGTGACTCCATGTACGCGTCCGGTCCCAGAACGCTTGGTCTACTTTACTGTGCAAAGTGTACGTATAAGAGTATACGTTGTACCTACGCCACACATGTTATGCACAAGGGAAGAAAGGCCGGCCGGCCGGCAGCCCGAACTAGAAGTTGTTTACAGGATTGACAGCGCGTACTGTATGCATGCAATTCGAAGGAGCCGCCGCGCACACAGATGATCGGCAATAGGATTTAACACGCAGTGCGATGGGACTAGAATAACCAAAGCACACGTGACTCATTTCAGCGCTTCCTATTGGCTACATTCTTGAACCCATTTTATAAACTATTAAAACAAATTATATGAAGTATCTGCACAGAGTTGAATACTTAATATTTTACTTTCACTTGTTGATAAGAATGACTGATAATGTGTGTAAACAATGAGGATTTTCTATGCTGAGGTTAAGGAGTCATTTAAATGAATTTGTGACCATGCAAAGAGAATGGATACAATAGGTTTTGCAAGAGTTTGTTGAACCACATGAGCAAAGTAGGTTGATATTCCAATAGAACCCAGAAAATTGTAAACAATTGCTTCTATGGTTGACAGAGGGACTAGATTCTGCTCCATTTCCTGTTGTGTTGATGAAGATAAGGCTGAGGTTCCGCTGGACGGGATGGGAGCTGGGACCTGCACAAATATTGACTACAGCAAGCGGTGAATCATTGAGAAATTGCTTAACCAAGATAAGAATTGTTGTGTTTATCTATTGAGGATCACTTTGCATGACCTTAAAATAGGGCTATAACCCCATAAATTGAAGTCACAATTTCATGAAACACTTGCAATTTTGGGTTTCCAAACTTTGCTTCGTATACTAGGGTCAAAGGAATTTTCATTTCATGTAGTTCCTAAGTAGACTGTGTGCCAGGGGTCTCGCCAGCGTATATCACCCTTGTCGGTGCCGACAAGCATGCGGTTTGAAGAAAGAATTGCCGACAAGGGTAAAACTTGCCGACAAGGGTAACACCACGCGTGAACTTGCCGACAAGGGTAACACCATGCACGCGTGAACTTGCTTGACGAGCCAAGTTCGGACCAATTTCTCGCCTTTTTTACTCTTTATTATCTGGCTAGAAAAGAAGCTAGATGTTGAAAGGAGCAGCAGTTTACAAGCGCAAAAAGTTAACGCACCGATCACAACAACACGGCTCAACATAGCGACATACCATTGTACATGTACTAGCTGCATACACACCACATCACACACTTGCTCACTCACATGCGCTCTGATTCGGGATCCACACACTAGCCGGCCACAATTACAGCTGCCTGTGTGTCCGACGGTATTGTGAGAGGGAGAGAGAGGACGAAAAGAGGGTCGGAGGCCGAGGGAGGCTGAGGAAGGCTGACACGTGCTCGCTTGTTGTCACGCTTGTTGTCGGGTTACGCAAAAACAAACGATATGAAATGCATGCCCCCTTCCGCCAAAGGTTGTATTTTTATCTTTTTTTTTTAAATCTTTTTTTTTTTTTGCTGCTTTGGTTTGTTTGTTCGTTTATCTGCCTGTCTGTCTCTCTATTCGCAAAATAAGTGAACATTTTGGGAACTGATTAGGATGAAATTTTCAGGAACAGTTGGTAGGTGAAATGGCGCAAGGAACAGATGATTGAATTTTGATAGGAATTCACCGCCAGGATCCAAGATTTTTAGACTTTGTTTCGTATATTTGAAAGGATTCGTATCAATTCTTTAAGAAGCTGGCCATCGGCAATGACGCAAAATTAGATGCGTTCAAAGCATTGCTGCAGAGAGAAAATTAACTCCATCTTTCGTTAAAAAAAAAGAAGAAAAAAGAACTTGCGATGGAGTAAGCAAATGCAAATTGTTTTTTTTTTTTGGTAGTTTCAGCGGGTTATTTTTTTTTATAATTATTATTTAAAAAGCCATGCGTTCCATTTGAGCCTTTTCACTTTCCATGGATTTGTAAACGTCATTCGTGAATATTCCATTTTCCTTCTCCGGGCCGACATTTATAGTAATTCTGTCATAATGGTCTTTCAAGTTCAACATACGTAATGCTCCACGTGCTTCTGGCTTGGTTAGGGGGCCTTCATGGGCAGAAAATAAATAGATAATCATTCATCAATGTTCCCGTTTGGTTTACATGCTATTTACACGCTGTTTACGACCACTGAAGCAAGGTGGCAGTAGGCGCGGCATTCCTTTATCTGACACCTGGCTTTCGTGGACATTTCGTGGAATCATGATATCAAGTTTCCCCACTGCCTGTGGTCGTGTTTTTTTTTTAATTCTTCATTACGAACATCAATTTGTTCAACTTGAAAAGTGTAGATAATTTGCTTCGAGCATGTGTTTCTTTCTTTTTTTTATTGCAGTGTCGGTAATATTTTGTTTTGTTCATCGTCCGTGCATGGCAGGGGTTCATGGGAGTAGAACGATAGGAATGACTGGGGAGAAAATAAACTGAAAGAAGGAAGCATCTTTTGAGCAAGCTGTCTTTGTTTTTCTCTAGTACACCAGCATCAGTGTGTGTCTGCGTTTATTCATTTTTTTTTTATCATGCTCTTGCTTCAAGGAGCTACGCTTTTCCCGCGTAAAATTAATAATGGATATACCGCACGCAGAGGCCCACGTTTTGACGTGAAGAACCATACATTCTTTATCTATTCATAATGCTTTTTTTAAAAATCTAAAATAAAGAATGTTTGGTTGTTCAAGTAATGTAAAAAATATTATTTTGACATTTCATGCGCTTAACTGCCAAGCATTTTCTTTTCTTTTTTTTCTTTTACGGGAGAGAGCGAAATGTTCTTCTCTTTAGCAATGACCAATGACGGCGTACATAGGCATATATACATATCATATATTGTGACGCAGTTTTGATTTTCGTGAACACGTGAATTGTTCTCTTTCCAGATCAGTTCTTGATTTAGTGAAAGTTAACAATGTGTTTCACATTCACAAAAGCAGTTTGGTTTGCCTGTGTTCAGTTCGCTGCCAATGAATTTTCTAAATAAAGCGATGCCCCAAACGGGTTTACTCTGAGGGTTTGTTCTGAAATAATAACAGAATAATACTACATTCCTTATTATTCTGAAGGTTTGTTAATCTGACAATAATAAAGAAACAATGTCCATTAATTTCCAAACAAAATCAGTTTTGTTGTTTCGAACGTTCTGCCAATGAAATTTCGGAATGAAACAGTAACAGTTTTCTTACTCTGAGGGTTCGTTACTCTGACAGAAAAAAAAAATAGTAACGAAATAGATACTAGATTCTATATTCTGAAGGTTCGTTAACCGAAAGATAATAAAGAAAAAAAATATGTCCGTAAATTTCAAAACGAAATCAATTGTCATTTCGAACGTTCTGCCAGTGAAATTTCGGAATAAATGATGGCACAAAACAGTGTGTTTTCGTACTCTAAGGGTCTGTTTATCCGACAGAAATAGTAATGATAAAATAATACATTGTAGATTCTTTATATTCTGAAGGTTCGTTAACCGAAAATTAAATAAAGAAAAATGTCCGTAAATTTCAAAACAAAATCAGTGCGTCATTTCGAACGTTTTGCCAGTGAAATTTCGGAATAAAACGACTGTCCAAGAACAGTTGCAGTTTTCTTACTCTGAGGGTTCGTTACTCCGACAGATTAATGATGAAATAATACTATCATAGATTCTTTATTCTGAAGGTTCGTTAATCCAAAAATGATTGAGAAAAAATGTCCGTTCATTTCACAACGAAATCAGTTTTGTTAATTCGAACGTTCTGTCAGTGAAATTTTGGAATAAAACGACGGCACAAAACAGTGTGTTTTCGTACTCTAAAGGGTCTGTTACTCCGACAGAAATAGCAATGATAAAATAATACATTGTAGATTCTTTATTCTGAAGGTTCGTTAACCGAAAATTGAATAAAGAAAAATGTCTGTAAATTTCAAAACGAAATCAGTGCGTCATTTCGAACGTTTTGCCAGTGAAATTTCGGAAAAAACGACTGCCCAAAAACAGTTGCAGTTTTCTTACTCTGAGGGTTCGTTACTCCGACAGATTAATGATAAAATGATGCTAGATTCTTTATTCTGAAGGTTCGTTAATCCAAAAATGATTAAGAAAAAATGTCCGTTCATTTCATAACGAAATTAGTTTTGTTATTTCGAACGTTCTGCCAGTATAATTACGGAATAAAACGACGGCCCCAAAACGGTTACAGTTTTCGTTCTCTGAGGGTTCGTTACTCCGAAAGAATAATGGTAAAATGATACTCTACATTCTTAATTCTGAATGATCGTTAATCGAAAAATGATAAAGGAGAAAATAATATTCGTTTATATCCAAGCGAAATCAGTTTTGTTATTTCGAACGTTCTGCCAGTATGATTTCGAAATACAACAACGGCCCCAAAATGGTTAGTTTTCTTACTCTGAAGGTTTGTTATTCCGAAACAATAACGATGATAGATAGATTCCTTTCTGAAGGTTCGTTGATCGGAAAATAATTAAATCTCCGAACGAAATCAGTTTTGTTTATTTTGAACGTTCATCTGTAGTACCGACCTTTGGTGTTGTTGTTGTTTTCGATTACAAACCTTCGAAGTACACTGTACTCAGTAATGAATCGTTTCATTTATGATTAAACAAACCTCGGAATAATGACCATCATTACATTTTTGTATGATATCTCTTTGCTGTCACGGCCAAACTACCGCAGTATACCCAGAAAGGAAAGTGCAACGATGTCCCAAAAGTTCTTGATCGCTTCTCGCGCATCTGCATGCAATAGGCCTACCATGTGGTCGAGCAGACGGCGGGAAAGCAAAAACACTACGGTATAGTTATACACGGCGCGCGTTGTTGCGATGCAGAGACAGCTAATTATTGCAACAGTGAAACAGGAAAGGCCTAAAAGAAATTGGAACCTTCACCATTGGCACCTACGTCTCTTTCATTTATTATTTAGGAACTGCGGCCAACAAAAGGTATGGAGTTTCTGCATTGTTTCTGTGAGAATATGCCCCTCACAACGTTCATTACATCTCCGTGAAAATGTCGCATTTAGTGGCATTTTAGCGGCGATTTATCTGTGTTGTATTGAGCATTAGCGAAGGCTTCCGCGCTTTGCGCGGGGGGGAACCCCCCTCCCGTACCCACCCCCAGAACAGCGCGAATTAGTGCCGACAAGCGTGAAGAAATTCCTGGCGATATTTTAGGCATAACTCACAAAGGAATCCCATGGCAACTGCAAAGCTAGATTGAAGTCCCGTAGAGGCTTGCCTGACATGGTAGCAAAGTAAATGTGTATGAGATGCACACCCTGCCTGTGGAAATCCATCAATTGTGTGTCATACAACATGGGAGTTGGGTACAGAACAGACGTAGATGTACTTGATTCTGCCATAGATTTTGGAGTAGAGAGCAGACGTATTATAGACCCTCATGTGATGTTGTGTATTTCTTGTAATGGCTAAGATATGTATTGAAGATGTGTGACAAGTAGACTGGATGAAGAAATAATAATCTGAAGCAGTTCCTTTGTGTGCAGCTGAACCCAAGAAATTTTGTTTAAAAAAAAAAATGGCTGCAAAAAATAATGATTTCTTTTTCTGTGGTCAGCAAATAGCCAATGCTTGTTATACTGCATATCCTGCCATAGAGAAAGACATTATGGAACTTGATAAATTCAACAGAAATTACAAACTGCCATTTTCACAGACTAAAAAAAACTGTTTTCTTCTGGAAGGTATTGCCAAGTTAAGGATTTGTCTTAAATGTAAAGCTTTAGGTGCTTTTATTTGATATCACAACTGAAGTGAAGAGTAGTATGCAACCAAAGTAGGGCTGAAACGAAAGAAAAGTTAGAATTCTGTCCTAAGAATCACAACAGAGAGCAGAATTTGTAATGAAAAGATAATAGAAATAAGATAAGATAAAATAAAATAAAATAATAATAATGATAATAATACTGATAATGATAATAATAATAATAATAATAATAATAATAATAATAATAATAATAATAATAAGAAGAAGAAGAAGAAGAAGAAGAAGAAGAAGAAGAAGAAAAACCAATGGTTCCTTTTCAAAATACACTCATTAAAGGGCTGCAACAATTACAAGAAAATACAAGAAATCACCTATATTTACTGAACTAAACAAAAGAGGGAAAAACAAGGCAAAACAAGTAACTTTTTGATGTGATCATATATAAACAGCTATACAGTATAACGAAACATCAGAAATATGAAGATGTTTTACTATTGGAACAAATGTGTTTTCAAAAGATACAACATGAAACCACAAAAATGCGATTTGGGGGATTTGATAAGTTAACCTGATGTTACTGTTAGAATGAAACCAGTGAGAAATCCACCTTGTACCCACATCACTTCAGATGCTACACTTTCTCTGCCAAGCATGGGGGGGGGGGGGGGGGGGCACTTTTTGTGCACCATACAAAGGAATACACAAGGTGTTGTCACTTCGCCCCCCCCCCCCCCCCCCCCCGGCACTTTTTTAAACCCAGAAGTACGTAAGTGGTACTAAAAAGAAATAGATAGAGATCTTGAAGTGTGAGTGTTGCAAGGTTATGTTTTTGCGCTGAAGACTTGTCTCTTTTTTTTTTTTTTTTTTTGCTTGTCAGCTGAAGAAACCCGGAAGTGGAAGGAGAAAAATGAGCTGAAGACCTTTTTTTTTCTTGTTAGCTCATGAAACCCGGAAGTGCGCCCCCCCCCCCCCCCCCCCCTTTTGAAAATGCTCCACCGGCCCTGCCAGGTACAAGTGACCTTTTGGGTATTGGTAAAATGTGTGTCTGTGAGGATATATTTCAAGGTATGAAACCAGTAATGTGTTGTAATTAAATTATTTCCAGGTATGACTCCTGTGATACCAGCCTGTATTTTTCTTCTTTTTTTAGCATATGATGTCATGAGTTTTGATTATTGCATTGCAGGAAAGCTGCTTTGCACAGCTCCTTAAAGGCATAATTTACCATTTGCAGATGAAACAAAAACCCAGCATTAGTGCTGTAAAATAGTTCTAAAATGTGAGTTAGGGATAGAAACAACCACTGTAAAAATGTGAATCCGTATAATCGATGTTAAGTGTTGTTAAATACACAAAATGTGAACAATAGTTATAATAAAAATGTTTCTAGACTAAACTGTATACAGTTAGGGTTTATTGAGAAAAACACAGATATCTCCTTATATTTTAGGCTTTATTGCAAAAATTTTATATGATAGGATGTTTTTGTGATACAACAGACCTATGCATCAAATGTGATATTTTGAACATTCTTGAAATCACTGCTCCCAAAGGTAAACCGGACCTTTAAGGAGATGTTCAAATTTATTGAGATAACTCACTCTCACCAAAGAATACACTATACATTCTGCAATTTAAGTTTTTAGGAGGACGCATTAAAAAACAGATGCATCTCATGTTTTCCTTATCCAACGTTCACTGTTGATTGCCCACGGCATGAGGGTTTTTAGTACCCAGTCTTTCTTGCACCGTTAATTTTGATTATGGATGTTCATTTTAAAATGAGTACCGGAAGGGAAAAGGACCTACAAATGTGTGACTTTATTGTTGTTTGATGTGCCTTGTGCTCTCCCAGTGAGCTTTGTGCAGCCAATTGTGAAGAATCAACCCAGTGTAAACTGTACCCCTTGTAGAGCACAGCCTGTGGGCAAATAACTATACATCCATGTGTAAACACAGCAGACCTGGTAAACCAAAGAAAGCTGTGAGGGAAGACTGCTGAGTCACATGTGGACTGTAGGGTAAGGCTACGTGTGGGAATGCACGTCTTGAGCGGTGGTCAGCTGCCTGAACTCTGGCCATTGGTGGAGACCAGGCACCCAGTCAACTGTATGGGACTGAGAAAGAATGGGTACATAGTACCTCCTTGCATAAAGTAAGCTTGAATAGCAGTCTATGGTGGGACAAGCATTACTGTTCAGCAGGGTGTGAACACATCCCCGGCCCGGTGACATTTCTGCCTCCCCTGACCTTTTAGGCAGACTCGCTGTGGTCGCTGCACGTTGCTGTGGCACTGCAGAAACTTGATTCCTGCCCAGCGTATGGATGCTTCGGGTGGTGTGATGTGTGAATCAATTGTCAACAGCTTGGTGCTGGTGTCAAAAGTGAAACTGAAGGAGGACTGGAATCACCTCCAGTGTGTATGAAGCATGTAGAATTGACTCGTCCAGGCAAAGGTGCCAGCCCCGGGAAGACAGAGCCAAGAATGATGCAATACTTATGAGCTACATGGGTGCGTCAGAGTTGGTTGTTCATTCCTCTCACAACCCTCAGCAGTGAATGGAAAGAACTCTGGAAAGGCAGGATTCTTTGCTCAGTCCTGACATGGCAATGGTGTTGTGATCATTTAGGCGTTCATTCACAGGGTACCAGATCGGAGTCGCTGCCCAAGGAGCTGGGGATAACATTGGAGGGAACATTGTTTTATGTTTGTTCGTTTTTTGTTTTTTTGAGGTTGTGCCTCAGAGTGTGCTGCAAGGGCAACGCCTAGGAGTCACCATCGTGTGAGTTGCAATTCATTAACTCATTTTCTCCAGGAACAGTCTGTACCTTTCATGCCGACGTAATATCTTTTGCTGGTCTCGCTGGTGAAAATACAGGCTGTAATACACACTTTTATAGGCATGATGTATGAACTATTCAGTCCTGAAAAAAAGAAAGCAAGGATAGACCTGCTGGTAATCATGTTAATGGTGTCTTGTAGAATGTCAGGAGATAATTTGAGCTGGTGCGTTATGCTGCTTTACATGCAGTAATATGTTCTGAATATATGCCATACGTTTTTTAGTGGGAATGGGGATGAGGGATGCTTGTGAGCCCTCTAAATATCTGTGAAATACACAAAGAATCAAGATTTGCCCCATACACCATAAGATTTATGTTGTCACTGCTCTTTTTCACATTCCATCACTCTGGTTCTTGATCCTGAATTGTCATGCAAATCATTTGTAAATACTGTGATCCTTTATTATTGTTCTCATGAAACATAGATGAAACTAACAAAAATTAAAAACCTGAGAAATTGCCATGCCTGTCCCAATTCACACAATATTGAGCTTGCCAAAAAATAAAAAATAAATAAATAAAAATGAAAAAAAGTGGCATAATTAATGGAGTAATTATGGAGTAAATGACTAGACTCTGTATCCAGTCTTTATCTCATCAACTTTCATTGCCATTAAAAAAAAAATGTTTGGTAGGTGGTGGGAGATGTGGAATTTGAATAGTACATCAGCTTCTTGTAACTCAGGTTGTGGGTTTATGTGGTTATGACCACAAATAGGATATGGTGTGAAGAAGGAAAGAGACTGCATATTGCCATGAGTGTTAATTACTTTGTTTTTTTTCTTAATCAACCATTGGTGCATTTCAAAGAAATGTAAAGAATGCTTTCCACATTCTCAATTCTATCTGTGTTCAAATAAAGTTCTCTGTACATGTTTTCACAAGGAACCAGTCTATGAAGTTGCAGAAAAAGAACAAGCAAGTAGCTTGAGACAATAAAGGTATTGATCATACTGCGTTGTGTATCAGAAACTAATATTCCCAATTCACTCTCTAAAACCAATGTCTGAGAGAAACTTTATGAGTACATGTAATTATGTAGTAAAAGCCTTTATTAGCAGCTAGTCAGCAAAGCCAGTATGATGATAGGATTCATGTGTAGTGTATGATCAGTTACATATTATGAATTATTCATGATTTCATTTGAAGTATGTTAATGCAGATATCCAGAGTTACAACATTGGACTTGAATATTCATCAGGTCAACAGCTGTCTAATAACAATCTCGCCCATAAGAAACATGGAGAGAGGGAGATTGTGTCATCTGTGCGGTGCATGATATGCAAATTATGCATGTGTGTGTGTGTGTGTGTGTGTGTGTGTGTGTGTGTGTGTGTGTGTGTGTGTGTGTGTGTGTGTTTTATGTCTGTCACATTTTCTGACTCTAGTCCCATTCTGGTCTGTGGTTTTCTCCTACCAGGTTTGGTGCTGAGCTGCCCTTCGTGTGCTGCTGAGGGGGGCAAGTGTGTGGTGGGACAGCAGTGCCCCCTCTAGCCCCACCCACCTCCAGTTTGGAATTGACCACACCCACCACCCCACCAGAGGTGGTGCCATGGAGCTCCACATCTTGGAGCATCGGCTGCGGGTTGCGACTGTGAAGCGGTCAGATCTGCTGCCCTTCATTGGCTCTTTGGTCAAGCTTGCTCTTCTCCATGAACAGAGGTGAGAGTTGATTCCCCCCTGGAACCACCTGCCCCCCACCCCCCCAAAAAAATGAAAATAAAAATATTGAGAACTTATCTAATATTTCATGTGATGGCAGTATCAGGCTCTTCAGATTCCTGATTATCGTATCTATACTTCCTGAGGGATTGAATCACAAAAGGCTGTATCGTATCTCCATTTGCAAGCATGTGCTCAAGATAAGATTATAAGATACCTTTTCTGTGAACAAATAGTACCTCACAGTGGTATGCACGGGCTCAGTCTGTATTTGGACAAGTTTGTTTGCACAATATAACTTTGCTGTATTGCATTTCATGTGATGACTGCATTCATACAAATATTCATGATGGAAAAACAAAGATTTTGAAAATATGTGAGTGTTATTTTCATTAAACTGAACATGTTCATTTTGATTTCTTTAACCTATTTATGAACTTTTGTTGACAAGAATTTTCCTGGATCTACATGTATAGTAAGACTTGCCGATGAGGAAAACATACAGTCAGACCTGCACAACCAATGTTTTTCGTTGACTCTAGTTACGAGCACAAATAAGCGAAAAAAAATCTGACATGCTTGAATATCAAAACAGGTAAAAACTTGATATGGCTTCACGTTAATGATTGAGGGACCATTGTAATGTGCAAGTGTCCATGCTGCATTGCGTTGTGCACTGCTACTAAAGCCTCATAGTGAACACAGTGGTACCAGTTGTGTATCAGGGAAGATGAAGGGGCGAACAATATCACACACCCATTGGTACGTGGATGCAATTGGTATGCAAGTGTCATCATTAATTGTCCACACATTTTGAATAATCCGCAGCTCCCAAGTTTCATTTTAACCCATTGAGGATGAGTCCCGAATATACCAGGGCAAGTGTCTATGGGAAATCCGTGTTGTAGATAGCAAAATCAGTCCATCCTCAATGGGTTAACCAATCTCATTCTCTTGGATAGGTAGAGTAAAGAACCATGTTGATAGTGTGTTGAAGAATGTTTCCTGATTAGTTCCTTTGCATTGCATGACATGTCATGGCATTTTAATGGCATCAGACCAAATCAGAAAACCAAATAGACTGTTCTGTAATGTATTAAAGTTCATGGCTGTTTCTTTTCGTACATGTACAGTCCAGTAATGATGTCATTTTATTCCCGGGGCTGCCTCCAATAAACCATTTCGGGAATGCATTCAAATTCTGTGCATGATTTTTTCTACAAAAGTTGCCCCTGCCAACTGCAAAGCTTGCTGCAGGCTTGCCCTACCTAGCAACAACTAAGTGATTCCTGCCAAAGGAATTTGATTAGAGGGAGCAGGTGAATGAAATGCTTCATTACTAGGCTGTAAGAAAATAAATATACATTGTAATACAATAATAGGCTGCATTCACATAGAAGTATACTATTCGGGTATTCGGGGCTCGTTTTCGAGGGCACGCGAATAGCTTGAATCGAACGATAGGATTTCTAACACTGGTTCACATAAGAGGGCACTATTCGAAAGTACCGAATAGCATAGAATAGTATAGCATAGTGGGAATCGAGCTTGTTCGATTTTCTTGCAGTGTATACCGTCTCTCTTTTATGAAATAATGACAATTTTGGTCTGGATTTGCCCTTTAGCAAAAATAAGCATGTAGACTGACATTCTGATGCAGTTTAGAAATTGTTAATTAGATTTGCTGGGATGTAGGAGGAAGAATTACTCACTGCATGGGATGGCGAGTTGACGGTGCGGATGATGGTGTACTGGGTGCCTCAATAGCGAATAGCGAATAGCGAATACCGTATACTTCTATGTGAACGCAGCCTTACAGAAATGGTCAATACGGTTCCTTAGGCAGGAATTTATTTAGCATTCGTAGGTTGTTGCTAGGTAGGGCAAGCCTCCTGCAAGCTTTGTGGTAGTAAAGGCAACCTTTTGTGAACACAGCATGCATAGAAAGTGAATACTAGTACATGAAAGAAATGGCTACATTACAGCAACGTCTGCTTCCCCAAAGCTGAATACATCTGTATCATAGGCTTTTGTGCAGACATGGCATTGGTACAGCTATCAAATGTATCAGTGCATGTAACAACAACTTTCAGGAATTTATGAAGTATTTTCAAAGAATACTAAAAAGAAAGAACCGAAGTATAAATATTTCTCAGAAGTTCACCATAGCTGTATCCTAATCAATTCTGAGAAAGAACCATGAGTCAGATGTACAAACTTGTAGCACGCAATATTAAAATGCCACTTCCCATCCTGCTCATCCCAATTGCTATTACCCTCAGCTGATACAATGTATGACTGTACAAAAAGACTGTTTTTGTTTTTGTTTTTGTAGGTCAAGTGCATTTTACTTTAATCCAGCACCCCTTCCTGCAATAAGCATTATGCAGGATGAAATTCTAGTTGTGTGGCCAACAGCAACTAAAGCGCTTGATGCAGCTGTATAAAACACATGATTCATAATTTTCCCCTAGACGACCAGCAATAGGCATTGAACAATAGCAACCGTACATGTATGCAGCCCTGGAGTCTGTCCACATTATATAAAGTGTGATGCATCTAACCATCAATGGAGGACTGTGCAAGGGATATTCATGCTTTGAAATGTGTAAATTCCCTCAAAGAAAGGGAGACTATAGATTCATGTTTGTGTCACTATCCATGATGGTATTAAGTTGTCATCTCAATTCAGGTACACTTCATGCAGTTTTGTAAAAGACCCCAGAGTTGCAGAGGACTATAAGAGTCCAGTGATCATCAATCATATACTTGTAGCTCCCACTGTACCAGAGCTAATATACTCTCAGTTGCTAGTAAGGCCTGCTGCCATAACAGTGTTTTCATTTTGAATGCATACAGTGTTATGTGTATCTATAATGCTTTTGCTATCCTTGCGCTGTGTGGCGTGGCTCACGGGCAGAAATTTTTTGCAATTTTTCAGGAAATGTTATGTATGGTAGCCTGTATCTTTTGGCAGAAAAAGAGAGAGAGAGGGAGAGAGAGAGATCCTGCAGGCATCGGTGCCTCAAATCATCTCTCTGGAAGTGGGCATCCGTGCCGAAGTTTGTGCACTGCTAGTATGCGTGACGGATACATAGGTGCATCGGTGGTAGTTGCGGCACGGATGCCTTGGCATCCGTGCCGTATTTCATGTATGTAAAGCCAATACACTAATTCTACACTACATTGAGGACGGTTTGATGTCGCTACAACATGCATTTCACACCTGCCCAAGTATACTGGGGACTCGTCCTCAACTTATTAAAAATCCTGCTATGGAGAACAGGGATATTCCAAGGTAAAAACGCTGATGTCCCCTCGGAGCATTAAGTACAACCCGTTTGTTTTTTGTTTTTGGTTGTCACAGTCACTTTCGTACATGACACAGTGTGTACTACAGTATGTGTACTGTAGTCCCATACAAACATTTGTGTGTGTGATTCAAGTATGGTTGGACCGCCTGATGTTTATTTGCTTGATAAGAATATTTAACACTGAAATTTACGTAAAAAAACTTGACCCACATGATTAATAAAATCCAGTACTATCAAATGCCGTTGTTTTCTTTTCAATTCGAAGTTTCAGTGCAAAAATATCGCCGTCGAACTTGCGCTTGCGTGGCCTCGTTTCAGCTAGTCCCTATGGCGCTCGATATAGAGATCGACCGCTGTTTTTGCATTGACAATGCACGCAAACCAAGTTGTATTGAACACTCTGTTGTACGAAGCTTTTTAGAAACTTCCATAGACATTACAGTATGATTCGGCTAGAATATTCATTCGAAGTTTTATCCTTGATTAAAACCAGCATTAATGACCAGTGAATTTGCACGTTTTCCAACACATCCTCATCGACAGTCAAAGCCAATCCATTTTTATGTGCTCTGTGTGCATTGAAGTGCATACATGTACGTACTAAACGTTCTGTGCACCAATAATACTAATTATGGCTCTACAATGTGTACTTCATACCTGGTTAACATACCTGGTTGTGGGCATTAATGTTATACAAAACTTATTTGCCCCTCTGCTGCTCCATCATCTGGATATGGTAACTAGCAAACTTTTGTTTTCTGTGCTGTGCAGTTTTAGTGAGAACATGGGCATAAGAATTGTTGTTCGGGGTTGTATTTGTCCTTTTTTGACTTCCATGCTTTCTCCAAGTTGGATTTGAAAGAGTTGAGTGATGTACTGTTTACCACATAATCCGGGAGATTATTCCATTCCGTGATGATACGTTGTGAGAAGACATTTGACCGTTTTTTTAGTTTTGCATCTGTTCTTCGTTACCTTGAACTTGTGCCCTCTAGTCCTGTTGTCAGTTCTCAAGTTAAAAAACTTGCTTAGTCTAATGTCTTCCGGCCCATTCATAATCTTGAACGTGTGGATAAGATCTGTTCTGTGTCTGCGGTAAAAGAAGAAAATGATTGTTTGATGAATCCCATCTTACGATTTGAACTTGCTGTGATGTTGTCTACATGAGTTGAGAATTTCAGCTGATTGTCGAACGTGACACCTAAATCCTTCTCAGTGGTAGAAGATGAGATGAAGGGACCTTGAGATGTAAGACTGTAGTCAAAGCATGGGTTATTCTTCCCATAATGAACCACATTGCATTTATCTGTATTGAAAGGTAACTTCCATATGTCTGCCCATTTGCTCAGCTTTTCAAGATCTCTTTGCAGGGCTGTGTGGTCACTGATGTTGTTTACAACAGAGTAGAGTTTGGTGTCATCGGCAAAAAGTTTAACTGTCGTCGTTGGCACTCCAATGATATCAGGCAGATCATTAATGCAGGGCTCGACGCTAACGGTGGCCCGGTGCCACCAAAAATGAAAGTCGGGCCACCAAATTTCAAAAAAGGGCAAATTTGATGGCCCGCCTCGGGCCACCAAATTTTTTTGAAAAGTATGTCAATAAATTCGTAACTTTTTGCGCCGGAAATTAGCAGTTAAATTTGTTCAAAGGATGGATGAAAAGGACTGAATGAATGCCTGAGAGTGAGTGTTGCAAGTTTGTTGCGGTTTATTTATGAGTAGATATGTCCAACTTCTAATTCTTACCATCATAAATCTGAAATATTTGACTCATTAAAAAAAAGGACTTTTAATGTTTTTATTGGGTTTTTTTCGGGACACCAAATGTTTCCTCGGGCCACCAAAAATTTGAAATTTAGGATTTTGGTGGCCCCATCGGGCCGCCAAACAAAAAAGTTAGTGTCGAGCCATGATTAATGTAAATGAGAAATAACTCTGGTCCAAGAATGCTGCCCTGTGGTATGCCACTCGTTACATGGGTTGGTTTAGACATAGTTCCATTTACTACTACATGTACTTGTTCGCGGTCTCTTTCAATAAGGGCGGTCGATATGTACACTGTAGTAGGGTTACCATACTACCCTGTTTGTGTTAGTGTAGTAGAGGTGTATTAAAATCTCTAGGCCCTATTTTTGGTCTCCCCTCATGCGTAATCTTGAACGGCCTGCTTGCCTTTCATTATGGTGTCGTGTAGGGTCTAGGGTGGTATGTCTAATGTTAACTATACACCGCCTAGTCACTGTATAAATAGTGACAGGGCTGTACCGGAACAGCCCACAACACAAAGAGAGCTCAGCAATCGCTTTATGATCGCTTTGAGTTTTGATTACTTGACATCATTTTTTTGTCACCTCAAACTCATTCTGTACCAGTAATCTTCATTAATGACACCACATAGCTATGTTATTGATATTGACATACACATTTCACAACTTACCGAAAATGAAAATTATATGCAGTGTGCGCGAACGGTACATCTGATTATCGGAAGTTCACGAGATCGGGTTGACCATGCTACTGGAAGTACCTGCTACCAAAGAGCGCACACATCCTGTAGGCCCTACATTGCTTCACTTCCAGATATGCACACGCACTTTACAGTTGAACCTCTCTTATCCGGCCTCCCTTTATCCGGATCTCTCTATTATACGGACGCAATCTCGCCATGATTTGTTTTAAAAATAATTACGGGAGGAAAGGGTGATTCCCAACTCCTTGAGATCTCCTACACAAACACGACGAATTACATATTGTCAGTACTTGATACATTTCTTAATAATTATTTAGGTAAATCATCCCAAGAATTTATAAAAGAAAATGATTTCATTCTTGCAAACTCGAACCTCTATTTTGGGGTCTGTTACTGAGCGTAACACTAAAAAGGTTGCAGTATACACATTACTACATGTGGTACTACAATGGGCTACATCAGTACATGTGTATGTATATGTACATGTATAAAGCATTGAGTCTCCCGATATCCGGCCAAATCCCTTATCCGGATGAGCCCCAGTCCCGACTTGTCCGGATACGAGAGGTTCAACTGTATTTTCATTTGCTTGAGTGGTCAATGTACAATTTTGAATTTTGCAATAATGAACCCCGACGGTCAAGGACCATGCGCTAGAAAGTGACATTTTTTGGTTAATGGACGTATCGTGAGGGCTCTCTATGGACTTAAATACCTTCTGTAATTCTAATCACACACTATACGTGAGTAACGTACAAATGTTTATGAAGTAATGCATAAATTGTTATAAGTTTTGTATTCGGGTTGTGGTTCCCCATTTTGATGGCAAGGCCCTGTCTGAGACTGCTCCGCACAGCGTTTGGTCTGGCTTGTCTAATGTCAGACCCATCTGCAAATTTCCCTTGTAGAAATCTAGTAGAGCGACTGTTAATTGAAAAAAATAATGGTAATTATTATCATTTAGTGATGGTGAATAAGCCAGTTTGTAATATGTACCATTGTTACAAATTGTACCTCTCTTATTTCTCAATTGGCTAGGCTATTCACTTGTTCAGAAGGCAACATAAGGCATGAGCTTGCCCGACATTCCGATTTATGGAATTCATGTTCAAACAACGAATAGAATTTCTGTAGAGCAGGGGACCAGAACAATTCTGTCAACAGTATACCTGTGGAAGCACATTTTATCATTTTCCCCTGAATGTATGAAGTTTTGTCTTGTTTTGTTTGTTTTTTCTTCCAATTTCCCACTACATACCAAATAAGCGTATCACAAATAGGGACTACTTCTAAAGCTAGTAGTCTTCATTAAAGTATTTTCATCACTTTCTCAATTTCCAGTTCCCGTCACAGGGGATCAGAACAATTCTGTCAATAGTATACCTGTGGAAGCATATTTTATCATTTTCCCCTCAATGCATGAAGTTTTGTCTTGTTTTGTTTTTTTTTTCTATTAGTACTGCCAAGTAACAGGCTTATGGTATGGTGGATGTGCTGGTCAAGCAACATCCCGGATCACATGAATAATTATAACATCACATAGGCTTAAATCTCAGTGAATTTAGAAACCAACATGCTTGTTAAGTTTCGGTGCAAATGCCCTTTTTCTGCTCACGTGCAAAGTGGAAAGTAATCTGTTTGGTTAATCAGCCGGTCATTTATCCTGTAATATGTGGATGAGGTCATCGGCCCTGTTGTATTTCAGGTTTTGCATTGTTTACGTTTGTTTATGTTGGGTGCTTTAAAACTATGTGCACTTGAATAGTAAAATGATTAGTATCTATCTAGGAGCACTGTGTGATGTGCTGCTACAGTGTAGTTTATGACAAAGGCATGAAAGCACAGTAGACCTGGTAAGTTCATAAAATATGAGTTAATGATCTGTACAGAAATAAGCAATGTGATTATGACGTGAAGTGGAAATTGCAATCGATAAGTCACAGTGTGGGTGTTTAACTCACTAGTACAAGGGTCTGCAAAATTAGACTAGCTTCCTATAAAACACAGTCAGTACTGCTGCACTGCAGAGAGTGTGTGCTCTGGTCTAAGGGGGGATCAAGGTCATTAGAGAGGAATGTAGTACTATAGTTTGACAATGTGCAGATGACCACCACGCCTATAGATGAGAACTATCCCTTCACTAGCCCCTTCACACAATACATGAGCATGTAAGAGTCCTCAGATAATAAGTAGTTCTATATTTTTCACAAATTGATTTACACATTTATTCAAGAGGAGATTGATTATAGTAGAAAAAGATAAGTCCCATAATGATGAGAATTATGTTTGCAAAGATGTAAAGTTAAGTAACAAGTGATGAGAAAAAGGTGGAATGATACCAAAAGTAGGGGGGAAGTGGTCAGGCAAGCTCGCCACCATTTTTTGGGAAGGTTCTTTAATGTGCAGCACTGCAGAGTTGAGGGTGAATAAAGAAGCACATTCTGAGGAGATATTTTGTAAGTAGTAAATTGACTTATATTTTTCATATTCAAGATGTTGAATATAGGGATAAACCATACTCTGTAGTTAGGGGAGATATTTTCACTATTCCATATTAATTTGATACAACAAAAAGAGGTATTTTTGAACTGTGTATGGAGTAGTTTGGTTACTACTGTGATTTCATAAAGATGGTTTAGTTCAGTTTGTGCAATGCTATTGTACATTCATATTCACTATTTACTGTACTATTTTGATTCATTGATAACCATGTCGAATATCGGTGAACAGCAGGTATTTAGGGTCTGGTTTCGATATTCAAGACTTCGATGTATCGTATTCATTTGGAAATAATAGCCGTGATTTGGGAAGATATCATACTTCAAGCAACCGATTTCTTCTACAGTATGTGTGTGACATAAAGTGGGATCACATGAATGAGGGCACTAACGCCACTCTCATCTCGGTTTGAGTCATTGTGTATGGGTTGGGTAAATAAAAGATGGAAATGGAGTAATTATATCACCAAGTAAAATGTCTGTGTACATGAGGGGTGGAGGGTTTAGTAGGAAGTAAGTGTTTCATGATTGGTCACAGCGATTAACTGTGGTGAGACATTGTACAAGTATACATATCATTATTGTTTTGCTTGAGTCTATTAAGAGATATTCGCTAGAATATTATATTATATGTGATCTTGGTGGCAGGTTGTCCATGAGACGAGTTCGTCCAATTGTTTGGACAACTGCTGACCTTGGGTACGAATATATTTCAAATGTTTTAATGTTTTTTATTATCCATGTATGTATTGTTATCAGATCAGTTTATTTTCATTTATTATTAGCAGAATTATGGGCCTATGGGTATGTACCTTGTTTTCAAGTTGTGAGTGGTCAGGTTGATATTTATCCTTTTTTGTCTTTTATTACATAAAGGATTATTTTATGATTTCTTACGTGCTTCATGATGAATTGAATCAAAGCATTAGTGTTGGTAATATACTTTGGCAAATGGCAAATGTATGAGTGGGTTGTGGATATCATTATCAAGGTGAAAAGCTGGAGTTTGCATGAAGTTTTATCATGTTTCTGACATATTTTTATTGCGTAGGTTATGCTGTAGAGCAGTGCGTTTGTACAGTCAGTTTAGCAGTAGATTTACTCAAGTGTGTCCTTTTGAAGGCAGGATAATGTTCATTCTCTAAGAATGATGGAGATGTCATAACAAGTATATGAGTATCTGGATTATATCATGGAGGACAACATCGCTGGTTGAGTCAGTGATGTAATGTTATTTGATCGCCATATACTTATTATGCTTTGTTACATGTATTTCTTTTGTGTTCTTATTACAGGGTTTTTTTTTTTTCTTTGTATAGCTTGTTGGCTCGGTTAATTTTCGGTTCGGTTCGCATTTTTCCCAATTGGTGACATTGCATTTGACGCAACTGGAACATTTGTTTTGGCGTATTGAACTGCTTATTTTGCCGGTGGTAAAATAAGAATAGAATAAAGTTCCCAAACAGAAACCAACCAAACTGACTCTCCGAAGTTCTTTGGACGTGTGAACCTTGTGCGTCAAACACTGCACACCCGAACAATCATTTAAAATCAGCAATCAACACAACGAGCACACGACAATTACAATAAATGATGACATCACTGCCTTAATTCTGCTTGTTATTGTTAATGACATAGGTGCAAGAAGGTGCGGCTAGTAGTATCTGCTGGTAGAGGTAAGTTGTTAGCATGCAGGATATTTCTGAACCCTATACAATGTACCTCATTGTCACTCTGTTCTTCCTTACATTTCTCCCTCTCTCCTATTTTTTTTCTGTGTACATATATGCACTTGTGCAACTTCAACATTCAGCTCACTGTTGCCCCTCACCTGTTGCTGTTTGCCCTCTTTGCACTCTGCCTACATTGTTTCCCTCTCTATTCTCTTCTTTTGTAGCTTTTCTTTTCCAAAGTAATAGTCCCTGCACGGACTATGTGCACATGGTGTTACCACAAACCTCGCTCCCTCAGGATACCTGTATTTCTAGTCCAAGATGAAGGAAAATGTTAGCATGTTACCCATGGCTCAAATTAAGCGTGGTCTGGACTGTATATCAGTTAAAGTCTGTTGGCTGAGTGCCATGGAGTGGCTCAATCACCTTACTAATTGCAGGCAATGTGTTTGTACGATGACCATCTATTATGCAAGATATCACATGTGGTATACCTCAAGGAAGCCTGTTTGGACCCCTTTTATTTGCTCTCTATGCATACATTTGTAGGGAACAGAGGAAAAGATTGTAACTTTTGACTGAAAATAAAAGCTTTGCTTAGCTTATCTTTGTGCCATTTACATGTACCTTTTATGCGCAACTGATTTATTATCCCACACTGAAAGCACCTGTTTGACAGTATTTTATACACTTTTAAACACCATAACTTGGTTTTCTTTATTTCTTCCATAATTGGATCCCATACTGACTTATTCTCAGTTTTGACTCCCTAGTACATTACATCATACTCAAGTTCATCCGTAATTCTAACTTCAGTTCACCTTTACAGTATTTGTGAGCTCTAGTGAGTATGACATCCTGAACTCACCCATCATTCGCATCTTATTTTAGGCTCTTCGTGCAAGAAATCAGTCCTGAAATCTGATGACTTCACTTACCCATAATATCACCTCCAAAATTTGCATATAACTCCAGATATAGAAGAATAAAAACTATGAAATTGTGCTGTAAGGAATATTGAGATTCAAATTAATTGCATCTCTATGTCCAAAGATCTACCATATTTCTATCTTTGAGAACAACTATGTAATGTTCATACAATTATCTGATACCAGACAGCACAAGAATTTGTTTAATGATACACTTGAAGGTTCTTAGTTCAAAACAACTGAATGACAAATAAACAAATACCAAAATATCTTGACTTATTTTGCAATTATGGTTTATTTAAAATCTTTATTTCAGATGGAAGGACAAGAGGTTCTTGAGGAGATTGAGGCAATGCAATCTGAACCAGGTAAAAGCATGCATTTATCATTTATTGGTTGTAAAGTTATAGGGACTGTACAGTACTGGTTGAGGTGGTGATTCATGGTTTTAACATGCCTAAGTGAGATAATGAGAAATCTCGAATATGAAATATGAAAGAGCATGCAAGTTTAAGAAGGATAAATATAACATTTATTTGATGAAGATTGGTTTTCAAATGGCTGAGATATCCAAAATTAAAAAAAATTATAATAATAAAAGACTTCATGCCCCAATTTTATTAGGATCTCTTTGTTTCACCTTGTTTTTTGATATCTCGGCCACTACAAAACTGATTTTTATCGGTCTATCTCCTTGACAGTACGATAGCACACTCTTGCTGTCAGCCATGCAATTTAATTTGAGCAAAAATGGATATCACATGGCTGACATCAATATCCATTTACTCCAGTGTTTAATAGACCCATGATCAACTCAGTGTGTTTGGTTGTTTTTTTCCATTGCATGGCTGTGATATCACAATAAACAATCCCTTTCTAAACTTGTTCTGTCAATCATCTTACTAAAAAAAAAAAAAAAAAAAAAAAAAAAAACACGCGATCATTGTGTATCACTGGGGGGGGGGGGGGGGGGGAATGATTTCCATTTCTGTACTTGCTTCGAGAATCTGTATGGACCACATCTGTTGAGGTGTATAAAACAGTGTATGGTCCTTTCTCATGCAATGGAAAAGGATTTCACACTCATTGAAGGATGATACACATCATTCAACTTGATCTGCCTCATTGAATAGAGCGCCTCTATCTTTCATGTAGTGTGAAATCTCGTACCATTGCACTTGTGACCATTCAATTTTTGTTTATCATTTACCTTTATGCACAAGTTTAAAGAAAATTACATGTACTTTTTATAGCTGTTTTGTTTTATTCATCTTTCAGAAGAGGTGTCCAGTGTGGAGAAAAAGAAAAAGTCAAGCCCAACCCCCCGAAAGAGTTAAGTATTGTTGAAGATATTGTCATGATGTGGAAGTTTTAGCTCACCCTAGTTGTTGTCTGCGTATCTTGTCCAGTGCGGTATGCCGTTGTACGTAAACTATTTGCATTTTCATCTTCTTGGGAATCAGTTGGCAGATTTTAACAAAACTTGACAAGGATCATCCCTCGAGGGTAGGGATGCAAAGTTATTCATACATGATATAGTACATGTATCTATGTAGCCTCCAGAGGAAGGGCCCAAAGAAAAAAGAAATAAGTGGGAAATTTGAAAAATTGCTTCAGCAGACCCAAAAAGCATGGCAGTCGACTTATTTCGTATTTTCATATCTTTAAACGGGAATGTGAGTGGTACATGGTAGGACCTTGGAGAGCCCTCCATAGTCCTTAGAGGCAATTTTTTTTTCTTTGTTCATTAGTTTGTTTTAGAGGAGGATGAATGGGAAAAGAGACATTTTCATCTTTTTCACAACAAATGGGCAGATTTCACCCAGTGGGAATATTCATTGAGGGTGAAGATGATCCAAACTTGTGAATAGAAATGGAGCTTGTGGTTCCCATGGTGCTCAGAAAGATATATTCAGACCCAGAAGTATTTATATTGCCGCATACACAAAGTGTGCAGGGGATAGGAATCAGCGTGACTTATTACCCACATCTTACAGAAAACTCCATCTGATTTGCTTAAGTGGTCAAAGACAAATGAGGAATTTTTTAGAACATGTCAGGAATCCCTCCCCCTCCTTCAAATTTTGACTTTTGTGTTTACACATTAATATATGCAGTTCCAAATACATCTAAAAGTGCGAAACTTTGTAGAACCAGACCCATGACATGCTTTACAAAGATACATGTATTTCTGTTTGACTGCTTAAAACCAAATTGAATGGGGTTTTCGGAAAATGTAGGTAAGATGTTATACTTTAAAGGGGCATTGCAGACGATTTTCATAATGTCTCATCCTGTAGTACATACATCAACAGGTCCATGTATACAGTAGATGTTGATAGGCACATGAACAAGTCTTGATCTTTTAACAATTGACACAGTGCATTAATACTATTATTACTTAAAGACTCTGTAGCTCATAAAAATGCTGTTGCACCTGTCATCTCATAGAATCCACAGTTTTCTACTCCAACCTCTTAAAGTGTTCGGTATTCGGTTACTTACTGGAAAGGTCTCTCATCTCAAATCCAGAAAATCGCATAAAGAGACAGTGTGTCTCGTGTGGGGCTTACACAGACCGCATGTCCGATCACCTCAAAAGAAAGCACGACGACTTCACAGATGAGGAGAAGGAGCAGTGGAGAAAGGACATGCTGAGGAAGTACTGCATTTATAACTCATTCATGAAATAATGTCTGCGTATTTGTTACCCACTGCAACAAAAGAATCAGAAAGTCAGGAGGAAAATTTTCTGAAACGGAAATGACATTATTCCCTTACTTTTCCGCTTTTAATGTCATTATAACATGACTCATAAAAGTACTCGGTTGCGGAGATATCAAGGATTTTATTAGCGCATTTTGAGTGGTTTAGGAAATCAGCGTTTCGGGAAACCGTTGTCAAAGTTTTCCTTCAGATGCTATCATGATCAAGGGAAAGCAAGACAGTTTTCATCGTTTGACAATAGAAGGTACGCTCCTAGCAACCTCTGATATGTTCATTCAACCTTAGCACCAGCTGTCTACGTAAGACCAATCAGTAACCAGGATGCCATACACTGACCAATGAGATCACTCCCACATTGCTTGGGGCAGAGTCTAGCTGCAATGCTAAATCCAAATCTTCGGACATGTTCTGTTCCTTTGAAAGTCAGAAATTAATGGCCCAGAAAAATGTGTTTTTTTTTTTGCCTTTCCTTTGATCATTTAGCTTAAAAATTTTGGCAAATGTTAGAAGATACATTATGCTACAAAATCGACAGATTTTCATGATCTGTCTTCACAAAATTAATTTTCTCGGCTCACCCAACAGTGACTTTAGGATCCTATTGTTGTAGCGGGTCACATTTTTACTCACTTATTTACACTTTAAGGTGTATGAATATATTGAAAGATGGCAGTTTAGAATAATTGCATACATTGCACTCCTGTTGCAACGAACACAGTCGTAACGCAATTCAAGTTATAACGAAGTAAAAAATTAGGCCATAATGTCATCCATTTCATTTATTCTTATTGTTTAATTTGGGGTCGTAACGATATTTCAATATAATGAAAGAAAAATTACCGGTTCTTAGGACTCCGCTACATCAGGAGTCCATTGTATTATTTATATTCTAGATTTTTCCAGTGTAGAATATAGACACTTTGATTTTTGATAATCAGCTTGACACTGTCAAGGTTCAAAGTGTAGACGAGAGACCAATCATTGTACAAATTCATTTTAAATGACTTTCAGAATTTTAATTCCCATTGAATAGTACTCTTTGAATGCTCTGGTCGGTCAGGGAGGAAGACCAGCCTCCCCGCTGAGGCCCACTGTGTCATAATTTGTGACCCTGCATCACAAAACGAACAAAAAGTCGCCAAACATTTTTAGTGAAGGTCTGATTCTGAAAGAGTAGACTCTAAGATTTAAAATGATAAACAGTGTGTCCCAGAAAAAATGTAACCGGGTTTCCATGCAACTTTTTACTATCGAAATCATACATTTTCTCTATGATATATACATCTATGGAAAGATTAACTTACATCACTTTATCACTGAACTTGCGCTTCTAAGGTGGAAACTGCAAAGGAACTTCTGCAAAGGTGCAAGAACATGCAGGGCAGAAAGCCGTCCTTTTTTTTTGGGGGGGGGGGGGAGTGGTGGGGAGCTCAGAATTTTTTTTTTTTTGTCCGTTTTTCCCACCCCATCATCCTAAACATACCGCTGATGAACACCTTTAGCTCTGTAGTTAGCTGCATGGTCAGGCAAGCTCATGATCATGATCATGATGTGCTAAATTACGACCCTATTCACAACCGAACCGTCAGTAACAATCTCTTTTACCCCCTCCCTTCATGTTCGTGTAAATTCATTGAAGCATGAAGAACATTGTTATCTGCCAAGGTGGGCATGTCGGGAAAGCTAACTGGTTCCTTATTTACTATCTATCCATCTGGGCAAAATGGAAGCATAATTTATTCAAATTAAGTTTTCTCGAGCAGGCGTTGATCATTTTTTTACGCATGGGATACCATATAAAAGGAAAAAGAATGGATATCAAAGCTATGATTTTTTGCAAAAGATTGCTGTAAAAATCTGGAAAACTCTTTCAAAGTTGACATTTGCTCGTGCAAATGAAACTTTAGTAGCACTACTGTCTATTGTTCTAACTCAGTCATGCACAAATTTTTAACGATGAGTTGCGCATCAAATGAAAGAAGAGAAGTGTATCTTTCAATCAATGTACATCTCATAAAGCAAATATATGATTATGATCGCAAAGAACTGCACTAAAACTCGGGTTACATTTTTTTCTGGGACATGCTGTATAACTCAATTCACATGGACTCTCCCAAGCTATCTAAATATATTGAAAAGAAAGTACACATCCTGGATAAGTGGGAACTAAGAAAAGGGGCTCTGAAGAACAGGGTCTATTCAAGCGTTTAATATTTACCAAGCCGCCCTAGCTGTGCAGTAAATGGAACAAATTACACGGTGATAATCACAAGAGCAACAACAATGAAGGGATTAATAGATTATGCTGAAATTATGCATGCTTTGTAAACACATTCTGTACATGATCAATGCCAACTTTCAAAGCAGTAGCTTTATCCCTTCTACAGATATTGGAGTTTAAAGTGATGACAATGAACAGGGTTTTTAAGAAATGAAAAAAGGACTCTTTGAGAAACCCTTAATCACACTATTCCACTAAAAAGTGTTCTGGAAAAACTGCTAATTACCCAATTTCCTTTTCGGTTTATGATCCCAAACTTTTATATGATGTAGAGAAGACTCGCTCTTTCAGAAAATATGAAAAGTCAAGATTGGATTGGTTGACCTATTTCACCTATTTTCAACTCTCACAAAATCAGTGTGTGCGACTTTTTGTTCGTTTTGTGATGCGTGGTCACATTCATGTCTGTGCAAAGTGCAATAACCCCAAAATTATGATTGCTAGGCCCACAGACAAGGAAAAAAAAAATCTATTCTCTGTTTTAAACTGGGTGATTATTTGAAATATAGCATTAGAGCATTCATTACAGGTTACTTTAATTTGCATCATTAACTGGAGGCCCTAAATATTGTGTTCCTCCTACAGAACTCCGATCAGATTCGGTACTGGGCCATCAAGGCCACTGAAGGCCTGCCAAATTTGTGGTATTCTTGTCCAAAGGCTTGATAACCACCTGTCAACCCAGCATGGCATGGGAAGGGGAAGCGAAGAGATTAAACAACTTCTCTTTTCACAGAAGGAAGGTAGGAATCATTGAAATTATGAATGGACAGTTTATTTGTATGTGAAGATAATTTAGCACAAATAGATTGCAGATACCTATGTCAGTAGCATGCTCAGGATGTATCCTGTATGAATGGGATTACTAGTAGCTAGGATTAAAAGACATTGTATGATCTTCTTCATGATTGTTGTCAGTGATTGTATCTTTCATGTATGTCTGCAGTCATGTTTTGACATTTCAGACATGCTCATCACCCTAAATTCTCCTTTGGAAGGAGAAGTCTTCATCACTTCTGAAAGGTGGAAACATAATTCTTAATGAAGGCATATTTTATAAGCAGGATGGTATTGAATTGACATTGGGTTATATTACCCTGTAATCAAAAGTTTGTTTGCTTTAAAGATTATGCCAGCATCAGTATCTGCAGTCTAATAGTGCTCACACACAATTCTTCATCAAGGCTGGGTAACGTCATCAACATATCTAATTTAATTGATAATGATCTTCTCATTCCTTCATATTCATATATGTTATTGCAATGAAGGATCTGGAATACTGTCACAAACTGTCTAATGCCCCAGTCACATATAAACAAGGATGCTCAAGGATCTACACAGTGATCCGCGGAGATCCGGGGAGGTCCAGGATTTTGGTATGATTGTATACACGGTATAATTACGGCAGCTACACAGATAAGGCTGGAAGAGCGTGGCGTCTACACGGACAAACACGGCATCTACACAGTTCAACACAGCAGCTACATGGCAGCCACAAGGACCACCCTGGATTGCTCTGCCAACACGGCAATCCGCGGATGACGCCGGATGTTTTTGACCTCCAAAAGTTGCCGGTGTTGGCCTCCCAGCTTCAACACGGATCTCCTCCCAGATCAGGTCTGGGGTGGCCCCGGGTAATCCGGGATATCTATGTGACTGGGGCATTGTCATGAAGACGCATTTACTGAAATGGCTCAAGGAAAAGAATAAGGTAAGTTGGTCATTGTTTACAAGCTTTTAGACAGTTTACTTTTGATTTGTTTTGTTTTTTATTGACATGTTGCTTTTTTGTCCAGGGCGGACAAGGCATAGGATAAATGAAAGAAAGATATTATTCAGAGGGGTGAGTTTCTTGAGTTTGTCTCCCTCTCCACATGAAAAATTTTTTAAAGGGGCATTCCGGAGAATTTTCGTAATTTCACATCATGTAGTACATAAATCAACAGCTTCATGTATAGATTTGTAGAATTTATTGTGGTTCTTGAGCAGAGAAACAGTACTTTCAAAAACTTTAAACAAATTACACTGAACAAAGATGATGACATAGGAGCCTCACATACATGTATCTCAGAAATGTAGCAGTGTCATTCCATTACAATACCGCATTTTTGCAAGCTCACCTGTGTGTAATCTATGCATGCCTTCTTGAGCAACATCTCGTGCATTCTTATGGTGAGGCTGGCATGTCATCATCCTTGTTCATTGCAATTTGTTATAAACTTCGAAAACATTCTTATTTTTCATCCCATTATAAATCCTGAAACTCTGTACCAACTATCATTAATTTATATATGTTCAAATGTAAAAATGTGAAACTCATCCGGAGGTCTCCTGTAAGATTGCAACTGCTGATCTGTAAATTAACAAACATGTGGGAAAAAAGGAACCAATGGGACTCGAATTGTCAGCTACTGCTTTCCGGGCAGCGACATTACCTCCAGATGACAGGTTCGAGTTCCACTGGTTCCTTTTGAAGAAACTGAAGAAACTCATGCCTGAACCTTCACCCTTCTGAATAATATCTTTCTTTCATTTATCCTATGCCTTGTCTGCCTTGGACAATGTCGGAATCTCGAAGCTTGAGTATTTGTTCCATTTTCATCGTGTCACTGCCCTCAACCAGGGACAGCCTGGTGGTAGTGTTGCTGCCCAGAATGCAGTAGATGATAGGTTAAGTCCCACTGGTTCCTTTTTTCCGACATGTGCATAAAATTCTTAGAGGAATTCACAGATAATTTCAGGAAAATTGGTTTTGAGATGCCTGAGATATCCAAAAAAGCAATCCCAATAAATGTGTCGGGCCACAACTCCAGTCAGGTTCTCTTTGTTCTACTATGTTTTTTGATATTTCAGTGATATGAAAACCAATTTTTCTGAGATGAAGTTTTGATTTCCCATAGAATCATGGCATCATTTCGTAGAGAGGTTTCTAAATATCTCACAAAAAATTGCAGCTGAATCCTCACCTAAAACAGTACTGTACCGTCCCTTTAATTTTATTACCAAAAGGTCTACCGCATACTGTAAAAGTGGAAATTTCGCGGTGTTGAAATTTTTGCGCATTTCGCGCAACCAGAAACTAGCGCGAAAATAAAAGCACGCGAATAGTTTTGCTTGTCATATGTTCCAGTAGTTGACGTTTTGATTCCGCAGAATTAAAAACACGCGAAACTCTTCTAACCACGCCGAGCGCGAAAAATTAGTTGCGCGAAAATATCCACTTTTACAGTACCTTTCAACTAATAGGAATATTTGTCAGTTTAGTTCTGCTAGTCATATTTCAAGTTCCAATTGTGTCTTGTGAATTTTCTTTAAATTTGAGTAAAACAATATATAATAACATGGATTTTTTTGGTGTTAATGATGAAGTATTGACAGTTTTTTTTTTGAGGTTCTAACATATCAACTTTTAACAATCTTGTCACGCATGTAACTTGCTCGTTTAAATAATGCCATAGAGTCTGCTCATATACTGAACATACCCACGCTATATGCTTCAGGCAAGGCTGTAGACAGGAATGTGCTGAATTTCTAGTTTGTTTCAAGAGAGGAATTAGAACTCAAAGTTCAGGTGGAAATGTGCTGTGAGACATGTTCTCTTTGCGGGTAATACATGCATTTAAGTTTCTAAGATGTATATTACTTCCAATATGTATCCAGACTTATTCTTCCATTATCATAGAACATGTTGTATTAAGCGCTAAATGAATATTTTATATTATTCTTCTTCTTCTCCACAGCATGACTAGAGATGATGTGAATCAAAACAAAGTTACCTTACCTTTTAGCTGAATCTATGGTATTTGGGACATGTCACCTTGAGCCATGTTCCATTATCATAGAAACGGTTATGCGTAAAACAATCATCGATTGGAGGGGAACTCGTTTGAAACAGACCTGGGAAGATCCTTGAGTGACTTTTTGATTTCTATTTTCTTTCTCTCTTTTTTTTACAAAAACACAAAATTAATATGAATATTAGTTTAAATCTTTAAAGGTGAATTAATCCCAAATGAGGAAGCTAGTGGGTGTTCAAATACTTTAATTTCCTCAATTAAATATTTTGCATGTTTCCTAATTTCGAATTAATTTTATTAATGCGTATGACAATTTTTAGCCTAACGATGCGTTTCCACTTGTTAAGGGCTGTATTGTTTTCTGTGTTTGTATTTCAATTTATCACAATTAATATCTTTGTTTATGATTGTTGGGATTCACCATATGACACTCGTACACATTTTTTTTCTGCCATATCCAAATATCTTCAAATACCCCAAAACTGTCAATGATAGGGACAGTCATACTTGATGAAATGAAATGCAGTGCATGAAAGAAAATGAACACTTGTGTACTCTGTGTTTTGATATAGCTTCTTTCTTGATATATTCATCAACCACTCTTGCACAGCTTACATGTTCATTGTAACTGAGGTAAAAAAATACTTTGTGTTTGTGCTGTGCATGCACACAGGAGCTTTGCGGATAATCTGCAGAGTGGTTGAAAGGTCATGCAAGCTCTCACTCGTATCAGGATTCAGAGATGGAGCTCTGTGATTTTGGAGAATGTTCACAGACAAAACACCTCCAGACCTTTATCTAAATTACCACTATTTGGATGAGATCACGAGAATCATTCAAATGACACTATCTTGGTTGAAAACCCTCTAAATTTCATTTTCTTTTCATAGATATTACATTCAATTTCATATAACAATCTGATTTGCATGGTCTGAAATTTCCTTTCTATCACAAAGGTCCACTGTAAAATTCTAACTTTTGCACCAAAGAAACATCTTGACATTTTACATGTGTTGTGAGCGGTTCACATAAAATACATTTTAGATATCTCCATCAACCTACCACAAACTTCAAAGCTGAGAGCTTCAAAGAGCATTGATTTAACATTTGGCACAATTGCATGGTTTTATTGCTTCTTGGTTTAAGTTCATTGTGTTTGATTAACCTACAATCAAATCAATCATTAACTTTGCTCACTAACTCACTAACACTTTGTATTATCTGTGGGCTGACAAACGTAATATGCATACTTGAAATTTAATTTAATCAATTTGACTATACATAGGTTTTTCCTTGAATGCAAACTTTAATTTACACCTGGGTTTGCATTTCTGTCATTGTCACCTGGTTATTTTATTTTTCTTTCAATACACTAGAAAGCATGAAGCATTAGATTAAAATGTATAAGTTTACTAGAATTTTTGAAAAAAAACCACATTTACATATTTTGTAAAAAAAAGCAAAGCTTGATTTTCTCCATGAAATCAATGAATTAGAGTATATGAGTAAATCAGCCAAATGGAATCTTTGCCTTCTCGAAGGTGATGGTTTTCCACTAAGTTCTTCTTTCCAAAATGTACTAATTTCAACTTGCATGTACTTATGAATGTAAAATCTTTGTTTCCCTTTTCAGACTTTTCCACGAGCCTGATAGTATTCCCCCACCTCCACAAAAAAAAAGAAGAAAAAGATGGATGCACTGTAAGTACTATCACCAGGTAATGAACAAGCATAAGACCAGAAAAAGAAGGATAAAATAGAACCAATGTTGATTTTCATGTTGGATGCATAGTTCTTACAGTTTCTTTTTAAGCAGAAATGAGGTACATTGTGGTATCACATCTCTCCTTCTTTAGTTGGAGAGGGGGCAGACTTCATAACCAAATACGGGAAGGAGCTGGAAGAAGGCCTCGCCCCAAAAACGGCAGAGCAGCATGTCGGCTACATGAAGAAAATTCTTGAATGGACTGAGGGCCTCAAACCAATCTTCACTAGGGATTCGTCATTTGACATGTAACTTATTTTGTTGCAGCAGTTATTTACCTTTTCTTTTTCCTGCATTGTTCAGTGCAGCTTTCACATTTGTCTTCTTATCAATGTAATATAACATATGAATTTTAGCAAATCAAATAACGGGAATTGTGTATTAAAAAAAAAAGAGTTTGATTTATGAGCTTTCATGTGCTAGATGGCTCCATTTATAGTCTTCAAAACTTAAACAACAAGAAGAAATGACTACTAGGCAACAGTCCAGTAAAAATAGGGTTTCACCCACCACTGATTGCAACAGTAGGAATTCCACTACAGTGCAACTTGTTATGGACTCCTAAACACCATACTAAAGTCCCAAGAAATCCAATCCAGTGGGGCAAAGTGGCTACATTTACATAATATGAAAATTAGCTCAAATAATGATAAAAATACAGTGTTGCCATGAAAACGAGCGCTTCTAGGTTACAGATTGGAACAGCAAAAGGTTTGAACCCTATGTTTATAATGTCAGTGTGATGCAAACATTTCCATGTACATAATCTGACCCTCATTAGCATAATATGCAAATTATTTTATGTCCCTAAAGGGTATAGAGCCAGCGGTATGTTCAAATGCATCAAAGTGCCTGATATCAGCATATCATGAGTACTCAAATTAAAGATTTCATTTTCTCTTCACAAGAAAAAGAAATGACTCTACTGCTTTGATAGTTGGCATAAGTCACGGGCAGAATGTATTAATAGGACGTATTCAATTTCAGCTTAATCTGATAATACCTTTATTGCTGTTGCTGGGGTGGTTTACATTCTGTGTTTTGTCCCTTTCATTGCACAGCTAGCACAGCTTGGTAAGGATTAGGCGCTTGAATATACCGTACTTCAGACCCCCTTTTCTCAGTGCACATTTTTCCAGGGGGCGTGTTTTCTCTCCCACAGATAGATAGCTTTAATATTGGAGGCCACGTGAATTGAGTTTTACATCATTTTGAAGCGTAGAGTGTACATTTTAGGAATCTGCTTTTAACTGAAAATCCATGTCTGGCGACTTTTGTTGATTCTGTGATGCAGGGTCACATAACATATGAAATATAAATGTGTTTCAAAAACTTATAATGAAAATGTGACCGTGCATCACAAAACGAAGAAAAAGTCGCACACACTGATTATGTGTGAGGACTGAAAATAGGTGAAACGGGTCAACCTAGCCGATCTTGACTTTTTCATTTTTTTCTGAAAGAGCAAGTTTTCTTCTACATTATGCTAAAATTTGGGATCATAAAACGAGCAGAAAAAGTGTGTTTTTTAGCTGTTTATCTCAAGTATTTTTTTTTTTTGTAGAATAGTGTGAATAGGTGTGTCTTTATAGAGTCCCCTTTCATTTTCTTAAAAACCTTGCACACTCTCTTCCCTTTGAACTCATGTACAATTTGCACTGCTATATAATCATGAAATAAATTTGATATTTCTCATTTCAGCATCAAAGACAAAATAAGCACATACGCACCAAAAACCAAACACAAATTTTGGGACAGCCTCACAAAAGCATGTGAAATACTCGAAACAGAACTGGAGCCCTCCTTGCCAGGGCTCTCTCCACATCAGATACAGCGAACAAAAGCCAAAATCATGAAGCGAAAGAGGGCCCTCGACCCCCACATCAGGGAGAGGAATCTCAAGAATAAGGAGAAGATTGGGGGTGAGTTGATACATTTCTCTAGTTGATCAACTCACTGCGCATCCTCTTTACAGTCCACACGATAACTGAGCAGATTTCCTTTTTTTTTTCTCTCCTTTTGTTTTAATTTGGTGTCACAGCTACGATTAGCACTTGTATCTTCTTCTTTGATGAAATGAACATGATCAGCTTATATTTCACAAAATACCAAAGAATCTCAATGCCCAGCTTAGTTGTAGCCTGTGCAAAATCTCTGTATATTCGCACCCATCAGCTGCCCATGTTTCTATGATATGTATTGATGATGAGGATTTCCAGTATTAGGCACCAATTTGACTCATTATCTCTTTTTCTTTAAACTAGATCAAATATATGATGTCATAGAGTAATTGTCAACTTTGTTTGTCAAATGACAGACTTTATGAATGTTGGGGGGGGGGGGAGACAAGACATGTCTGGCAGCATGCTGATGAACTGTATGCATATTTATGCATGTGTAAAAAAAATCATTAATCCACGTTTCAATTTATACCTCTTTGAAACTTTGACCGCAGTTGGTGGAAATTAACGAATATGTGGTAAATTAGAGATATTCTGTAAAAACATATTGGTGAATTAAGGGGCATGAATTGATTGTACCTAACAAGTGTCTACTGTTTTGCCATATGAATTCTGTGCACTCCTTTTGCAACAAATACCGTTGCAAAATTCTTGTTAAAACAAAGTTTAAATTCAAACCTAAAAATCATATGTACTTGTTCATTGTTTCATATGCTTCTCTTTTTGGTTGTCATATGATTTCAACAAAACAAAAGAATCCTGCTACTATGGAGGACTTTGTTATAATTATTAGTAGGAGGACTCGCATGTAGTACTTGAGCTTCATCTGTTTATGTCTTGAGCAGATCAGATATTGGAGGCTAGTTCCGTGAAGGAATTTGACGAAAGGATGTTCAGGCTGGCCCAAGAAGCACGAGGTGAGAATTAAAACAGCATTATTATGTACCAAACTACTACTAAAATCAGTACGGCCAAGAACTATTGCTAATAGCACCAAACTTTCAATGTGCACTTTTTTTTTCAAATGGTTTGAACAAACTCACAAGTGATGAGACATATGAGCTAGAACAAGATATACGCTATGGAGGAGTTTTTAAAAGCTTTTATCACTGAAGGTCAGTATTCACCTCACCTCACCTGCAACTATGCCTGTACTTGCAGTTATTCATAAAAGAAAATATATCTTGCATTACTTTTAGTCACAATAACCACATACGCCACATTTATTTTGATTCGTCTGCAGAGTACAGATAGTCCATTCAAAATAGGGTTTCACTCACCACTAAATGCAACAGTAGGAATTCCACTGGAATGCAACTTGTTACGGGCTCCTGACCACCACACTAAAGCTAGTCCCCACTAATCCAGTGGGGCAAAGTAGTTACATTTCCATAATATGGAAATTAGCTTCCAGAATGACAGAAATACTGTTTCCACCCTAACTATGCTTCTAGCTTTCACATTAGAAAACCAGAAGTGTTGAAACCAATATTTACAATTTCTGTAAGTGCAGTGGGAATATTTCCACGTAGATAATCTGGTCCTCATTTGCATGATATGCAGATTATCTTATGTCTTAAATGTATTAAGTTAGAGTAATACACATATTCAGTTGCGTCAAAGTGCTCAATACAAGCATACAAAACTGCTTGACAGTTTCATTTTGTTTACAAAAACAAAACTTTACAGCTGAAGCATTATGAATAAAATTATTCAAATCATAGTTTGTTGTTACAAAGATAATATTATCTTAAAGGGATGGTATAGTATTGGTGGAGATGAGAATTGGACTGTAATTTTTTTGTGAGATACCAAGAAACCACTTTTGAAATAGTACAGACCATACCACTCTAGCAAGAATTGAAAGCTTATTTGAAGAAAATCGGATTTAAAATGGGCGAGTCATCCTAAAACAAGGTACAGCAAATTGATAGTAATAACAATGTAGTTCCAACCTTTTACTATTATTTGTTACTATCGCTCTGTTTGGGATATCTTTTTCAATTCAAAACCAATTTTCATCAGATAAACGGTGAATTTCTCTCAGAATACATGCTCTTTCATATTTCATAAGACGTTTTACATTAGCTCTAACAAAACATGCTAGAATAGAGAAGTTTGGTTGTAACCAGCAGAGCTATAGTGATGCAATGTACCTTTCATCATTACTTCTTTTCAAAACTCACCTGTTTATTAAATCTGTTGTATTTTTTTTTTCTGGAGGCACATACAGTTATCAATTATTGTACCATTGTATCACAGGTATTTTTCTTTTCTTTTCTTTTCTTTCTTCTTCTTTTGTTACTGTTAACGCTGATTTTGTCAATGTTATTGTGTTTTCTGGTCTATTTGTATGAGTAGCAAAAGTGCTCTTAGAGACGTCAGTATGAAGCGCCATATAAATGCAATTATCATTATTATTATTATTACTACTTACGTAGAATCAAAAGTAAGAAATTAAGCAAGTGTTAACATTCAACTTGCCAATTGTGTGATGAACTTATGGGGAATTTAATATTTGGAAAAGATTGATATAATCAAAAAGAGGAGAATATGAATATTCAAGGCCGATATATGAGTGGCTCCATAGGGGTTATCTTTCACCTTCTTCAGTGTGTGCGTTACCATCATGGTCCTATACTAAGTTTGTAGAGCTCGAACAAAAGGGATTGTTTGGAGCTTCTGCATTAAGGTTAAAAGTGATATTTAATGACCTGCTACACACTTTGTCCAATGTTCAATCCCAAGAAAGAAAACTGAATATTCAGGTTTAGTGTGAATAGCAAAGTTTTCTGTGCGAGCATCTTTTCACTGTAATGTATAGACTCAGTCTTGATGGTCAGAAGGGGGAGGTTGTGGAAGGTGGTATCCATCTCCCAAACAACAGAGCTTTTACATAATAGAAATGAAATTCAACAACCTGAAGCATTATTTTTGGGAATATTAAGACAATTTTATATCAAAGGCTTGAGAAAAAACATTTGCGGATGTTCAGAGTACGTCAAAATGATGTGCTTGCGTCTTTTCACCGTGTTAACAGTTTATGTTGATAGAACTGGCGGGGGAAGTTGGTTTTGGGACAGAGTTTCCCTCCTTTTTGAGGGAGTACAATTATTTGAATATTTAGAGTTCTAACGATCTGCTGCCTCCTTAGGTAGAATTTTGCGAAAGTTTGTAATCAAACATTGTTACTACTACATGTATGTAATTCAGCGATATGGTAACCGATCAGTTCAGTGTTGTGCAATGCTGACGAGCCCTTCAATGACAAAGGCACTTGCTTACTTTGTGCTGGTTACGAGATTAGAAGACAATTAATAATACCTGAATCACATGAAATTAGAGCTGCAGTTCCGTCTGCAAGTCTTTTACAGGATTTCTGACCAGTGTGCTGTTGGCAACCATACGACGCAAATTCCAAATAAAATGCTCAAAATCTGAGAGTAGGTCCATCGAGAAGATATATATATATATATGCATATATATTAAAAGGGTGACATGGGAACACATTTCAGGACATTCAAAAAGGGCGTCTTGGACAAAGACACATTACATTGTTGAAAGTGTGGAGCTGCATTGCAAGTGAATTGCTGGAAATTTTAGTTAAAATCAAAACATTTTGGTGAGATTTACATTTAAGAAAAAACATCTGTGAGGAAGTGAATGCATTACTAGACAGAGATGAAAAAATTGTATTACAAATCAACATATGGTAACTGACACCTACCAAATCTGAGGTCATTTATGCGTAATTGCTTGTTTCAGTGAATATGTGTAATTATAATTATCAATGTATACTACACATGTATTATATTTCAAAGATTCCTATGACAACAGGAAGATTACCTGGGAAAACGTTCAAAGGATGAGGGACGCGGTGGTACTAGACATGATTTTGATGAATGCCCACAGAACGGGCGTAGCTGAGAATATGACGATGGCGGAATTCGCCGCCCGCAAGCACATCAACGGCAAGTGCCTCATTAAGGTATAATTACATTTCAATTCATTGATGTTTCACAATGACAGTTTCGAACTAAAAGAGAGTGGTAGAAATTAACTTGTTATCAAAAGAGTTTCAGTTTTCATCCCTAATGCATTTCTTCTTTGCAGATTGCACTCCAAAGTTAACTTCAGCAGAAACATTCTATCTACTGTATATGAAGATCTGGAGTCACATCATGTTAACTTCTGTTGAACTATATGAGATGCCATGAAAAAAAGCAACAAAGGATGAGACAAAATACTTGAAAAATCTATTCTGGCATGAGCTACTCCACATAACTACATGTTTTATGAAGTAGGCATTCAGTATGTCTCTATAATGTGTTGACATGTTGGGAAAATTTCATGCAAGCTTTCAGAGAATAAAGAACAATTTGCATCATCATAACAAAAAAAAACCCCACAAGTTTCAGGCTGGTTTATTTGATTGTTTGTTTTATTTTCATAAAAGTACATTATAAATACATAAGTAAATACATGACAAAAAACACATCTTTCCATATGGCATAGAATGATCAATTGAATCAATTCAACATTACAGAGGCATGTAGTTATAATGGTGACTATAACATATTCATTCTAGAGACATATAATTTGCCTTTCAACAGATACATTTATATCCATTATCAATGAAATGTCAATGAATTATGTATATCCATCAGCTATGAAATACTAAGTAATAAAGTATAAAATGAACATTATCATTGAAGGTGCACAACCACAAGACAAGATCCACTTATGGGGCAGCAGATGTCTTCATATCTCAAAGAGCAGAGAAGCTGCTAGACTTCTATGCATGCAAAATGAGGACACACACTCCAGGCTACTTCCCGACGTCAGACATGGAAGAACCCCTCTTCCTCAGTGAGGGGGGTGGTCCCGTGACTGACTTCGGGACGCAAATGGATAAGCTGTGGAGAGGAATGGGGTACGAAAGGAGGTTCCTCCCACAGTTTGTCAGGCAAACTGTGGCTTTTGCTGTAAGTATCTACAGTCAAAACCTATGTCCAATAATATTGATACATCTAAAGTGCTTTATGGCTCCTTTCATTATTGAGGTGCTGATTCAGAATCTGCTGCAGGTACACCTGTCACTTAAGTAATGTTCTACATCATGGATATATATTATATATGTATATTTACATATATATATCAGTGTGATTTATATACAATGTATATGTAGAGAGGTCAGTATCTAAATGGCTGAAAGGCAGTAATTTGCACCCTTTTTAAAGTGAAATGAGTAACTTTAACAGTGTTATAGAATATAATCACAGACAATGATTTCTCAAATCTGTGATTTGCTTGTAACCTTCTGGACATTTTCCCATGATGTTGCCTTTTTTGGAAGGTAGTACATGTGTATTATACACAGATTATTTACACATATTCACTGAAAGAATTACGCAATTAAACGTAAATTACCAACAGAAGAAAGTAGAAGATTCAATTCATATCTGTTTGGGAATCATTCAAAGGTTCAGCATCAAAAACATGTGAATTTCTTTGTACATGACCAAGCATGAAAAATTAGTCGCGTAAAAATATCCACTTTTGCAATAGCTACCATAAATACTATGGAAGTAATGCACTCCACAAGGATTTCGGAAAATTGCAGTTACCATGGCAACCATTAATCCAACAAACACCACACACACCAAAAAGAAAAATGTCTTGCAAATCTATACCTCTATGTCATCATGTACCTTCAACATTCATCTACACTGCACCAAACTGTAAGAATTCTTGACACAAGTTCTGCAACGTACTGTGCGACCGACTAACCATACAACAGACCACACGCTGATTCCTATATACCCCCCTATGCACTTCATGTATGCAGGGGTATAATGATGTCAAGATTTCTTTAGTACTTATAATATCTGACAACTCAATATACAATTCATCACAGATACAATCAAATGATCAATTTCATTCCTGCACACAGGCCTTAATCTGCACTCGCACACAATATCATTCTTTAATGAATCATCATCATTCATGCACTGTTCGTGAACAGTCAGTAAAAGAGTATCAGTAAAAGAGTAAGTTTGCCAAAGATAAACATTACAATGCATATGATGTAAATTGACCTGAATAATCTTCATTGCTGAGGATAAAACTTTCATAGCTAACATAATTAATGTATATAAGTGAATATCTGAGGAAGTGCTGCTTCTCCCCAGAATAGATTCACATTTTCATAACCAATAAATTGTTATGTCTTTCTTGGTTATCACACAGGCAAGACAGAATTTGACAGAATCTGGGGCAACGCGAGTGGCAAAATTCATGTGCCATTCGGCTGAGACGCAGCAGAAATACTACTGCCCGCAGCAGGATGAACAGATCAATTTTGAGTGTAGCAACTTTGTTGCAGGTTTATTTGGCAAGGTACACACAAACAAGAGTTCATTAAAGCTAAAAGCCTCTGCACACTACATGACATGCCACTATTTACTGGTTGTACTACTTGAAGATCAGGATCTTAATGTCATCTTTGAATCGTGTTGAATTTTCATGACCATTAATGGGCTTTCAGCCAAGTACAATGTACTGAAGTTGTAAGCCTAGCTGCGTAATCTGATCATGTAGTGTGCTGTGGCCACTAGATGCACACCTAAAATTCTAATGTTGAGCCATTTGAAATTTATTATCACTGTAGGAAACAATACAGTCACTTAACTTCCCCACACCCTCCCCAGTCACTTGAGGCAAAGAAAACCAAAGGAACCTATCATGGAGGTATTGCCATGATGAACTCGAGTTCTTGTTTCAACATACTGCAGTAGGCCTATCTTGGCTATAATGATTCAGGGTTTGGAGAAAAAGTTCCCCCTTATTTCCCCAGTGGAGACCTCCCCGTTTCAGGGATTATGTGCACCATAATCATGAACATATCCTGGTTATTTCACAAAAACTGTAAAGAAACAATATCTTTGTTGTGACTTCAATAGGGTTTTAACACTGTTGTTACAATTTGCGTATGAAAATCCTATGGATATATATCATTATTCAACTTTTGGGCGTTGTAACCTATATTTACATATACACTCAACCAAAAAAGTAAGTTCCCCCTAACATTTTTGGAAATATCTCACAAAGTATTTTATCGATTTTCATAATTCAAATGGGAATGCATAGGGAATTTTATTACTCATGACATGAATGGCATATTGCCACCAGATATCATTACTGGTGTGAAAAAATTGCATTTTATATCCAAAAATGCTAGGGGGAACTTACTTTTTTGGTTGAGTATATAAAGATATATCCCTTCCCTCATTTGCAACATGAATATAAGTAATATTGAGAATGCATACATATTCCAAAGTTAAAGCTTGTCCAAATTGCTACTATACTCCTCCACATTGATGAATAATATTCCTCATTCATATTTGGGATCTGAAGTTAACTACATCGATTTTCTGTCTTCATTTAACTTTGCCCCCGGGGCAATGAATAGCACAGGCTCACCTTTAGGCCTCTTCCTTGAAAAATGAAGTCAGATCATCCACAGTATGAGGCCAGTTAAGATCTCTTGATAAGCACATCAGAATTTGGTTTTCCATCAACATTCTTTTTCCATACCAATACTAACTATCATATGGAAGAAATCATTTCTGTTGCAAAAGTAATAATGGCATTGTTATATGAATACTTTAATCAACACATTCCTCATTTTTGTGCTGTTATATGGTGTGAGTAATACATTCATATTTCATTATTTTTGTTCCAGGGTACTCCAAACCCTGCCCAAACCATGCCTGCTGCAACTGTCTCCAGGCCACCCACCCCTGAGGTAGCCCTAATGATTTATTATTGTATGCTAACATCCATATTAACATATACTATTCAGAATTTTTCATTCAGAAGAAGAAATCTAAAACAATATAGATCATAAGAACTTTTTTATTTTCATATACTACTACTAGATATTTTGGTTTTGTGATTGACCCAATACACTCATCCCTGTAAAAAGTACACTGTATATTCTATCAACAGTTAATGGTATTTCATAGATTGGTGGATATACAATATAATAAGTATAAAATGAACACTATCACTGGAGGCAGGTCATTCACAGGATAACTCCGCATGTGGATAAGCACATCAGAATTAGTTTTTTTCATCTACATTCTTTGTTCCCACAGCAATACTAGCCCCCACATGGAAGAAATCAGTTCTGTTGCGAACGTAATACTGCTAATGTTATATGAATACAATTTGTACTTCAATCAACACATTCCTCATTTTTGTGCTGTTATATGAAATGAGTAATATGTATATATATCAATATTTCTGTTTCAGAGTACTCCAAGCCCTGCCCCACACATGCCTACTTCTACTGTGTCTAGGCCACCCATGTCTGAGGTAGCCCTAATGACTTATCATTTTATGCTAATATCCATACTAACAGAGTCTATTCTGAAATTTTTTGTTCATTCAGAAGAAACAGTATAGATCAATCATAAGAAGAACATTGTTGTTGTTATAACATACATATTTTGGGAATGGTAGTGTAATATTTGATGAAAGGCATATGTTTATGCACAGGCAATATTATAATTTCAATGGACAGCATACGCAATAACTGATTACAAATCCTTGGTCAATGTAAACTATGTTAGATACATACTAGGCGCTGTCAGACTGGCAAAAGATCGCGAAGTTTAAGATCACGATCTTTAAGATCTCAAAATTTTGCCAGTGTGGCCACAAACTTCCCATGAAACTTCTTGATCTGTTTGCGGGCAGTGTCTCCAAAGCGCGAGGCTGTTGTCATGTACAGATGTGCTTTGTTACGTCACAATCACTAACCATCGGACGGTGCACTCTTTCGTGCGTCGTACCAATGACCCAAACTTTGCGATCTTAAACTTCTCGATCTTTTGCCAGTCTGACCACGCCTTTTGTCGTATTTTTATCGAATGACTTATCATATATTTTGAGAGAATGAAAGGGATGCCAAACACACCCCTACAATCATTTAAAAAAAAAGACAATCGGCTTATGTTCAAGCTAACTGAATGCAAAAAAAATATATATACATTTTTCTCAAGAAATTTGCAAACTCACATGCAAATAGAATACGACAAATACTTTTACTTAAACAAAAAACGAAGACACCAAAATCTTCTAATTCTGCATGTGAAAAGAAGAGGACATTGAAGAAAAAATGTCAGGAACTTTTTAAACTCTAGCTCAGAGAAATATAGAATGTGTTGCAAAAGTAAAGTGCTACATGTACAGCATGAAGGTTATCTGGGGGGCATTTCATGAAGCATTTCGTCCAACAAAGTTGTCGGACAAACTTGCTCTCAGCCAATCAGTTGCTAGGATTTCAGTAGCTTGTAACGGTTTGTCAGAAAAATATCCGACCAAAGTGCTTCATGAAATGCCCCCCTGTTGTAGCATTGTTTGTTACGAACTTTAGTGTCCATATCATTGACAGTATTTTATGATAACCCATCTAAGTTATCAATATTTTCCACAAAAATAGGTTTCCTGCTACACCAAAATTACTTTTACTGATAAAAGCTAAATTTGATGTTTGTTTTTATTTGGTTTTATGATGAGAATAGTCTGACGACAGTGATGATGACTGGACCCCAGCACCAAAAAGAAAGAGAGTCCTTAAGGTAAATTATTTGCATTTTGACATTTATGCTGAAATTAAAAAAAAAATAAGGTAAGATGGTTCAAAAGCAAGAAAGAAAGGAAAAACGGAGAATGAAATAAAGCTGCTATTTTGCATTATTCTTCAAATATGTCTACAGCTTATCTTGCCAATGTGGGATGCCAGTGGTTCCGGCTGTACAGGAAAGATTCTCATATTTTCAAGAAATGTAATGGATTCTATAGAGGAGACATTATTCAACAATAAGTATAATAACAATAAGTATGTAGTGAACATGGTGCACATTCGAAGGCAAAAATGCACCTGTGGAATTCATTTGTACACCACTAGAAAACTGACAACTGTTTAGATAATTATGGCCAGTTGAAACTCCATCTCTTAAAGGGGAAATCTAGTCCAAAAATAAGTTAGTCTGATAGGAAAAAAGAGTACAATCCTATGATTTCACCAGTAAAAATTTGACTGAAATTGGATGAAAAATAAGGAAGTTATGAAATTTTGAAGTTATGTTAACTAATAGGACTAACTCATATTAGGACTGGATTTCCCATTTGAGCCTCCTTTGAAATACACACTGCACACATAAGTTTCATGTTGATCTTTTTCAGAGGGACGGACTCAAGCTCATGTCTGCTGAGGAAGAAGCCACCGTCAAGAGAAGGGTAGTGGCAGCATGTACCCGCAACAAGAGCAGGGAATCCCCAGATTCATACTTAAGCATTGTAGGTGTACATTTCATTTCACAAATAGTGTAAGAGCATGATGAAATGTTCAATGAATATTTACTTCTTCAGGGCTTTTTTTTTCACAACGCAATGGTAACTTTACGATCAATGATAACTCTGCAGTCAATTGTGACTACCATAGCATTTCTGCTCCATAGCCAACTAGAAAAGCACTCTGAGAGCGCAGACCTCCGCCAAGCATGCAGCTCATTTCCACCATTGATCTTGTTCTACCACAGAGATATCAGTGATTTCCATCCATGTGTGCTGAAAGTCGCCAGATTTCCCAATATAGAAGCCTTTGTTATGTCATAAACCCTCAGTTGCACAGTGCACCTCGCCCCAGCAGAAACTAGAGCACACACTTTAGTGCGCGCATGCAAACCTCAAATACATGCAGCCTGAACTCCCAATTTCATTGACCCTACCTGCCAAAATATAAAAAATCCTTCATAAATTCCCGAAAAATTCTCGGATCACTACCAAAAGTTAATTGTTTGGTACTTGTGTCATTCTAAACCTTTCCTGCAAGTTACATCCCAATCCGTTCACTACTTTTTGAGTTATTTTGCACATGGACAAACGAACGAACAAACGAACAGACAAACCAATGGTAACGAAAACATAACCTTCCCCCTTGGCGGAGGTAATTATAGTTAAGAATCAATTATGGTTACCACTGATTGCACATTTCATCATAAATGGTACTAAACTAACCAACGATATGCAATGGGGCCCTGATATGTGCGAGTGTGTGTGTCTGTTTGGTGGTGCATGGCTCAAAATAAGATTTTTGAAGGTCATGGCCATATTTAAAGGGCACACCTCTGACCACAAGGGAATGACAGCCAAAAGGTAAATTTATGGCCTTGGATTGTCACAGCCAACCAAAGAGGCCTGTGGGGCTTTTCTCTTATCATATTAAAGCAACTTAATAACAATACTTTATCTGTGCATGCTTCCAGGAGTGTACATTGAATATAATGTAATAATGTGTGATGAGCAATTCTGATATTGAACATAAATTTACAATTTTTCCTCCTTTTGCCATAATTAACCTTTTGTAATATTTCATAGAATGTCTGGTATTATCATTAGCATACTGAAAAGAAAAGTAATTACATGAAGCAGAAGGGGACATGAAATATTGAATCTACAGAAAGATTTAATCTATAAAAAAAAGACTGAATCTACCTACAAATAATACCTCTCTCTTGCACTTCACTTTATCACTTACATTTTAGAGTACATGTAAGCTGCAGAGCAGGTGGCTACAGGGAATGCAATTTGATGATGTTACATCATGATAAGGTGTTCTGTCCTTTACAAATTAACCCTGAAAAACCAATTAAAGACTTATAAAAATCACATTATTGGCTGATTTGAAATTTGGCACTTCAGCCATAGTCTGAAACATGGTGTCATTAATATTTTTCAGGATCACCACATTGGGTGCTACTCTAAACTTGAAATGTCGCTAAGGTGACTGGTATGCCTCTGCCATAATACATGGTTCTCCTTATAGGTCTATAGCACAATGTCTTGACAATGTGTGGTGACAGCTTCACATAACTGGCAAAATTTTAAAATGCATGGAGTGTTCACTATCCTTCAACTAGGTTTATTTGGATGAATGGCTATATGTGACCCTGCATCACAAAACAAACGAAAAGCCGCCAGACATTGATTTTTATTTCAGGGCAGATTCGTAAAGAGCAGGATGTATAGCTTAATTGAAATATAGCTTAATCTAAATATTGGAAAGAAAGCACACACTCTGAAAAAGTGTGAACCGAGAAAAGAGGCTTTGAAGTACAGGGCAGGGAGGTGCTAGAGAAGGAGAGACAACTACTGCTCTCCTTTGAAGTCATGCGCGGCACTGCCGAGAAGTTAAGCGTTCAACTACAGGTGTTACCCATGTGCTTTGACAAAAGAGAGCATCAATAATTGGGACTAGCGCTCTCACATCTAGAAATACTTGCCCCTACTGCAATTCGCTCTCTCTCTTTCAATGTGATGGCAACAATGAATTGTGTACCTTCAATTCAATTCAATTCGCGTTTATTTCATTCAAACAGATAAAAAACATTCAGACAAAGTATATAAATAAATTCAAATTGACAATAAAAATGTAACAGAATGTGGAGACAGCAAGAAAAACAAAGTTTTAAAAGCATATATAATAAAAGTCATATTAAATTGTACAAATAAATATGCATACATATTAAAACCAAAAAACCTTGAATTGGAGCAGCGAATCAAAATGCAGTGTAAAACTGACAATTTCAACAGCAAATAGTTTAAGAGCACGCTTTAGCGGAGAACTTTATTTGAAAGATCAAAATATACCAGATTACAAGAATAGAAAACTAACATGCAGAAATGTGCGCATTATAGAAAAATATTAGGTTTTTAAGATGGCCTAATTTTCATTTCATTTCAGTTGCGCATACGAAGAAACTAGAAATACATGTTTATAATATTGAATTCTTTCCTAAACTATTCTAAATCAATTAGAGTATTTCATCAAAAATTTTACGGTGAAATAAAGCTTGTAATTCAACGAAAAGTGAAATGCGCTCTTCGCCTCCAAACTTCGTCTTGCAACTAGAGCGGTGCCAAGCATGACTTCAAAGCGTAGTGGAATGCTAGACATCCCATAGTAACGCCTTGAAGCCAAACATGTGTTTGCATGAATTACGAAGAGTTGCCACTCCATTTCTGTAACACCTCCCTGTAGAGGGTCTAACTGTCTATTCAAGCATTTAATCTTTACCAAGCCGGGCTAGCTGTGTAATGAATGATCACTGCCAGTCAGTACATGCATTATACTAAGTTCCATGAAGATACCTTGAAATATTTGTGAGATATAGAGAAAAAAAGTAAAATTTGAACATTTTCACTTGACCTTTGACCCCTGACCTTTGACCGCAAGACTCAAAGCTCTCTCTGGGGAATCTTTATTTGGTAGTTCATGTATACACCAAGTTTAAAGAAAATACCTCCTGGCATTGCATAGATATACTGTAGGGGAAATAGTGAAATTTTGAGCATTTGACCTTGATCTTTTGACCTGGACCTTGAGCATGTGCACCCAAAAGTTAATAGGCACAACTTCTCCTACTCATACATACACATGCCAAGTTTCATTAGGATACCTCTCACAGTTTTTTAGATACGCTGTCCACAAAATTGATTAGGGACGGAAGGACGGACGGACTGACGGACAACCCGAAAAACATAATCCCTCCGGCGACACTTAGTGGCGGAGGCATAAAAAAACACAGAAAAACAGCGTTTCAAACCGTGTATAAAAAAAAAACTTGCTTTTTTCTAGGTAATAAGTGGTAATATCCTAAGTGATGGTGTTATATGTACATAGAGAAATCTACACAGCAAATATATATTTAATCATATTTTGTGTATAGCTGCTGAAAGCCAAAAAGTATTTTATGAAAAGCAAAACACATGTTAAAATGCTGATAGAATCAATAACTATTTGAAAGGGAAAAAATCTTTCAGCTATCTAATCCCTCCCCCCTCCCTCAGAAAAAAAAAAGATTTCATGACAAATTTTTACACCCTTTCAATCAATATGTGGAAAAGGTGAGAGACTATAAAAATCAGTGACCACATAGTTCAAGTCAATACTATAGCAGCCACTAGCAACAATTCCCCGAAGAGAAAAACCATAATAACAAATCTTTCTATAGCGGCAGTTGCCAATAAAGACAGGTTTGACTGTGTCTCTTGGGCAAAAAGGCCTTTTATCTGAAATTTTGGTGCAAAGTTTACTCTATTTGAGTAATGGTCAAATAATGAGAAAAGTGATCTCAGGTCCAAATCCTAGCTGTTGTACCCCGAAGTGAAGCCCCTGTCAGGTTCAGTCACTGTTATAGCTGGTCTGACAATTTAGTTTTAGTTATGCTTATAATACTACTCCAATAGAATTACATGTGGTGTACAGGAATGAGTGCAATAATAATTACCGGTAAGCTTATCCATTATTTGAGGACCAACTCAGCCGTATGAAATAAATGCAATGATGCACAAATGGAAATGATTTGCAATACAAATATAGACATTAAGAGTTTTTTGGGGACAAGGCTACAATAATAACATAAATATCTGGTGGTAACATAACAAAATTACAACAAAATTGTTATCTTAACAGAGCTTCTTTAATGCAGGGCGGTTGTTATGGATGGCCAATATAAACAGGTTTTTCAGAGTAATTACAGTGTGATACCATTCTCTTTGCCAATCGGCTACGCGGGGGTCATCATTGGCGCTCAAGTTCGTGGTACAGAGGTACTTGTCCATTGGTACATCATGTACATAACATATGGCTTGACGATGCAGGAGCACTGGCATGAGTACAGATCTGACCGTCGGTCCTGTAGGATAACTGCTGGTGTGCTGTTGCTTCTCTGCTTGCGTAAATATGATCCGGCGTGTGTAAAGAGTGTAGATGGATCACATGCTTTCGGTGCTTTCATGCCCATGACATGGGTTCAGGAAGACAGTAGGGGTGGAGGTAGGGGAAGAGGGGGAGCGGAGGAGGAGGAACCCAGCTCGTCCTGATGACCTAAAAGGGGGGCGGATGGGAGGGGGGATTCCAGCAGTATTAATCATAATCACCAGGATTACTCATAACCTAAACATTTGCACATTATTACCATTCTATTTCCCCTTATCATGCCATTAATATTCTTCATCACACAATATCAAGTGCTGTATCAATTTCAGTAGACTGAACGTACCAACATGTATTTCTACACTATTCCCTCCAACACATACCTATATACAGTGACCTCCGACATACATTTACCTGCATACTTCATTCTCTATACTTAATAACCTTCCTTGTAATCTCTGCACATCTTTAACACAAAATAATGTATATGGCATCCATTAGCATAACACAGACAAACGATAACTAAGAATGAAGAGTAACTGATAACCTATGATACAGACCTTTCCTCAAAAGAAAACCAATAACTGTTTAAAACTAACTTACTTCATTACAAATATTACCTCATATCAGTTACGTTAAAATACTTAGTTGAAAACTTGTGAAACATTTCATGCACAATTCAATGTACTCAACTTTATCTGCACTAGTTCACACAGACAAACCTCAACTCTTTCCAGCCTGTTCATATCTACACACATATCAACAAAATACAATATCATCAAATGTATTTATACATACCGGTAGTCAACAAACACATAATAATGATGATTATACAAAACTTCCATGAGTGCTTTATTGTCCCCTCACCAATTGCAGCGGGACCTGACTTGGTTGGTGCCTGCATGTAGCCTCCAGCTTCCGCTCCTCACTGCAGCTGGGTTTTGCAAACCTGTTTCTGGTCTTTACTGAGTGGCAACTGAGATCAACAAAACAAATACATTATCATCACATGTATTTTATACATAGTCCACAAATACATATGAATGATGATTATACATAACTTCAACAAGTGTTCTATGATCCCCTCACCAACTGCAGCAGGACCTGGCTTAGCTGGTGCCTGCCTGTAGCCGCCAGCTTGCGCTCCTCACTGCAGCTGGGTTTTGCCTTCTCTGGTCCTGGTTCTCTGGCAACTGAGCTACTTTGTGTCACTTGCTACTGTACACTCCTTAAAATTCTCACTATCCTAATTCCTATCCTATTGTCCTTCTATCCTCCCATCATACCACACCTGTATATCACTATATCTCTAAATCCTGGGGTTACACCCATCTACTCTGCTCTACAATTTGTACTAACTCCCATCTTTACTGATCATCACCTTCCTATTATCCTATCCTACCCCACAATATAGCACCTACATATCCTCTCCACTCTACCTACTCTCCAAGCCTGCCCTACTATCCTAGACCTGCCTGACCCTAACTACACGTATCCATTATGCCCAGACTTCCTTGTTTCATCAAAGCCCCAGTACCTTATTGTCTATTTTCACTCCTGCTTTGGGCTACCCTTGCTGGTCTGAATTAGATTCACCTTGTGACAACCACCATGGCATGTCAAATGAAAGACTCTCCCATTTGATTTAGTGCTTTGCCATGTTTTTGTTTTGTTTCGTTTTTCTCTCTCCTGAACATTTGACATTTTCAGGTACAAGGTACTTATAGTCGCCCTAGCAACCATATGTGACCCTGCATCACAAAGCCAACAAAAAGTTTAGTCGCCAGATATGGATTTCTAGTAAAGGGCAAATTCTGAAAGAACAGACTCTTAAATTGTAACTCAAATCAAATGGACTCTCCAACTTATTTAAATATTGGAAAGAAAGCACACACTCTGGAAAATGTGAACTCTGTAAAGAGGCTCTGAAGTGTATAGGGTCTATTCAAGCATTTAATTCTTTACCAAACCGAGGTAGGTGCGTGATTAATTGGACAAAAACAGGACAAACATCACTGGAGCATCAACAATAAAGAGAATATCAGATTAAACTGAAACTGACAATGCTCCATTGACACATTCTGTTCATTATCAATGCCATCTTTTGAAGCAGTGCCATTATCCCTTCAGAAGTTATTAGAGTTGAAGATGAAGAGTGTGCAAAGAATTTTGAGAAATAAGGGGTCTCTATTAAAGACATACCTTATCATTCTACTCCCCCCCCCCCCCCCCCAAAAAAAGGGTTGCAGAAAAACTGCTGGAAACACACTTTCCCAGTCATGTTATCATCCCCAACTCAGGCATAATGTACAAGAATAGCTCTTTAAAGAAAATATGAAAAACTCACAGTTAACTTAGTTGACCGGTTTCACCTAATCTGAGTCCTGAAGTACAATCGAGAGGTGTGACGTTTTTATTTCTTTATCTTTCTTTTTCTGGGGGGGGGGGGGGTTGTGATGCACTGTCACATCAATTCATTGTGATCCTTTTATGACAAAACAAATTAAGCACTAAAACCTCTTTTTCTTGCTTTTCAGATGAAGATGGTATATGGTACCATGGGGAAGGAATTTCAGGAAAGAGTATCAAACAAGCAATTCCTGGACAGATGCCGGCATCAGGGATACAGAAAGAAATTCTACGAGGGAATAGCAGAATAAGCTCTTCAGCCACCTGTTTCACCATAGCTCACCTTGAAAGTGGAATCATCAAGAAAATCTGTCGATCTGAGAAATGGACTATACCGCATAAGTCTATTGCATTGGCATTCATAAGGAAAGTTGCAATCACTAACAAATGATGAAACATGAAGATTCCAACATCAGTGGATGTTCACGATCACAAGAAATCTTTGGACCTCAGCAATATCACTAGAGGCTTTGCTAAAATTTACTGTATGGTACAATGTAGCCCTACTACATATCGACCACCGTCTTTTAAACCGACCGCGTATTCATTGGCGCACTAACGCTTAGTACGCACTTCACTAAAAATGGATTGGCTTTGACTGTTGAGGAGGATGGTGTGAGAAAACATGAAAATTCACTGTTCGTAATGGTTTTAATCAAGGACAAAATTTCGAATGAATATTTTCACCAAATCGCAATTACAGCACAATGTAATGTCTATGGAAGTTTCTAAAAAGCTTCGTAGACTTTTTCTACAACACAGTGTTCAATTCAACTCGGTGTGCGTGCATTGTCAATGCAAAAACAGCGGTCAATCCTAATAATGAGCTTTACCGCGGGGAGCTGAAACGAGGCCACGCAAGTTCGTCGGCGATATTTTTGCACTGAAACTTCGAATGGAGAAAGGAACAACGGCATTTGATAGAGCTGGATTTTCTCAATCACGTAGGTCAAGTTTTTTACATGAATTTCAGTGTTAAATATTCTTATCAAGCAAATAAACATTAGGCGGTCGATGAGTAGTAGGTCCAACCCTATATCTAGCAGTGCCTCTTGAGGCTCTACTGCTTGTTGTCTGAAGGCACTAAAATCTCTTATACTACAAACCTGTTTTGGTTTCAATGCTGTTTTAATGTTAATATGTGTTTCAACCATAAGGTAGGGGGTTCAAGTATATTCAACAAGAGTTAAATTGTAAAACAAGGAATGTTTGCAAGAATTATAATTTCACAAATTTTACATGAGACGGGATTTGTGAAATCAAAATGCATGAAATGCAAAAGTTCTTATCTTGTATGCACTGAATGTTAGAAGAAACTTGCGAAAATTTCATACTGCCAAAGAGGCAGTCGACTCCAATTCGCGAAAATTTCCTGCAGTCGAAAAAACGTTTTACAGTGATAAACCCATGCACCAACATGACAATGCACCAGACTCATTGCATAAACCATTTTGGAAGCCCCCCCCCCCCCCCCCCCCACCAGTTGTGGCCACCGTAAGTTACAATGTATCAAAACCAAAATGGTCTATACTCCTTAAAGGACAAGTCCACCTTCATACACATGTGGATTGAGTAATATTCATAAGTAGAACACATCAATAACAATTTGGGGAAAGTCCAACAGTCTAGAGTAATTTCATTGTTAAATTCTCTGTTTTTTTTATACTATGGTATATCAAATTTAATCTGTGTTTTGTTACAAAATGCAAATTTTCAGAACATTAAGTTGAGTGACCTACATTGTGTTGAGTCTGAGTATCTGCACAATTTTCTACTGTTTGAGGCATTACCTCAAACAAGGTGTTGGCATGTAAACTGCTGCAAGAGGTCTCAAATCCTATGAAAAATTATGAAATATATCACATAGCATGCTATGTAATCGCAATGTTGTAATATATATGTATATACATTGTACATCTCCAAATTCGCTGCAAAACACTTGCCCGAACATGAATTTTATGTGCCCGAAAAAGATTCCAAAATATAAGGAAATCATATAGAAAAACGTGCAAGTCAAGGGCCTGATAAAACACAATCATTTGAATAAACAGCACACATTGATTGGCACGCCTAAACACAATGAAGTAACAAACTCTGTCCGATCAAGTGATGCCATCACATTGCACTGTGGCTCCTTCACATATGTGTTGGAAAGTTGCTGAAATGAAATCTAAAGTATGTTGCATCAGTTAACAGCCAATATCTTTGGACATCTGTATGGTTGATTTTGTGGGTACGGTATGTTGGGGAAATAAGTGAAAAACAGGTGGTTTCAAAGTTCTTATCGTTCAAAAACGCTTGTCTGAATTTGATTTTCACTTGCCCGGGCAATCGGGCAAGTTGTTTTGTAGCATACCGCTTTTAACAATTTTTGTGTGATTGTATTACTTTTTATTCTATCATGAGTCCCTGTATTCAATGTGGATATTACTTTCTTGCAAAACAGGACTCAAAATAGGAAATGGGTCAATCTAGTAAATCTTTGAGTTTTTCAGGTTTTCTGAAAGAATGGTTTCCTTCTACCATATTCCAAAGCTTAGGATAGCAAAACAATTGGGAAAATGTGTTTTTAGCAGTTTTTCCAGTACACTGTTTTTCTTGTATGGAACATTGTGATTAGGTATGTCTGAGACCCCTTTTCATATATTATAAACCCTTTCCACACTGTTCACTTTCAATTCTGAAAATAACTTTTAAAGAGGTAATTCAACTTTTTTAAGAGTTAGTATCCATCATGGATAAAATGTATTGTTATGGAGTTTAACATCATGTCTTTTATGTCTCATTCATTGTACATAGTATTAAAAGTTTGGTGTCTGGTACAATGTGTTGTCTTGTGTATACTGTAGGCCTATTCATTATGTACATTGTATTTGTATTGGAACGTACATGTATTCAACTTCTCAAGTCCCAAGTACTCACCCGAATATCCAGGACATGTGTTTCCACACTCGTCGCTGCAGTATGAAGCACCAGAGTAGATGTTATGTTACGCAGTGTATTCGTCTCATGGCGCACACTGCCTCTAGGTGTAAAGAATTAGTGATCGACAAAAAAATAACACATCCTTAGGAGTTGCTACAACCCGAGTAAGATCGATAAGGGATCAAACACTGTGCCTATTCTGTATCTTTAAGAAATGTTTACCTTAACTGGTGTTAAAATCTCACTCTTCCCGATTTTCATCAAAGTTGGTGAAAGTTGACATCCGATTTCAAATTCCATTGATTTCCGTTTCGTCATCTCTGTGTTAAATGTTTTATCATGAAGCATATTTTGGTGTTTATAAACTTTACTGTCTTTTAACATGAATGGCATTGTATACACTTGTATTATTTTGCTTGATAGATGCTGCATGGTTTTCATCTTGCTTTCGGAATACACCCTACACACTTCTTAAGAGTGTGAGCTTCCCCCCCCCCCAATATTTGTATTTTTTTTTTAAAATCCATTTGAATAGAGTTCAACATCATTTAAAAGCTTACAGTCTGCTCATAGATTTCAGAAGCTATCTTTAACCATTCATGTCTAGTGACTTTTGTTCATTCTCTGGTGCAGGGTCACATCATTTAAGGCACTTGTACTTTATATTAAGTTACATGTATTCATTTCTTTTTTATATTGATATAAAACAAACAAACAAACAAACAAACAAAGAAGCAGTTACAGTTCGTTATTCCGGAGGTTTGGTATTCAAAAGGGTTCTTATTTCAGAGGTTTTTCTGGGCAATTCCACATTACTCATGTTACACTTGTAATTCTCATATTTCTTGTGCTGGAAGGTTTGACATACTCTCCATTCTAAAATATGCTCAAGTCCTTTATAGTCTACCATGCAATATTAATAGAATTTTACTAACCACATCCATACAGGGAATAAAGACAAAATACTTTCGGTACTCACGTCACATTTTTTTTTTTTTTTTTGGAACGACATAAAAAGCCAACATGCCTTTATTCAAATAGTGTCCTCATTTGGGCAGTATTTCAAACGACTGTTTTGTATGATTTATATAACTCATGTTGTGGTACTCAAATACAGGCGGTTAAAATTTTGAGAGCATTGGAAATATTTGACAGCAATAGCAAAATTGTCGTTACTCACATTACATATTATGTAGCTCGTAATCACTATCACATACCTGACCATGAGAATTAGCTGGAAACTAAATGTTTTTGATGTATTTAACCTCTACATATATTTTGCCCCTAAAATAAAACAATACTGGCACTCTTTCATCCTTTTCCCACTGTCATACGGTCTATGCCACATACATGTCCCTTTACTTTTCAGAATCTAAGTAACCACTATAAACCAAATGCAAGAAAATACAAAAGTAGTAGACACTAATAGTAGTTCATGCACTGTAATAAAATATTTTCCTTCTCTTTCCTTTCACAGGAACTTAAATGTAAGTAACTTTAGTCATGAGCGAAACACTTGATTTCAGCAATTGTAAACTACTTTAAAAATAACATACAATACATGTCTACAAATTACATCCAGCTTCTGTTACCAGTGTGGACTTTCCACTCAATGTCAGGGCTGCCAACTCTCACACAATTAGAATGAGACTCATGCAATTCATCAAATTTTAACTACTTAACTCTGATAAAAGAATTTTCAAAAACTTTAAAAGTGTAATATATGCCATTCTGGGGGTACATTAGTGTAACAAATTACTGTTCCACATGCCCAGAAGTATGCCCCAGTACTGAACTAAATAAAATAGGTAGCAAGTTTTAACATAACAATTCATTTTTTCACCCCATGACACCCATTTCATGGAATTGCCCCTATGAAGATTCATTAAAAAATTCCAAAAATTAAATAGGATTCATTACTCTGAAGGTTCCTTTATCCAAAAATGAATTGTTTGGATGGAGTAACTTGCCTGGCTGGCTTGCTCAAGGCCTCTAGATTTGCATGTCTTGGCACAGACAGTAAATTGGTTTGTCACAACAGTAGACTCAAGTATCATGAATGAATAGTAAGGCCTCAATCTATTTGTCTCTACTTCTCTTTGACTGAAAGATCAGTCAGCATCTTGCTGGGGGGCAATTCCACGGTATATACAGTAGGACACAGACCTGTGCCAAAAATTCAAAATGATATTTGTTTCAAACACCATACATTTTCAGACAATACTTGAGTTGAAGTTTTAAGAATCATTATGCTTTTCAATAAAAGCGGCCATTTTCATTTTCAAAATGGCTGCCAAAATATACCTAGATAACTCAATGGTAAAAAGATTGTATTGTCACATAACTTACTCTCTGTATATCCACTTTACCAGTACTCTAAACAACAATCTTTTATACGTACATGCAGTTTCCAGAGAAGTCTTTTACCACACGATAGAAAAAAAAAAAGCTGGTTGCTTTAAAGAATTTGATAAAAACTTTTAAATTAGTTTGACAAAAACAAGCAATTTTTATCTTTATTCATCAAAGAATGTGAGCTGTATGATGTAACTTTGGATTTCTAATGTATGCCCATATGCCTTCCTTTTAATACCACAAATAAGGATACTTGGCATACTGGAGAGTCAAAATGAACACTTCAAAATGTGTAATGTCAGTTACCGAAACGTCATACACTATGTAACATTGACTCAGTTAGCAAATTTTTTGACTTTAGGCCATTTCAAGATCTGTGAAGTCGAAGGTTATCAACAAAAAGTCTGTAGGCCTACTCAATGACGTGGTTGCATGGTAACCACCTTTTCTATACAAAAGCTTGTGTACAGCTGTATACCAACATTTTTATAATCTTTACTAATGATCACTTTTGCTAATATTTTTCTTTTTTTCTGGAAGCTAAGTGAAATTTCTACCTCAAGGCAAATGCCAGTAAACAGATATATTTCTTCGCTTGCACTTAAATGTGTGGTTTAGTTAATGTGGCACATCTTGTATTATGGTACACAAGGCACATACTCGTTGATGTTGCCAAATGTTTAACACTTGATGTTGCTCAAGTGAGAGGTGATTCTAGGGTTTAAAAAAAAATGTTCATATTTGTTGATTTATTCTCCATTTCATTCATGCAGGGACATTTTGTAATACATGTGATAATTATGAACAGGAAGATTTGTTTATATTGATGTTAGAATTCTTTCGTTGCAAAGCCCTCCTATTTCTTGGTGTATCTGGGAAGTATTTGCAAGCCTTGATATATCATTGAAAAGGAAAAGAAAAACAGTTATTTACTTCAAGCAAGGAATAAACCAATCATGCTCTTTTGACCAAAAAAGCATAATGTTTCTTCTTCACAGAAGAGAAATATCAAAAGTTCAACACTTTTCAATTAAATCAATTGATGATGGAGATCATGTTTGTTTGTTTGTTTGGTTTTTTTTTTTTGGTATTTATGGCCCTACCAATGCCTTGAAGGAGGAGTAAAATACAGAAAAGAAGAAGAAATATATCACATTAGATTTCATACATGAGTTGATATGTGTTTTTTTCCCCCCCACTACCTTCAAGATTTTGTTTTTTTTCCCACACAAAAATATCCATGTTTTGTACAGTACCGTACAGCAGGGTATTATGGGTGGGGCACTCTAGATAGAAACTTTCTTGTTCATTAAAAAAAAACCTTTAATAGTTATGTCAATATATTTGTACAAGCTGGAACTGCTGAATCTAAATGGCTCTGTGTACTCATAACTGTTGAATAAGCATTCTTCAGACAAATATGTCGAGAAATATCCTCGGGTGCATTTACATTATTTTTGCCCAACTGTGCTATGGCATGGGGGGGGGGGGGTTGCCCCCTAAGGGCCCAACCCCATTTTTGTCTTTAGATTTCTTTTTAATTTGTTGCTAAGTAATTGCGTGGGATTGTTACTGGTATCTTGCAGCAGTATAATAACCTGTTAAATAAATTAGTTCTCTGTAAACCCCATAGCAAAAGTATATGTAACGTTAGTTACTGACATATTTACCTTTAAGTTTTCATAGAACGAACACACAGAAAATGGACTAATGTTTCATTTCATTTGATTATTTATAATTGATGAACCAAGGTATGATTCCTTATCAAACAAATCATTCTGAAAGGTCAGAATTATGAAATATCACAAAACTATTCCCAATCATGTTTTTGCGTGTGTAAACCCTATGGCAAATGTAAGTGCAAGCAAATGTAAGTGCAACGTCAGTTACCGTCATGCCTTCACTGAAACTGGCATGGTGCTAAAAGGAAATATCTAGGGTGCACATTATTTTGCACACCTGTTCCTATAAGAACCTAGGTGTATTGCCATATTAAACAAATAAAGTCTAGAAGTCAGGGACATGACAATACTACTGACATATTTCCATTCAAATCTACACCATAATTTTCCATAGGTCCTTTTTCCGTAACGTCAGTTACCGACACATTTTCACTTGCTATCTGATACGAAATGCAGTTTGCGAGAAAAACTTTTTTCTTCATTCTCATGAACTCATTCATCAATGCTAATTGCAAGCCCCAGGTGGTTTCATTCACAAAACTACAGCATAAACAATTTCATGAAAATCCTTACGCGTAACGTCAGTCACCGTGGAATTGCCCTGGGGATACATTTTGTATGTTCCGCAGGGATTTCGTATGGCTTCTCAAAATTCCCTTCTGTTTACTATGGAGGAAAGCTGTTGAATGTTATGTCAAAAATTATTTAGTAAAGCAAAAGGAAACTCCTCCGGAAAGACATACTCTTCAGCCTATAGTATATTAAACGCTTCATAGAGGTCTAACTTTGGTAATGGTAGATATTTCTCCGACTCTGTTCAGACCAAGCACGAAACAAACTACACACTTCACAACATAGCCATACTGGCATAGAGGTCTAGGCCTAAGTACTAGTACTACACATTCACACAGTCTTAACGTTACCCCGAGAATAAGAGTTTCAAGATCAAGACTTCACTACACAATAAACCATTATGTTGCATAGCACAGCAAACTCACCGGTACTTTACGCTCTTCAATTCGTGATTTGGAGCTTCAGTGCTGTCAGCAGATTTCCAGCGGTGACCCTACCCTGTCGTGGATCTACTACTACGCCACACTGCCGGGGGAGTTTTCACATCGTTCCGCTGAAATGTCCATACTGCACTGTAGCACACTGTTTATGTGACAGAAGCTGCAACTGCGACACAAAGCGCTATCAAGTTTCTAGATTCTTTGCCAATTTTAGATCCAGTTGGCCCCTGGACTGGCAATAGTTTCTGTTCTATGTCATTTTGGGGGTAATTCTCTATTAGAAAGCAGAACTCAGCTACGAAACAAGGTACGATCGTTTTTGTCTAACGCTACTACTTAGTATGATTAGCTAGCGATCCGAGAGAGGCGTTTTTTGTTGTTGTTATTTTACGCATGTTTTCTTACATACGAGTATCTTGAACAAGTGAGGGCGCTTTCCAAATGACCAAAATTTGAGGTTTTTAAAACCATTTCTAAACAAATAATATTGCGATAAATTCATCAAAAGAGTAAGAAATACAAATATAGATGCTTAATGAATTTTAGGCAAGAGTTTTGATTTGATTGGAGAAGCAAGGCTGCAAAAATAGTGGGGGTGTTTCATGGCATGCAATAACCATCCCCCATTAGTTGTGTACACAAAATATGAGAGACGCAAAAATTACCATAATTTTTATTTTCATATTTCTGCTTTTCAATGGAAATACTGCCCAGACCTTTGAAATTCGAGGTCAAAAGAATTGTTTTATGACACATACCCTGCCTCAAAAATAAATTAAGCCTTTGAATAATGATTATGAAAATTCAAGTTTGTGGCACCGATGCATACTGCCACAATTTTTCCCTTGACGCGTGATTTGAAGAAACTTACAAATTTGTCAATTAAAAATATGAAATAGTAAAAAATCATGATTTTGGGGGGTAAGATACTTACCTTGATATATGTAGAGTCTTTTTAGAGTATTTCTCCTGAATTTTATCAGTCAGAAAGTAAACTTTATGAAATTACCCCACACAGCCAAATAGGCTTGGATTAGAGTTAGGGTAAGGGTTGACATTCGTATACTTCATACTCATTTTTTTGGACAGATTTGCAGCAAAAGAAAGAAAATTGCTACTTTTAGAAGATATTTGTCTGAAAGAGCAGAAAAATGCCTCTTCATCTCTCTGGGTGAAGTTTGAATTGATTTAGAAACAAAAAAAATATCCCCATTCAAAATCGGTACACGTAAGCATTTCATAGCTGAATATGGCACCGATGCCGAAAAGAGAGAGAGAGAGAGAGAGAGAGGGAGAGAGAGAGGAAATTGTCTCCTTATTGGGAGTATGGATTCGTTATTCAAACAATAAAACGGGTGAGTTGATTAATCAATAAATAAATTTATGAAGTGATGATTTCATGATTCTAATTGTTGCATCATTAAATCTTGGAAAGAAGTTTGAAATGAAAGGCAGTGGATGTCTCCTTTCTGTGCGACTACTAGCACACACTGGGATGCGCATGTATTTTTTTTTTTGACCCGACTGTTGAGCAAAAGCCATCTACTATATGTGACCGTGCACCTCAAAACGAACATAAAGTTGCACACACTGATTTTGCGTGAGGACTGAAAATAAGTGAAATGGGTCAACCTAGCCGAACTTGACTTTTTTATATTTTCTGAAAGAGCGGGTCTTCTTTTACATTATGCTAAAATTTGGTATCATAAAACGGGCAGGAAAGTGTGTTTTTTTAGCAGTTTATCACAAACATTTTTGGTAGAATAGTGTGATTAGGGTGTCTTTAGAATCTCTTACAAATTTCATTTCTGAAAAACCTTGTCCACACTCTTCACTTTCAACTCTAATAACCTTTGAAAGGATAGTGCTACTGCTTTGAAAGTTGGTATTGATTATGGACAGAATGTGTTAATGAGGCATGCTTAATTTCAGTTTAATTTGATAATCCCTTCATTGTTGTTACTCTGGTGGTTTACTTCCTGTTTTTTGTCCCATTCATCGCACAGCCAGCACGGTTTGGTAAAGATTAAGCACTTGGATAGACACTGTACACCCGTACTTCAGAGCCTCTTTTCTCAGTTCACACTTTTCCTCAGTTTGTGCTTTCTTTCCAATATTTAGATAGGTTAGGAGAGTCCATTTGATTTGAGTTATACATCATTTTAAAGCTTAAAGTCTGCTCTTTCAGAATATGATCTTAACTAAAAATTCATGTAGGGCGACTTTTTGTTTGTTTTGAGGTGCAGGGTCACATATAACGCTTTCCTACAATATGTACCAGGATATTTCTTAATGCCTGTCATGAATTTGTGCATGAGATGTTTTATTTCAAGCCAATGAGGGTATGAGCCTGGCTGCTGGGGTCTAGGAATTTGATACCAAACCTTGAACCATCCCAGGGGCTCATATCCAGGGTCCCTGGGAGGTCAAAGGTCACTGGTGCTGCCTCCCCTCAAATCGTAAACATTATTGAACAGCAGCCCCCAACAGAGCATTGACTGTCATAGTGAAGTGTGTGCACTGTGGTGTGCTCATGTAAGATATCAATGTATTGTCTACAGGATAAATGCTTATAAGTGGAAGAAATGCAGCTGCTGCTATCACTGTGTCAACTGTATGATACACACACAGATACACACACATTATACACAAACAAAAGCACACAGGTGCATAGGCCCTACATGTTATTTTCCATTACCCAAGTGCCCATAAAAATAGTAAACATATACTTTCACCTACTGTTTATGAATGCAAATGTAGAATATAGTCCCATCATGGACCATGGTCCCATAATAGGCCCGTTCACACACAACGAAAATCGAAATTACAATCGTGATCCAAATTTCGATTTTTTTTTTTTGACCGCTCATACACAGGGAAAAATCGCACTTTGCAGCAAGGAAAGAACGATCAGTGGCCAAATTGCGCATGCGCGAAACTTGCATGACCGAAGACTGACCCCGCAGTCCCAATAATGTTGACCTTCATGCGCTATGAACGATGGGATTAAAAATACCAATTTCCGAATCTCGATCGCGCTCACACACACGACGCTTGGCAAAATAATCACAATTTTTCTGAAAAATCGCACTAATAGTGCGAGTTGGATCGCGATTAGGATCGCAAAAATTAGTGAGATTTTTCTGTCCACACAGGAAAAAATTTCGAAATTTTGATCGCAATAAGAAAATCGATTTTTAAATCTCACTTTTTCCCTTGTGTGTGAACGGGCCTAGTGTCCATACTTTTGGATTATACTGTGAAACCAGAAGCATTCATGGCAAGAGAAACTTTGGCCAACTGGAGCCAAGGCCCTTTTTTCGTGATCTCAAACTTTCATGAATTGCCACTGGCATTCAATGCATTGTGTAGAAAATAACAAACAAAAATGAAGCAAGCCTTTCCCAAATCTTGGCTCCTTGCGAAATTTGTGAAAGTTTCACTACACGAAAATTTCTGGTATGACAGTATGGTATGCTCACAGTCAGACTGGACTGACATGACTGGTGAATCCCTCATAAATCTTACCAAAGGATGTATGATGCTATACAGGAAATCAAGTATTGCAATCTTGATACAATCTAGGATCCTATTTTTTTTTCATACTATTGCTATTACAGTATTCCCAATTGTAAGTCCATGGACAAAGACTTTTTTTTTTGCATGTCGATTGTCAATTTGATTTAATTACAAATGCTATGAGTTTTTAACCTTGCAAATTCAGCAATTTCCCAACATGTAAAGCCATAGCAATAGATATAACAGTACGCGTTCACCCTACATTGTTTATTAACCTACACAATACCAAGATACTGAATATGCCACATATTTAGCGAGTCTAATTTTTTGTGAATAGGCACCTCCAACAATTGCGAGCACTTGGTTAAATTTGCAATTGTGGAATACATTTACCGAACAGAGAAATGAGAAATGTATGCATGCATGTCGCTTTCATGGGGGCTTATTAGTTAATATTTTTGTATTTTTTACATTCGCGAATAGCACCTGACTCGAGAAATTGGCGAAAATAAAAAACAATATATTCGGTGTAAATGGTACTCTTACACTTGCATGATGATGACAATAATGATTGTGATTGATATCAAAATCAGCATCTCCAAGCCAGAGCTGCCATGTCTCCCTCATTCTGCAGTGCTAAGAGAGGTTCCTTGAAAGAATTAACTATCTCTTCATATTGTGACAAAAGTGATATCACAGCCTTCCTGATTATGGTATTATTTTCAGCTACACAAGTATTGAGATTCATGTACATGTAACGCACAATATTTCCTGGATACTTTTTTGGAATCTTTTATTTTGATGCGTGAATTTTGGCAGTCTTGCATAGCGATGCTGCATATGAAATCAAAAGTGCATTTTTTAAAAAAAAACCATAATGACTGTTTTGCCCAACTCTTCATGAAACTAAGCAAAGAATGTCCTTTATTAAAACGGTATATTTTCTGTTCGGTGTCCTCATATCCAACGGTTTGGAAATATATGTGTTGACAGGGAGGTATATACTATGCTAATATTTGCTACTGGGTATCCATGATCTATCATTGCCTCTCCCAGAAGATATGACTTGTGGCCTTATAACCTGCTGGTATTATTACTGTTTTTGTCAAATCAGTATCATTGCATGGAAACATGGTTTGCGTGATAGTAAACACAGATGACAGTTTTCATGTAGGACATCCAGTTGCAGTGACTAATCTCAAAAGAGACTACAGAGTTATTTTTGAGTGGAAAGAAAATCTGTAAAATCCACAAGGACTTTCGACCTAATCCAGGGTCAAACCAAGGTTACAGGGGAATGATATTTCCAGGTCAGTTTTATTATTACCTTTTTGATGATCTTTGTTTTTCACAGCTTTATATACAAATGTACATGAATCACATGTGCAAGGGTTTATTCAGGAGTCATTTGATTTTTGTTATTCACTTTTTTCCACATGTTGTATTTCTTGTTTTGAGGCAACATCAAAACAGAAAAAATGATACCTAGTTGTCATGAGACTAAGATTGTGTTTATCTATCTGGAGAGAGAAACAAAATGCGTTTCAAATGACATTTCAAAATGTGTATCAAAATGTGCTTTAAATGACATTTACAAACATATATTTGAAACAGGATTCTTGGGGTGCTGCCTTTATTTCACCATCATATAATTGCTAATCAAGTGTTGTCACTAAGCAGTTGCTTTGTGCTGTTCAGCCCCGGAAGTAGGTCAATTGAGGGGCTTTCTTTTTTGTGACCAACAGTGTGTATACTGTACTGTACTATCTACTGGTCAATTCCACGGAAAGGTTGCATTTTATGAAAATCAAACTATTGAGTATAGATGATTAATGAAGCTTAATTAGATGATCTGAGTCTGTTTACTCAAAGCAGCCTTTCACAACGGATATTTTGATACCTCATTTGTGAACATCGGTGAATGTGGAGTGGAATTATGTCCGAAAAACCTTCATTTTTCATGAAAATTGCCAATTTTTGCAGAATTTATGTATCATTTCTGATACACTATTATGACCATAATACAGCTTGTGTAATTCTCAGATGGCTTATTTTCTGAATGTTCTTTGGTCATAGATTGGTTTTATGATGTTCTAGAACTTGTTCCAGCATCAGTAAATATTATTCTCTCAATCTCAAAATGTGGTAGTTGATAGCGTCCCATAAGTCACGTTTTTGTGTCCCATCAGTCACACTGGTTTTCCCTATCCTGCTACTGTACCAATGAGTAGATATTCATACCACTTGACTCAGGGTAAGCACCAACCTTTTGCTACATTCAGGAAAGAAAATATCTTTCCAGAGACTCTGTGTGTAAGAATATTTCAGAAATTACTTTCCCATGTGAAAAACGGTGGTCCTCAAATGTCCCATAAGTCACGACAGCAATTTTTCGTTGCTGTACGTAATGCAATGATACTTTTCAAACTAAGTGTGGTGTTTTCATAAACTGTGATATGATGGATCTAACCATGAACTGAGAAAAATGCATTTGATGCAACTATTTTCTCAAAATATTGGTTTCAAATTGCCGAAAATTGTCACTTTGTCCCATTGTAAGTCACAATGGAATTGACCTACTGTATATGCCATACGTTTAGCGAGTCTAAATTTTTGTGAATCGGGACTTCCCAACGATTTCGCGAGTGGTTAAATTCGCGATCATGGAGTCCTGTACTGAACAGAGAATTGTATGTACACATTTATACATCATATTCATATTTGGATCAGGATCAATATTTTTGCGTGTTTAATTTTGCAAGTTTAATTTCATGAATAGCACATGACTCGCAAAATTCGCGAAAATAAAAACCTCATGAAATATTTGGTATTTACAGTACTCTGGCCGGCTGTGCATATTGTATCTGTATATCGCATGCTCGTTTGAGGCTCAAGTTCCCCAATTTGTTGTGCATTTGTTCAACTTATTCCACATGCTGAGGTTGAATGAAATCAGCATGTCGGTGGACGAGAACAAGGAGCTGCAGAAGCTCCTTGACAAGAACAAGCAGCATAAACAAGGTTGTGAAAAAGAAGGGAAGAAAATTGCCCATGTTAGTGCATACACCTTTAATGTGTTCTACATATTCTGTATGCATACCACCAAACGTGCCTTCATCATTTATGCACAAACACTGGGTAGAAAACACAAATGGCGCACCCTTTTTTTCGGCAACCAAAAACAACTGGAAGTTGACTTGGGCAGCTTGGAGATATAAACACGTTTCAAAATGGCATTGCATTTATCTATTTGCAGAAAGGCAATGGTGGTCTCAAACATGTTTTGAATCACCCTTTATTTGGCATTCCAAATCAGCATTTCTAAAATATGCAAATGAAAACACAGTTGCATTTAGCTATCACCTGAAATCATATCTGAAATGGCGCCTTGGATTAAGAAATGCTTGTTATCATTTTTGTATAAATTTCATCAATGATTCATGATGGTATGGAAATTCAATGTAAGCAGCCTTTCATCTTCATGGGAAAAACCACGTACAACTATGTGTTGTTGTTTTTTCTCTCTCTTTAATGAAAATGATACAGAAGTAGATGAATGATACGTGTACATGTGTATACATGTTTGTGCATATGCAGTGTGCATGTATATATCTGCATGAATATAATATATAATGTGTACAAATGTCTACATTCATTGTACGTATCTGGTAAATGTACAATGACTATGTATAGTTATGCTTCTCCTATACTTTCAATTCAATTCAATTCGTTTATTTCCATTTCAATCACAATAAAAACAACATGAAGTGTTGCAGATGAACATAAAAAACAATGACATATAAAAGAAACCACAACGACATCAGAATTACAATCATAAATTGTTCCAGATTACAGCAGGCAACAAATAAAATGGAAAATGGTGTACACATAAAAAACCAATAAGGCCTGTAGGCGCGCATACACCATTGTTACAAATCATGTAGTATTGGAATCTAAGTTATTTTCAGAAATCATAAATCAGTTTTATACAGAAGATACACAAAAGAACATCAAACAAACAAAAAAACACGAAATGAACATAAAACGGATTGTTGAATACATCAATGTAATTTTAATAAAAAAACAAAAGATGTCTTTTATACTGCTTCTTAAATAAATTATTATATTGCTTATTATAATTATCTGGGTTCATTGCATTCCAAAAAAGTGGTCCTGTGTGATGAAGAGTTTGTCTTAATTTCGTACTAGAACATTTCCATTGATGTACTTTATTGCAGCTCCGTGTGTTATAAGTGTGTATATTTGCGAATTCTTTTCTTTGTACTTTATTTTACCATCTCTCTCCTTGTGTCAACATCTCTCCTCCAGTAAAAGCAAGTTTTTCAGCTGCACCCAGACCAGCCTGGAGTTTACCATCATCCTGGATGAGGAAGGCTTCAAAGGTCAGTTTGGGGATGCGAGAATAATTGATGGTGATTGCGCTGCGCTCCTCAGGGAAGTCAGTGAGGAGTGAGGAAGTATGCCAAATATATGATGTTTACAGAGAAAGTGTCCTCAAGAGAACAAATCTGGAGGTAGCCAATCATCCTGTCCCGGGATCCCGTTTCAGGACGTTTCACAATATCTGCATCTTATTGCTCTCCTGTGATTGGTTTGACTGATTAGGCGACTTTTACGAGATGCAGTCAAAAATCTTAGAAAGTGTTCCTGGTTGTAGGGAAACTAGCGCCATGCAGTTTGGCCGTATTCAGCTGATTAATATGAGCTAACACTTTGGATCTACATGGTGGTATTTGACTCTTTTGTCTACCATAGTCATACGAAAGTGAAAATCATATATTATGATGTTAACAGCTACTGTATTATTTGGGTCATACAGTTTGAACGTGGATAGTATTTATAGTATTGGTCAAATTTTAATTTGAAACTAGGATTGTCAGCAAACAGCCTATTGTCTAGTGCCAAACATTAATGTTTTTCATGATGAAATGAAAAGGGAAACAATGGCAGGGGTGTCATTATGTTGGTTTTTAGTGGCAATTAACAAATGAATACTAGGAAAGTGAAGTCATAGATGATTTCAGATTTGATTGCAATCAAATGAGTAATAAGAAACATCTAATGTAGTTTCATGGCTGTTAGCCTCAAAATAGCAATTTCAGTCTCATTTAGCTCTTCCGGCTTTCATGGACACATTTTGAACAAACAACTAATGTATATTGTTGGGATATCTTTTATGAAAAATTAACTCATCCATCCTTGCCTTCAAATAATTTCATTAAAGAACATACTGGTGCTGTAAAACCATAAATATTTGTGACATGAAACCTTTGCAAATTGAAGCCAACAGCCCCTTTCGTAGCATGAAACCAAATTGTTGCAAATTGCCACATTGGCATTAACCCTATTCTAACTGGGCTATTTGAGACCAAGTTTTTACGGGGGGGGTCAATTTGACCCCCCCCCCTTCAGATCTCGGCCGCCGATCGCGGGATCGCTGCAAAATTTTGCCTGTACATAGAGCCGGATGTCAACTTTAAGATTATATGGTCATACAATAGAAAAAATTTGATTTTATATTTTTTAATAAATTAATTATGTAAATTTACGCATGAAATCATATTTTTACCTATAACTCCATTAAAAAGATTGAAGGATTGTTAAATTTTTGTGTCAGAGTTCCTCAAGACATATCGAACAATTTTCTTATAAAAAGATAGCGCAATCAAAATCAGTTTCTTTTGTTTTGTATTGTTTTGTTAATTTCTTATGTATTTTGCTGTTTTTTCGACCTTTTGTTTTCTATTGTTTTTTTGCCAAAATTTGTTGCAGGCACTTTTCCAAGCTGATCTACATTAGAATTGATTAATTTCAATGGGTAAAAGTTGAAATAATCTAATTTATATCAATTAAACAAAAAAACACAATTTGCATTGGATTTGCACACAAAATCATGAATTTGAGCTGTTTTTGGGTTGACATGCATGTGCAAGACACTGCCTAACTTCAGAACGGTGTACCCGGACATCGCAAATTTGGTCTCAAAATATGCGGTAGACTTCAATGAAAAAAGTCATGAAATGCCGCGGCAAAATCTTTGCACGTTACGGAATCGTGGCGCGAAATGTCGAGGGGGGGCCAATTTGACCCCCCCCCCCCATTAGAATAGGGTTAATGCATTGTGAAGGAGAAAAAAAAAAACTTTCATGTGCATTTCACTTTCACAAATCGTAGCTCCTGGCAAAATTCACGAAACTTTGAATGTACGTGAAGATTTCTGGTTTTACAATACTTAAAATATACTTTAAGACTGAGATGTGTGTGTGCCATGCTTGTATACCACTGCAGCGCTGCCGGAGCAGGCCCAGAATCTTGGCATGGTGATCCAACCCAGTACGTGGCTGGTCCTGGAGGCAGGAGCCGGTGTCGTAGACGAAGACGAAGGTGTTGGCATGACGACGATAACCAGGAACATCATCGTGCCGCTGGCCAACCAGCATCTGTCCATCTTTTGCCTGTCCACTTGCCAGACGGACTATGTATTGGTCAGTTGAGTTGGACCTTGCTGAATTGCCTTTATACGTACATCCATGTAGCATGCATGACTATACATGAAAGAGAGAGCGCTATGAACAAGCACTAAAAACAACCATGACCCACATACACGGTTTGCCCAGTATGTGTGTTTCGATAGTGTGACCATTTTCCTGATTGGAGAGTTCATACACAAAATTTACGGGCCTTACCAATCATAAATTCATGCACACCTTCATCACAAAGAGTGTCAAGGGACAAACAAAAAGTTTGAGTGATATCTGAAGTGATGGGTGACACATTCCTGTTGGTACTATAAAGTCATATGGATAAAATAAAGTGACAACAAAAAATGTGTGTCATTTGTGGCTTTCTGACTCTAGAGCCACATCTACACACAGGAGCTATCGGTTTTCCATCGTTTTTTGAATCATGATGCAGATACTGAGTTTACCACCATTCACATTCAGCAAGCAAAATATTAAAAAAAAAAACACAAAACAAATAATCTTTTGGCTGTCAAAAGAGGCACTTTGAATCGCCAAACTAAAAAAAAAAAGAAATTGACGGTTTCTTCATAAGCCATTCACACACGCGCCATGCTCATGATCATTTGAAAAAGAAAATCAAGCTGGACCGGTTTTTGCATAGCAATGCCTGTTGTGGGAGTTAGCAATTTCTTTGTGTCCACACAAAAGAATTAATGGGTTTTCACATTGCAAAAATTGAGTTAAGATAGAAACAAGCATTAATTTTTGGTGTGAACAGGACTACTGACTTAACTCTTTTTCCTGCTATGTTTGTATGTGAAGGTAAAGGAAGAAGACCTTCAGTCTGTCATCCAGTGTCTGTCACCAGACTTCAGGGTCTACAGGGAGGTGGATGGGAACACAGAGCTAGTGACAGTCAACATGTCACACAATGGTGTCAATGAAGCAGGTAAAGTACAGCTTGAGAAAGTCACTCACTGTGTGGTACAGTGATGGATTGATATGATGTAATCAGAGCATTAGATTTATATACCGTAAAGTTCCGTGTATAAGACGCACCCGTGTATAAGACGCACCCCTACTTTCGGACAAAAAAAAAAAAAAAAAAAAAAAACACGAAAATTTCCACGCAAATATTGCGAGTGTCATACATATTATTTCAGCTCAAAATTTCCCTAGAATGCAGCATGTATTTGCTCTATTTTTCGTTTCCTTTTATATTTTCTTTTAACGGTATTCATCGGACATCAACAAAATATGGAAGACGCAAAATGCGAGACTTGTCTCGGTACTACTCGCTATTGTTTCGCCTTTCAATCGTGGTACATGTGTCATGCATATCGTACTCATGAGCGTACAGCACGATCTTTGCTGTTTAATACATAGCAGAGGGTGTCTCGCATATTGACGCATGTCAGACTGGAAGGTTCACTACGAAAAATAAGAAAAACATCAACAAGTGTAGCAGAGGGATCATACGGCAAGACGTACGGTGCGTACGGTAATTACACTCATGCACTGTTACCAGTAACATGTGTGTCTCTTGTACCATGCTTGTATGCACAGTGCTAGCCTTTTGCAAAAGGCAGCTCGCTATAATTTCAGCACACGCACACAGAGAGCAATGGACTTGCACACACAGCGCGCAACGGGCAAGCGTGCTTCGATCCGATCGCTGTGTGCACGCGAGTCCATTGCAAGAGCCTCTCTGCAGCTGCTGCCTTTGCCAAAGACTTGCTAGCTAGCTAGCTAGCTACAGTGTAGCTATGCTATCCTAGCTGGCCTCGTGAAATGAAGAGCAAACGAACGACATGGATATGCATGCATGCTTCACACATCGTTCATATTTACGGTGACATAGTCTCGATCCTACTCCGTATTTTACAGCTTTTGTCTATGGCCATATTGATACTAGTACATTGATAAGTTTTGCGGTATCGGTAATTTAGTAATGATACCTGTACATCACGTATTCCAGCTACTAGGTTGGCTGTTGGTAGCTTGGTAGACTGACATCGGTAGCATACAGCAGTGCTGTTACGTGTTACAGCTGCTGTCTATGGCCAGATTGATACATCGTTACTGCACAAGGCCGATGTAAGTTTATCTCGTATTTGCAGCTTTTGTGTGTGTCCAGATTGAAAGATCGCTCATTTATCTGTAAGTTTTAGTGATTGCTTACCTTCCAAACGTCGATGGGCATACATGGCCCCAAGTTGGCCTTATAAAATTGGGTGTTCATGACAGATTTTTTTCCGTGATTCAACTGTACCCGTGTATACGACGCACCCCCGATTTTCAACGTTTTCCGACTAAAAAATAGTGCGTCTTATACACGGAACTTTACGGTACCAAATTCTGTTGATTTGTTCAGTTGTTCAGTCTGTTTGTTTCATACTGGGTACTGCATCTCCATGAACATTACTACTTTCAAATGTACATATCTTTTTCTTTTCTTTTTTCAACACTGACACTGTGAATTACAGTAACGTTTTGCCTATTGATCTCTCAGTACTTACCTATACATACAGCTTTGTTTTCATTCTAGCTGCAAATCAAAATGCTTTTGACAGTAGTTCTTCCATAATTCAATGTATCTCCTTTGCTTCTCCATATCTTACTCTCTCTTTCTTTCTTTCTGTCTGTTTGTCAATATCTATCAATCCATTTTTTGTCTGTCTGCATTTAGAAAGACAAAGAGATGAATAAAAGATCAGTATTAATGGATACATTCTTAATACATTGATAAGTATGTCTCTGAATGTATTGTATGTGTCAAACATTGCATGTTTTCTAAATTCCTCTGCAGCTGAGGCGAAGCCAGCCATCATGTATCCTCTCCACTTTCCATCCAACCACTTCCTGGTGACCAGCCTGCAGCCAGACGAGCTGCCCAAACTGACCAGTTGCCTGCTCCAGGTCCTCTTCTATCCTGAGACCTAGTGAGTTCCTCCTCCTCCTCCTCCTCCTCCTCCTCCTCTTCCTCCTCCTCTTCCTCCTCCTCCTCCTCTTTTTCCTCTTCCTCTTCCTCCTCCCCCTCCTCACCCTCCTCTTCTTCCTCCCCCTCCTAACCCTCCTCCTCCTCCTCATCCTCCTCCCCCTTCTCCACCTCCTTCTTTTCCTCCTTCTCTCTCCTCTTTCTTCTCCTCCGTCGACTTTTCCTCCCCTCCTCTTCCTCCTCCTCCTCTTCTTTCTCCTCCTCGTCCCCCCTCTCCTTCTCCTCTTTCTTTTCCTCCTCCTCTTCCTCATCTGACTTATTCTCCCTCCTTCCTCTTCCTCCTCCTCTTCCTCTTCTTCCTCTTCTTCCTCTCCTCCTTCTTTCTCCTCCTAAACATTTCCTCTTCCTCCCCCTCTTCCTCCTCCTTCTCCTCTTCTTCCTTCTCCTCTTCTTTTGACTTATCGTCCCTCCTCCTCTTCCTCCTCCTCCTCCTCCTCACCCTCCTCCCCTTCTCCACCTCCTTCTTTTCCTCCTCCTCTCTCTCCTCCTCTTTCTTCTCCTCCGTCGACTTTTCCTCCCCTCCTCTTCTTTCTCCTCCTCTTCCCCCTTCTCCTCCTCCTCTTTCTTTTCCTTCTCCTCTTCCTCCTCCTCCTTCTTCTTCCTCCTCCTCCTTATTATTTCTTATATTTCTGGTGCTACTTCCGGGTTTCATTTCATTTTTTTTTCTTTTTATTTCTTTTGTTTTAAACGAAAAATAAAGGGGGGGGGGGCGTGCGCCAGTTGCACCCCCCCCCCCCCCCCCTGGATCCGGAAAGTGATTCTGACTAAACATATACATATATGTGTATTTGATGATGATGAAACAGTATGTATATAGTGCCATTTATCTGTAGAAACATTCAAAGGCGTCCGGCTCCCACAGTGTGTCACACATCATTCACAAAGTTGCTGGAAAAGATAATCAAACAATGACACAAATGCCATTAAATGATGGTATTCAAAGACTTGTATTGTATTGCACATGTGGGTGGCTAACTGATATCATTTAAAAAAACCAAAACAATTCATTGTAAAGGCAAGATTCCGTGCATGACTTGACACCACACATTGTCTTTTATTCATTTTCTTAACACTGTACATTGAATACGTAATTCACATGGGTGAGACTCCTGTGTATACATGATTTTCTTTCAATGTCCTATCCTAGGAATTTGAGTGCTTGCCCTTGAATGTAACTTACAGTGCCAAGCTGGAGAGACAGTCCTATGCTATACTTACTGTTTAGCAACAGTATCAGGAGATTTGTGCGGGTTGTTTTATGGAGTCCTTAAGTATATTAGACCGACACTTCTCGTGTTCTTTCTACACAGACATAGTCTCCATATTCTTCTTCATATATGAAGTATTTTGAATTGTCAATAGGAAATTCATTTGATTTACTGTTTTGACAGACTCAACAGCGACCTGTCAGACATGAAAAGGATTAACAGACTAGCACTTCACACTCACTGTCAGTTAAACATGATGTGAAAGATATCACACAAGGCACAAATCTTGTTTTCGCTCTTAATGAGCACATTTTCTTCAGGCCAAGGCTCGTTATTTTATAATGTAACTAAAAGAGAGTACAGTCAACCTTGCCTGCATAAAGTTGAATCTATTTGGACTGAAGAAATACCTTTGACTGAGAGAAAATTTGTCTCAACCGATATACAAGTGGTCTTGAATTAAGTTGATGAGGTAGCTTTTTCCTAGAATGATCCTTTGAAAACAAGAACTATTGAAACAAATAAAAGAACAAGCAACCCTGACAAAATGTAGAAATCACACTCCTGAGTAATTCCACCTGCAATGTCAAGTGTCAAAATGGGACAATGCAAAGTCCATTATTGTATGCAGTGTCATACAAGCTTGCTTGTAGGACAAAAATTCCAAATCTTTCTGTGCAATTTCAATGATACTGTTGCTGTTTTGTCTTTTTGACTTATTTCTCTTTGTGTTCAAATTTGATTTGAACTAGTAGTGGGCTTCCTTGTCTTTTCCACTTAATAAGTACAGACAGAGAAATGAAGACTTGGGGAAGAATGATTTTGTTCTAAATAGTTCATCAGGAGAGCATTGTGATAAACCAATTGTATTCATTACTCTGGTTTATTTTTTTCTCTCTCTATAGTGACAGTATAGAGACGAGCCCATCATCCAAGAAGGAGAAATTTGTGTCCTATTCTCTGATAGATGACAGGATATCACTGGTGCTAGATGGAGATTTACTAGACAGGTAGGTGCAAGGTGTTACCCCTTCTCTTCTGTTTTCTCTTTTAACTGTAAGATTTTTTGTTACGCATTGTGGTAAATTTTGATTGATGCTGGAGCTGTGAATTTTTAGCTCATTTTCATTGACCTTTGACCTTGAGTAGAAAGACTATCATGGACCACATAGCAGCCTACATTTCATGATTTTCTCCTTTTTTTCCCCCACAGGTTTCCAGATAATTGTATATGCGTAGATTCTTCCAAGGAGAGATGGAGGATGGTGAAAACTGGAGTTCAGAACCTTGGCTTTGGTAAGCCTGCTTTGATTGCTGGAGTGGGTGTGTTTCATTGTGGTGAAGGGAAAAGTGTGTGCATTCGCATGTGTCTGTGCATGTGTATTAAAAGTGGCCTATAACAGGAAAATGTTTCAGTTTGAATTGACTGCTGGATAATAGCAGTTATCAAAAATTCTGCTCTGTGACATGATACATATTGCACTTGTGTTAGCATGCTGTCAAAAAAGGAAATACAAAATATATATTTTTAATTGACTGAAGGCCATTTCAACTCACAAGAAATCCATCCAATCCATCCAAGAAGTACCATCGCATGCTGTGGCAGTCAGCCATGCAATTTTGTTTGAGCAAAAATGGATACCGCACGGCTGATGTCACCAGTTTCCATTGACTGCCGTGTTAAACTCACAATTACTTGAAGTTTTTGTTCCATTGCACGGCTCTGATGTCCCAATAAACAAACATTTGCCACACACACTCAACAATTACAAGCACGCTTACAAGCGCGTACATTTGTCACTCATTTTTGTAAACAACTTCAACCGATTGGTTTCTCGTATGTACACATGGCTAACTGTGACTGTGCAGCTACTCATTCGCCTTTCACAGAAAATGGTTGCCATTTTTGTGCTGAATTCAAGAATCTTTGTGGACCACATCTGTTGACGTGTGAGGTGTTGTATGAAACAAATAATGTATGGTCTTTACTTGTGCAGTGGAACAAGATTTCGCGCTAGTTGAAAGATGAGGCACACTATTCAAGTTGGCTTTGCCTCGTTGAATAGAGCGCTGCTATCTTTAACCTCGTGTGAAATCTTGTACCATCGCACTCGTGACCAGTCACTATTTGTATATTATGTGTCTGAAGTCACATCTTGTGTGATGCATTTGGTATTGTTGTCTTCTCTTTCCATCAGAGGAGAGCGGGATCGTGGCCCAGGTAGCCAAACCTCTTGCCAGCGAGGACATTCCTATCTTCTATCTCAGCACGTTTCTCACCGACCACACCCTGGTATGTTACTCTCTGGAGTGGAGAGTTACCTGTTATGTCTAACCCCTCCCCCTTCACCTTCCCATCCCCTTTTATAGTCAACTGTATGGATATATGTATGGAAATGGATATTTTCTTCATTTTGAAAGTTTCCCATTTTCACATTGTACTGAAAGTAAGGGTTGTATGTTCAAGAGCTTTCATTTCTTATATCTGTTACAAATGAATTGTATTGATATCAGAATTAGATTATCTGAGTGTCGAGACTGAGACAGTTGCATGTGTATTTATGTTGCACAAAAGATAGCGATCAGTGGAGAAATGTATTCATAGGACTGTAAAGAATCATTCCCTGGATTTGTATGGCTTTATTAACAGCAGTCTAGTATTTATGAACATTGAAATTTCTTTGTGTGCCCTCATATTTTGAATGGATGTATGTGATCAGTTTCTTGATGAAGTTTGTTTGTGCCTTGTATTGGTAATATTATGTATCAACAAATAATGCCCCCCCCCCCCCCCGAAAAGACAACAACAATAACAACCCTCTATCTATGAGACAGAGGAGATTCCTGCACGAAAAAGATTCAAAGAATCTTGTCGTGCTAAAAGTGGTGAACGCGATGACGATCTCGGACATTTTATTGCAAGTCTCTGTTGATATGTTTACTCACAGGTCCCAGAAGTGGAGTGGGAGAAAACGCTCTCCGTGCTGTCACAACGTCATCAAGGTGGCCCTGAGGAACATGATGAGATTTCAATAGAAGATCCCTAGATTGGACAAAGGAAGAATCCAACTTAAAAAGCACCATCACAGTATCAAGTGAGAGAGAGAGAGAGGGAAGGAACAGTTGAGCGGAAGAAAGAAATGAGGGAGAAAGCTCATGGCTACAGTGTTTTAGTCTTCCCTGACCTCTTACTGCCATCAAACTTCCTTGGACTCTTGGTGGTCAGCCATTCCTACTCGATGCTTGTCCCTGAAGCCGTCGAGGTGAAGGTTCTGATTGCATCTGACAGCTGGCCTGGGGACATGTACATCACTACTAATTTCTGTACTGGCGACGTTTGGATTGGTTGGACATCCATAGGCATCCTTGGCTACAATTATACATGCTTGGGATCGGCCAGGTTACTCTTGACTTGAGGCTTCATTGCCATATTTTGTTCACCGTACTTGTATTACAGTATGTCTGTCAGTTACCTGTAGACTCCATCACTGGTTCTATGGTCACATGATGTAGTAGGTACATGATGATACATGACTGTCGTGATTGAATTACAATGTGAGTCAGTGCCACCCCCCCCCCCCCCCCCCCCCCACCAAAAAAAAAGTAACAACAACATGATCAAATATATATTGCCAAAGCATAGAATTGTTGTGATAGCAAATGGTTACGTACTAAGCTTTTGCTCCAAGAACCACTTTCTTCATTTTTTTTTATTGAATGCATCCGTAGAGAATTTCAAAGTGCTGTCATGGGCTGTGATCAAGACTTATGGTGATGTAGTAGCCAATAGTAAACTGAACTTTTGTGTGGAGTGTTAGCTGGCTCTTAAACTTAGAGCCAAAGCCCCTTATACCAGCTGGTCATGATGAATTGTTTTTCATGAAAGAAGTGGAACCATGAAACATTGTTTTAGCTAATCATGAAGAATTACCATGTCTTTAGAAAAGAATATCTTGTGGCATCAGTAACCCTTCCAGAGATCAGTTCAACCAGGAGATATTTGCAGAGGGTGGAACTTCTACAAGATTGAGAATAATACTACATCAGAGCCTTTTCTTCTTTTTTTTTAATACAAGAAGAAGGTTTATAGTGTCTTGTGCAAAAGACAAGCTGCATATAAAAGCAAAAAGCTCTCTTTACCTGAAGTGAGTCAGTTATCACCCCTTTGCTGCTTCGTGGAGCAGAAATTATGTCTTTATTTATGACAGTATTTGAATAAGCCTGAATACTTAGCAAAGCTTGACAATCATCAAAAAGAAATTTTCTGTTTGTTTGGGTTTTTTTTTTTGTCAATGCACTTTGTCTGACGTGGACCATGAAACATCAAGGGAGACTCATTTCTGTGCAGCAGGGTGAACATCGGTGGAAGTCTACCATTCTATCGACCCTTCTGGTACGACCATCTCAGTATGCTACAAACATTGACACAACCAGGGGCTCACAGAGATTTGAAATCAATATTTAAAGTTAAGATCAACTTAATTAGAATTATAATATGCCACTAGTTTCCCTTTTCAATTCTATTTAATGTTTTCAGAATCTGCTCCAAATTGTTATTGAAATTTACATATTCCTCTGGCACTTTTTTATTTTTATTTTGTATATCAATGGCTGCATTAAAAAGTCTTCAAAATTTTCATTTTCATTTTCATTGGGAAGTTAGAATACCAGGGACACACACAGCACACCACAATTTGAAGTTGATCTTCACTTTTAAGATTGACTTAGATTGTTTGTGAAACACCCCCAGGTTACCGATGGTAGTCACAAAGTTAAGGGGCATATCGTCACTGGGGTGACAAGACCTTGTATCTACAAAATGTCAAATGTTCAGGAGAGCAAAAAAACATGGCAGCCAAAGCACTACATCAAATGGGAGAGCATTTCCTTTGACATGCCGTGGTGGCTTCATTTTTGGGGTAAGACAGTTAGAATTTGGACAGTACATTACTTACAGTAAAAGTGGTTTCCTTGCGTACAGATACTTTCGCGGTTTCCATCGATGCCGACTTTTTCGCGTGTGTTTAAATTCGTGGTCAGCAAAATCTGTGAATTCACAGTCTGCAAAAACTGTTTTATTTTGCACATGAAAACTCAAACTATAATCCAATTATTCTTTTATTTATTAAATAGAAATTAGAATTAAAGGCAGGCTTACCTGAAATCCCGTCTCTCGAGTACTAAAGTACTTTATAACGTTCTTGTAACTACATTGCGCGGTATCGCTGTGTGTGTGTTGAGCATCAATACACTCAATGCGCGGAAACTCCGTGTATGCATGTGTGCAATAGCGTTGTAACAAGCGGTGGGTTCAAAACATTTTCGCGTGATGTTAAATTCGCGGTTTGACCTCAAAGCGAGAAAAGCGCAAAAATAAAACCACCGCGAAAGAAACCACTTTTACAGTAACTGATTATCTGACCATTAATCAAAAAAAGTCATTTTCACCAAAATTTCAGATACGAGGTCTTGTCACCCCAGCAGCGATACGAAGTTTTGGAAATCATCAAAAAAAGGAAAAATAATAACCTTGCTATCTGTACATGATGCATGGGTGTTGAGAGTAAGGGTAAGACTAGAAAATTTACTTGATATGCAAAGTTTGACAATGAAATTAGTGATGCATTATTCTAGGCATTGCTTTGAAGAAAGTTGATCTGATTTACACAATGCAGTCTTCAAGGAATTGCAGGGGTTTGTGATCAGATTTAGAGAAGGTGTTTGACTCATCAAAAGAAATTGCATTTGTAGATATGTGGGGAAAGTGTGCACTACTGTATTGATATTTAGAAAAAGTATTACAGACCTTTAACAGCCATTGAAGTATGGGATGCTTATATGTCACCCTAAGATCTGCCAGTATATTGGTTTTCAGACGAAGTCAGTTAATGCAATAAACACTGAGAGACTGAGTAAGACATTTTTAAGGAAACTTTGGAAAGTTTGTTCTGTGTTGTTAACATCCCAAAGGAGACAAAATTTGCTGAATAGAACTGGACAAATTTTCCATGATTTGCACAGAGGGCATTTAAAGAAGACACATGGTAGGTATATAGTGTAAAAGTGGGCATCACTAAAGTTAGTATATTTTTCTATCTCTAAACAGTACTTCAGTATATTGATACATTGTTTATCCATGTTAAGTACTCCAACAGTATTTTTATTTTTCTTTAATGAAGATATGTGGCAGGGTATAATGCCGATGCTTTGCACTGTACTTGTTGTTTTTTATTAAATGTAATGAAACTAACATGATGATAGATACTGTGGACTATGACAGTTTCCAAAAGTCACAGGTTATCATTTGACTAGACATGCTACTTCCAAAAGACCTTTCCTCCCAGAGAGAAAAATAAAGAGAAAGATCTTTTTATGGAATGATTTCATGATGTAAGCTTGATTTTAAAAAAAAAATGTTCTAGACTTAAATGAATTAGGCTGATTGTTACAAATGGATTAACTTTTCTCCCTCAAGATAGTCAGTGATGACTGATGAGCTGTTTCAAGGATACCAAATATCAAATTTATGCGCCAGAAAGCTGTGTGTCACCATGCATTGCAAAATCAACAAAAAGTCACTAGATAAGAATTTTAGTTATGGTTAAATTTTGAGAAGAAAATGGAGATTCTTATTGTAAAAGTAAGACATAATCCATTATGCTTGCATGCTCCTTACAAACCAAAACAAATGGGTAGATCAATCATGGAGGAATGATAGGTTTGAGAGTAGGGGCTTTAAAGTAATGGCTTTATGCCAGTGTACCAAGTCATTACATATTGTGTATTGAACAAAGGGGAAAATCAAAATGCAAAATGTACACTCCCACATAATGTACACATGCACCTCATGGGGTAAAAAAATGGGGAAAATTAAGCTGAGACAGCAGAATAATTCCACAGAAAAGAAAAATATATATATTTTTTAAAACACCACTTATTCATTGTTCTCTGCTGTCAAGCTTAGAATTCAGATAGACCCCAAAAAAGCAAACTTGTCAGTAAAAAAAAAAATGCAATATCAGCCAACACGAGTGAATCACCACATGTTTTCAGGCATATCAAGCCATATAACTTGTTGTGTCTGTAGGTTGTGTGATGCAAGGTCATATATTTAGTTCTTCCTTTTTAACTGCTCATGGGGCAATGACATGGGCATTCCTCCTAGATAGCTCAGCCCAACACGGTCTGATTACACAGTGTTTCAATGTTGAACAGCAATTGAACAGCGGAACTTGAGGTAGCTATTCAATATGAACAATTTCTGTCATGGCAATTACTGAAGTGAGTGTGTCGCTTGTTATTGTACATGCTGTTAGACAACATAGGAAAAGGAATTTGACAAATATATAGATGTGGAAATGTCAGTATCTAAATCAGTTGGAAGCTGTCGTAGGTATTACATATGAATAGGTAGTGTTTAAGTCTTTGAAGGTTTCCGTGGCAGTAGAACGTTGGGTGGTATAGAAGGCTTAACGGTGCACCATGTATTCTTTCCAGGGTATGTATTGTCGAAACGTCGGGACTGGGTAGGTCCTTTTTGGGGCCAAATACATACCCTAGAAAGAATACATGGTGCACCGTTAAGCCTTCGACCACCCAAGGTAGTGTTCAGATTGGCTTTAGAAAAGAAATCGATAGTGATAGAATATAATGGAATTAGTATCTCCTTGTCATTGAAACAACACAGCCTTCCAGATGATGCACCATCCCACATGTATCTCTGTATTTTTTTTTTTTTTTTTTTGGGCGGGGGGGAAGGAAGGTACTTGAGGTCTTCAGGAAATTGTTATATCTAATCTTATTTCTCTGATGTACTCACAACATCCAGTGCTTTATGAAATGTGAAATATGCTGTGAAATATGTAATCCACCAATTGGGACATGATTTTAAAGTATTGACGAGTGAAGTAACCAAAACTCGCTTCGGTCTTTCACAGAAACTCATGATCACTGCCTCAAAATGTGCCATGAAGGACCGAAGAAACAGTGATACCTTTTGTTATTAAAAAAAAACACAACCAACTGATGTGCCACCTGTAATGGGACTAATAACAGTAGCAGTTAGTGTAAGCAGTAGCAGTAGTTTGGGACTTTGGTGGTGTTATGGTTTTTTGTTTTTAACTCAACCAAATATCAGTATTGAACACCTACCTTTGAAGTGTACCTAGAATGTGATGCTCCCTAGAAAACTTATGCAGTTGACAAATCTGACAACAGCACAGTAATCTAATGTTTGCTTGGATGCTGCTCTGAAGAAATATGATACAGTAATTCCAAAAGGAGAAGTGACTGAATGACAATGGTCATGAAATTTCTTTGATAAACAGGAAAACGTGGTTCTCTTTGTGATCATTAAAATTTGAGAGAACAATCTGTCAGTGCAATGATGTGTTGTGCCAAAGTGTAGAGATTAGTCAAGAGAGTTCTCATAAACCTTCAGCCAGACAGAGAACAAACATTTGCTGCAAGTCTGTTGTACACGACGTACTTGATAACCTGGCACAGAAGTCTGGTGTGCAGTAATCCATTAACCCTCTCTGTGCTAGGGACTTTTGACATTTTGTACAACACTGGGAGACTTTCAGTGCCAATCGGCACTGATAGCATGCAGTGAGTTAACCCGTTCCTTACGGGAACCTGGTGGCCTGCGAAATAAATTTATGGACATTTCAGAATTCAGTATGGAACAGGTTAAGGGGCATGCTTGACTCCTGAGTACACTCCACTATACAGTGGGGGATCCAGAGGGGACGCACCGGGCACGCGCCCCTCTTTGTTCTTTGTTGAAACAAAAGAAATTAAAAAAGAAAAAATGGGGGGCACGTGCACCCCTCCTTTAATTTTGTAAAGGCTTCTCCCCTTTACGGAATTCCTGGATCCGCCCCTGCCATACATGTTGATCCACAACTGGTACTTTATGGTGATTGAAGGATGTGTATTGACATAACCACACTAATATCGCACTGGTGTAAACTGTAACAGTGTAGGAGCTCTGTATGGAAGCTCAGAAGAAGAAGAAGAAAAAAAAATCTTTTGTCAGTTGGTTCTTCATATTTATAAAGTGTGTTCAGACAAAGAGAAAATCATCTCTCTCCCAAACACCCAATGGTTTTCTTTCTCTAGAGTCTTTCTTTTCCCCACTCTATCAATGCCTTTCTTCCCCCCTATATTCTTTCTTTGTTCCATGGTATTGCCCTGTCAATCACACTCGGTGCACCCCTGGTACATACAGTATTATGCTTTGTTCAAAACAATGGGACAGTGTACCAAGGACACAGGAAATGACACATGAGGTGTTGTAGTAAAACCACATCATGCTTGCATTATTGTGTTATGTTCTTTGCATTAGAGATCTCTATTCAAGTGTGACAGGGCCATACGGTTTGCAAAATTCTTGCCGAGCAATGACCCATTAATAAGTACATATGCACTTTGTTTTAGGTCTTTGCATCAAACCCTTTTTCTGTTTATTCAATCTAAGTGTGACTGTATAGCCAGATATAGGTATTTGGCCACAGACTCTACTGTGCTTTTGCACTTCGCAGCAGTGTTAAGGCCATGTTCTATGAAGAGTTTTGCTCGACCGCAAGATGGATATTTGGTGCCACATGATGGTCCATCTTGCATTGAATAAAGCTAAACTCAACAGCAAGTACTGTTACTGCAAAAGTCAATGTGAACTTGCGAATAAATGTTTTTCTTTCCTCAGTGCCTTATAGGTCAGTAAACTTTAATGGTTTGTATTTCATAAGCGAAGGCATACTGGCCGAAATATGTGCTTTAGTGGGGAATGAAGGTATTAAGCCACAAGGTCATTACTAGTAGTAGTATTTGGATTGGATGTGGCCCAAGAACTGACTCAGAATCCTGCTAATTCCAATGTCCCAAGAAGGACTCAAAGCGACAAACTTTAACACTCGAGATTACTCTTTTCCATTCTTTCTACTTCTTCTGTTTCTTGAGTACACTCTTTCTTTTTCAGTGCTTATTTTCTCCCTTTAATTCCTTTTTCTGGCCAGTAATTCTCTAGTGTTATGTCCCACTTCCAATCCTTTTGTCACCTGTCATATTTGCATTTGTTTTTTGTTTTGTTTTTATACAACAGTACTCCTTTCGTTTCCAATATACAATGTAAACAGTTTGCACCAGGCTTCTGACATATTGGTTTAGTATTTGTTTGGTGCTATGATGATTGATAGAAACATCATTATTTTGAAGATTTTCTCATCTTTTTTCATTCATGTTGTAAAGTCTGTTGATACTTTGTATGTGTTTGTGTACAAGTTTGTTGGTGCTTTATTTATATAGATTTTCCAAGTAAATCTAAAAGAAAAATGATGTAACTTCTCATGATAAGCATTGATCTGCAATTTTTCTATTAAGACTAGGAATAAGGTAGATTAAGTCAGTGTTTGGATTTTGGAATACGACCAAGCGTATCAAAAGCAGGATGCAAATGTATCAAGAAATGCTGCTAAAAGATACCAAAGATAAGGAGTATTTGTTGGTTTGGATCATGTTCAATGATGTCTAGTTTGAGAGTTACTGGGATGGCTCCCAAAATTTATCTTCAAGGCAGAACAGTGACCTTGTATCTTTGTATATTTTGGCATGATACCTATTAAAGCTTGTATAGTATATAGAACTTTGGGATTATCACAATCAGTAAATGACCATTGTAATCAATTCCTCTGTTTACCTGTGATGAGGCCATATTTACATGTATATCTGCAGCAGGCACAGAAGCTCATTTCATGGTATTGTTGTTCAATTTTTTTCTTTTATTCACAGCTGTGTGAAAGTGTATAGTGTGACAAGTACATGCAAGGTATTTAGACAGGAAAATTGCTTGAGAAGTGACATTTTGAAAATCAAATGACTGAAATGATATGAAAGTTCAATCCAGTGGGTTAGAAAATTGCGATCTTTATTGTAGAAGCTACAAACCCATGTAGCAACTGTTATATTTTTATGTCCACTAGTTCTCCAGCAAGTTTTCATACTTATTTTCCCTTTTCTTTATTTCTACACAATCCAAAACCAGGATATACAGAACAAGTACACCATATCTGTACTCGAGTACCTCGAATTATTCTCACATCACTAGTAATTTGCCTTAGGTTAACAGCTTTTGATAGGTTATGAAAATAATTCCCAATGCAGAGCAACTGTTGCTTTTTGCAGTATTTATTACTATTTTGCCAAAAATACTGCAGGCTTCTTGGAAAATACTGTTTTTCCAAATTGTATTACTACAATGTGCACAGGTCTATTGCAGGAGAGGTAAAAAATATTGTTTTGCCACCAAAAATACACCTTTTCAGCCCTCAGAACACTGCGATGCTGTTTACAAAGTTGGCAGCCGTGCCAATGTTGTACAATGTAGTCTATGTGATGTTAAGCGGCAAAGTTCTTTCTTGGCAAGTTGTGTATTTGTGTTTTATTTTTTCACCACTCCTGATAAATGGACTGAAAGTGAATATTGCCAATGTGTACAGACATATTACTCCTGACCCAGCTGTATTTCTGGACATATTCTACGTGAGCCCATCGTGCCAGATTCATATTCTCTGTGTATATTGCAAGTGATAGCAATTATATTCGCCAATTCTTTCTCTTTTGCTTGTGTGTCCCTGCCATAAATGTACATTTATTAGAAAGATGCATTTATTTTCAGAGCTCTATCTTACCTTTATGCACTCGCCCCATTGCTGCTGCAATTGCAACAGTGAAATTACCAGAATGACCACTGTGTATTATGTTTTACAGCGTGTTATGTGTGACAAGTGAATAAAAGGACAGAAAAAAAATCATCCACGTGTGTGTTGCATGCTTAGTTCTCTTTCATGCTTTGTTTTGTAGATGCATGACATGTTTGACAAAATTTATATGACATTCTAAAAGAAGAGTCAGAAATCCTCATGACATTGTTGAAGGAGGTAATTGTCTCTATTCACCTTTTTTTAAGGAGAATGAATCTTGAATACAAAGGGCCTATGTAAATTGAGGGAATGCTGCAGTATCAGTAGAAAACTTCAGCAAGTTTGAGGAAAAATTAAACAATCCCTTCAAAAGTAATGAATTTTTAAAGCTTTGGTGCAGCCATCGCTGGATGAGAAGACTACAACACTTCATGATGTCATGTATGTACAGTGATATAAAGAAAATATTAAGAAAATTAAGTATATTGTAATTTTTCTACCATAGTGAAAGAACATTTGACTTGCCTCTTTCAGAAAGTAGGGGGAATAATATTACCTTGAACATATATCAAGCAACCAGTCGAAGGAATGTGTATTTTCATAAAAAATTAAATTCTGTGCGTAAATGAGAAGCAGACACAAATCAAGTTTCCGAGTAAACGGTCACCTTGAAGGCATTTAATAGAACACAGCTTCAGACCAGATAACCAGCAGTGTGATGCAGAGAATAACCAAACAGTCACCACGAAGTGGCGCTATGTAACAAGCTTGTATTGTAACATTGACAATCATTAACAACACTGGCGTGATTGCCCTTCTCCTTTACTCTTTCGTTTTTCACCTGAATGATAATGAGAATATAGAAGCTCTACAGTACTTGAGCTTAACAAACCATTATCTTTAAAATGAATAAGGGTGTGAACTATTATAACATACAAGTAGTTACACTGTTCATGACCTATGATACTTTCAAGAATAAACTGCCAAGAATTATAATAGGCTGGCTTATAAAAACACTAAGCTAACACCTGAAAATAATGATTACACTAACATCTGACTTAGACACCAAGAGTGTAATCATAAAAACTTATTGGGTACATTTAACAATAACACCAAATACGCATCCCACCATCAGTTCTTCTCGTCAACGTTAACGAAAACAAGAACAATCACGAATTGTTACAAGCATATAACCATCACATCATATCACTACCTCTCTCAGACATGCTGACACTGAGTCATACAATCCTGATTGATATGAAACATAACGTTCACCAAAAACAACAGGTTTGACAATCATGTACAACCTGATAGGACAAGCTAGGATGGCATAAAATAAGAAGCTCCTACAAAGGCATAAACTTACACAGCATAAACAAAAGTATAAAATGATGTAAATGTTCATGTGGGGACACAGGAAATACACATATCTAGATATAAAATAAAATAGAATTACATATGCACATAGCAGAGAACATTGAAATTTACGAGTAAAGGTGCAATTAGGGACAGGCAGTATGAGTAGCTATTCATAACACTAAAGATGTAAGTATATAAGGGTAACTGGAAGATATTAAGAAAATGAGGATATGTGGTAGAAATAAACCTGGTATTACACTCAGAAACAAGACGGCGTATGCACCCACCAAAGATATAAGCATCATATGTTATGCACAGCACAAAGGGGCAAATCACTGAGACATAAGCAGGGTGACTGAAAAATAATACACCTATAGAACATATCCACGACTAAATTATAGTACAGAGAACATACCAAGCCAGCCAGGTGAGAGACAACAAAGATAAACAGAAATGTCATACAAATACGGATTGGTAGAAATGAAGAATAAACATGATACAAGAACAGAGTAAGAAAACGCCTGTTTGGGACACCTCAGAAAAAATAAAATTATAGTTAATAGGGACATAATGTAATAAACCAGATAGGGGGAATTGAAATAACATATGTGGCACCGAAATAACAAGGCTATAAAAGAGATATGAATACTCGGTGAGTGAAGGGGGCCATTAGTCTGAGGTAGCCAGCACTTCACACAGAAGACAAAATATATCATTGATTAATACATTAAATAATCATCAAACCTAGGTGGGAGGCGTTGGGAGCGCTGAGGGCGCCCAGTGGGGGTCACATGTGTGGGGGGAGAACCAGGGGGGCATTTCATGAAGCAGTTTGGTCGGATATTTTTCTGACAAACTGTTACAAGCTACTGAAATCCTTGCATATGATTGGCTGAGAGCAAATTTGTCCGACAACTTTGTTGGACAAAATGCTTCATGAAATGCCCCCCTGGACTGTTAATAGTCGGAGCAGTGGGGGCAGGTTCCTGGGGCAGAGGGGGAAGGGGGCTTCAGGAGGGGGTTCCTGCAGGGGGACACACGGGACATTTGGCCCAGGAGGCAATGAGAGTTCCTGTGGAATGTCTCTGCAGGTGTCTGGGGGGAAGCAAGTCTGTCTCATCTTCGTCAGACGTCTGGTGCTGGGGAGGAGCCACAAGGGGAACAGGGACCCTCATGCATTGTGATGTCTTTACACGATATGACGATTTTCTGAGCTGAGAGCCAATGAATTTGCGAATGTTACACCACCTGCCATCTATCGACGTTACAAGGTATCGAGGGCGTGTAGAGGACTTGCTGCGATCTGACCGGAGATAAACAAGGTCCCCAACTGCGAGAGGGTCATCATTGGGGAGGATGCGGGAGGGAGCCTTGGAACGCTCACTGTGGGGATGGTTCGAAAGGCACTGTTCATGTTGTGAAGAGACGAGGTCCACATCCGACAGTGGAATTTGGCTGTGCGTGAATTGGTCGCGCTGAGTCCACATTTCACGTGCTGAAAGGCCACACGAGCGAAGACGGCTATTGAGACGGGCAGTGGCGAGGGACAGGGACAAAGATGTCAGCGGTCCTCCGGAGGGCTCATGCCGCAGGATTTCATCTTTGAGTTCACGAATGGCCTTCTCAGCAACCGCGGGTTCTTATTGGGGTTCTTGGCGTGACCCACTTCAATGGAAAGGTGAAACTGGGCGAGCAGGGCATCATCTTGCAAGGAGGCGAAACCTGGGGCAGGGTCGGTGCGGATGACAGCAGGGGGCCCATCGAGCAGGCGAAGTTCCACACAGAGACGGATCAAGGCATCATGAAGAGTATCTCTGCGCTCATCTGGAAGGAAACAAGTGGCGGTGTAGGAAGTGCACATTCGCGGAGAAGTAGAATCAGTTGTTTCGAGCGCTTGATGACATCAGCGGCGAATGACGTACCCACGGCCGCGGGGGGATTGCCAGTGGTCTGAGGGACAACCGTGCGTGGAGCATTCCGCAGGGATGCACACTGATGGCAAGTGTCGGTGACACGTGTGATGGCAGAATCCATGTCCAGGGCAAAAAAATGCCGCTTGACAACTGTCTTGAGTTGGTGGTGGGTGGGATGGTCAAGTTGGAGATGGAGTGAAGTAAGCAGGATGATGATGCACTCGCGAGGTGACAGGAGAGCCTGTTCACGGCGGACAACCAACAGCCCATCACTAGCTGTGGTAGCAACACGGAGATAGCGTTTGACTTCTTTGATATTGGTCAGTTTCTTAGACGGTTGGGTGCCCTGGAGAAGGTGAGCGTGAGTGCGTCGCAAGTCTGGGCACTCAGATTGTATGCTGACCCACGCTGGCCAGGAAGTGAAGGGTAATTTCCGTTTCCCTGTGAGCACGTCCGTAGGGGACACTCTGTGAACAACAGAATCCTCTGTCTGACGAATGAAGAGGCATACCCGGTACCTGGCAAGAGGAATCAGTGCACTCTGGGGCATTCCTGCTAGCAAAATCTGAAGAAACATTGGCGGATCCGGCCAGATGGAGCACGGAACATTGGAACCGGCTAACTGTGGACAGGAAGGTTGACACACGTGGGCTGGCGGAGAACTCACCACGGCAGAGTTTTTCAAAAGCCTGTACACAGGGCTTGCTATCTGTGAGAATGCATGGCCGGTGCTAGGACTGCACAATGTAAGGGCTGAAATACTTGCAGGATGCTGCAATGGAAAGGGCGTCTATCTCACATGGGAGCCAAGTAACCTGCCGATCACGAAGTTTGGACCTAAAGAAACCAGCTACCTGTGGCTTTCCTTGTCGTGTTATGTAGAATGTGGCACCAATACCATGATCTTTGACAGCACCATCAGTAACAATCCAGAGCTGGTCGGATGGTCGGGGAAGGGTACTGGCGCGGGGGGAGGCTAAGGCTTCCTGAGCGGTCTTGAAAGATGAACGCAGGTCATCGGACCAATCAATGCGATCACTCGACTGACCAGCAGCAATCGCGGCGTCCAGTGGTGTGAGGAAAATAGCACAATGTTGGAGAACACGGGCGAGCATCTTATATGCGCACACGTGACCAATTCTAGAGGAGCTCCTCGGGGGTATCACCACCAATGAACAAGTCATCTGCAAGTTTCCCAACAATACCTTCCACAAGTAGATCCCCGAGCACACGACACATCAGCTCTTCAAGAGCAGTTTCTGAGCCTGGCATGCCCATGGCACAGCGTGTGTACACACGGACTCCACGATAGGGGGTTGCAACACCACAATACTTCATCGAGACCTTGGACAGGGGAATTTGATAACTAGATATATCGCTAGGCGACTGATATGCCTCCGCCATAATGCATGGTTCTCCTAATAGGTCTATAGTATAATGTCTTGACAATGTGTGATGACAGTTTCAAACAATTGGCAAAATATTAAAATGACAGGTTTGACACAAATGTGCTGAATGTTCACTTTCCTAGAACTAGGTTCAATTGGATGAATGATTAAAATGTCAGAGTGCAGGTATTTGGGGAACTGATGATTTTTACTTGACTTTTGACCCTTTTATAAGTTTATGCATTGAGTAATTTTTCAAGGTATTGAGAAAAAGTATAATTTCAGTATCAAATGGGAAAATAGCATTATCTAAACCTGGCCTTTGACCTTTGACCTCACAGTTCCAAAGAGAATCACTGTTAGGTTGAACATGCATAAATATGTAAGTTTCATGATGATACCTTGAGTTACTTTTGAGATATGGAGGAAAAAGTGCAATTCAGCACTTTCACTTGACCTTTGACCCTTTGACCTTTTGGCAAGAAACTTCCCACAGAATATATATTGGGTAATACATGTATACATCAAGTTAAAAAAAAAAAAACACCTTCATTCATTGCATAAATATAAGGAAAGTAGTGATATATTGAAGAGTTGACCTTGACCTTTGACCCCCCCTGACCTTTGACCCATGACCCCCAACTTCCCTAGATAATCACTGCCCATCGGTACAAGTATATATACTAAGTTCCATGAAGATACCTTGAACCATTTGCGAGATATGGAGAAAAATATGAAAGGACGGACGGACGGACGTACGGACGGACGACCCGAAAACATAATGCCTCCGGCCACTTCGTTGCGGAGGCATAAAAAGCATTGGTGAGATCTGTGGCAATGAGATGTTTCCATTGACCAATTTTTCTGAGGGTGGAATCCAAATCAGGCAAAGGGAGGGCTGAGGCTTGGCATAACGGCCTACATCGGCAAAATCTGTAACAAGCCGCCGTTGGCCTTCTTCACAAGGAAGGATGGATTCAGGTACTCAACAGAGATGCCCACATCCTCTGGGCAAGCAAACACACCCTGTTGTTCTAGTTCATCGAATTTCTCTTGGAGACCAACCAAAGAGTTACGGGAGTAAAGTGGCAAGTGACCCTTGCGTTGGGGAGGCTGAACCGGGCCCATGTTGACAATGGCCTCAAACGGGCCAACAGCACCATTATACCCAGTGAAGGCAGGGTCAAAAACATCATCGAACTCCGCATGGAGAGACTGAAAGTCATGTTTCGTACCAATGGGGATAATGCCATCAGGATCGAGCGATATCAGGTCAGAAAAACGACGCCCAGTATCACGTGAGACACCACTGGGCACGGGCCTATTGGGTACAGAGGGGTGGTCATCAGACTGAGGCTCTGGAGGAACGTAGACAGGACGAACCTGACAGAAATGTTCATGTTTACGAATCAGGCGGGGTTGAGGGGTAAGATTAGAGATACGCACTTTGCCTGCTACACTGGAGACCATGCACGGTTCAGGCCAAGATGGGTCAGTTGGGGGAACACCCTTTTGAGGGACAATCCTGGGCTCAAGGGCAAGTGTGTCATGAGACAATAGCTCATCAGGAACTGACAGCTCGACGAATTCACCAGGCAAAAGCACAGTAGACTGAGATGGGGCACGAAGGACATGAGCATGGCAAACTGCATGTGTCACATTGTCCGAAGGCCTGCGAGAACCATATGAAATGATCATGTCATCACCCACACAAACCTGGCGTTTAGCAGGACGAACCGACAAATCGTTGTGCTCCATAAATGGGGTACCTGCGAGAACCATGATCTACATCAAGATTATCAATGACCAAACCCTCAAACACAAATGACTTGCCGTCACGAGTGAAGGACAGAGTGGTCTCCCCAACAACATCAAGACCCATCAGCTTGATGAGCAGACTGCGAACTGGGTTTTATGACACCCTGGAGGGACTGGACAGTAGAAGCTCTGATCATGTTACCAGTAGCACCACTGTCGACAGTGATGCGAACAACCTGGTGCCCGCAAAACGCATCAAAATATGGAGACTGACAAACCTGGCCGATGAAGAGTCACTGGTAGCCGTGGAAAATTTATCATCCTTCGGAGGGACAGGCTCAGACAGGCAGACCTGTTCAACTTGGCACAAATCATCAATCTCATCATCAGACTCTAAAATATGTGCAACCTGGCGGGCCTTAGCAATGAATCGCCTGTCTGCTTCGGGTAAGTACGTACACTCACTTAAATAATGAGTGTCTGGCCGACGCGCTTCACGACAGAGAGGACAGTATTTACTATTGCGCTGGGGGGTGCGAGTCTGCGGATTGCGGCGACTGCGGGGCATTGGAGCATGCAGGGGACGTAGGCCTACAGGGCGCGGGGAAGGGGAGGTCAGGGTGCGCATAGCACGAGAACTCTCCGTGGTGTGGATTTCATCCAAAAGACTATCTAATGCCTGAGAGATTTAGGGTTTCAGTGAAGCTAAGGTACGAGAGCGCAATTCTGTCCCATAGCCCTGCTTGACCAGGCGAGGAAGATCTGAATGAATGAGTTGGAGCCAAGTGAGGACGATAAAGTTTTCCAAGGTGGGGGTAAGCTCCTCATCTTCGCTAACACGCTTACCATGGTGAGTTATGCCCCCTGCAGATGTGAGCAGGTTGTCTTCGATAAAGGCCACCAACCTTTGGAAAAGGTCCTCAGGACGCTCATCTGGCTCTAGTTTGATGTCACTGAAATCAAGAAAGTGAGCGCCGGTACTTTGAAACCCATAGTGAAGCCTGATCTTCCCCCAAATATCATTGAGGGAGGTGGAGGTCTTGACTATGGAATTGCGTGAGATAACGTGAGACAATAATTAGCAATCTGTCCGAGCATAAGCTCAAGCATACTGGCTTTCTGGTGTGCTGATTTTCGAGACCCGGTCGGGACGCTTTCTGGGTCATCAACAAATCCACGGAGTGAGCAAGATTGAGATTTTTGAGCCCATGAGCAATCGTCATCTAGGAACGGTGCAAAATTTGAGTCTAGGGTGAGAGTGTACACTAAGTTTTGTCGCCAATTTTCGAACGAATTGACTGTTTCACGTTTGGTGAGACACCATTGCTTGGGTGCTCTTGGAGCTGAGGCCATCACTAAAGCCTATAGGTGGGACCGTAATGTAAGAGAAAAACAAGGAACTTACACCAACTCTGGATCGTTGGCCGATTTGGAGCTCAGCAAGCTTAACGTCTGCTTGTGCAGGTGAAAACAAATCCTCAGGAGTAGGTAACGTTTCCAGAGCTGCCACCACGTAAATGAGAAGCAGACACAAATCGAGTTTCCGAGTAAACAGTCACCTTGAAGGCATTTAATAAAACACAGCTTCAGACCAGATAACCAGCAGTGTGATGCAGAGAATAACCATACGGTCACCATGAGATGGTGCTATGTAACAAGCTTAAATTGTAACATTGACAATCATTAACAGCACTGGCGGTGGAATTATCTTTATATTTTCTTATATCGTTCATATACTGTGCGTGACATCACAAACTGCTCATTCAGTGACTGCTGCACCGAAGCTGAAATTTGTGAACAGATTGTCCAATTTTCCTCAAACTTTGCTGATGTGTTTTTACTAATATAATAATATCTAATATTGCTGTATTCATTCAATCCACTTGCATATATGGGTTTCACTCTCATTTACTGGAAAATTTGGACACACCATATACTTCATGGTTACTTGAATTGTGTACTCGGCATTCCTTGTTTCATATGGATGCATATGACAAAGTGACTTATCTGAAGGTATAGTGAAGGTTAAAAGTTTCTGTGTCTTAAAAGATATGCAAAAACACAATTTCCTAGTTAAACTGTGTATGCAGAGGGGAAATATATCAAATAGCAATGCACAAACAAACACACAGAAATGAATACCAAAATACACCGAGTATTTTGAAATGCCCTTTATATGCGCTCTTTATTTACCCGGTTAATATTTGACTTTATTATTTAAATAATTTAAGTATAAAACGTAATAAACTATTTGTCTCATTTGTGACAAGTTCATTAAAGATCCATTCATACATCAAGACACATGTATATGGCAGTATTGCTTAGTCTACATAAGGGAGTGAATTCCGAAATACTAGTACAAGTGTACAAGCTTTAAGTACATCAATCATCACTTTCAGTATGTACAAAGGAATTTGAATTAGTTACCTCATGCAAAGTCTAAACATCTTAGGATTTTCTGAAATCTCATAATTTCTCTGCACAATAAAGTGACACAAACCAACAAAAAGGAATCTTACAGAGTGTTCACACACAGCATGGTGGCAAATACAAGTCAATCCATGATGATACAAATTAAAAAAGTAAAAACAAAAGAGCAACTTGGCTCAATGGTAATAATGACAGACCACTTGGAGGACGCCAGCCTATAGGAAGTACTGACAGCATACCGCAAAGGTAGTGCCTCATCCTCACAAATTTCACAGAGAAGTATGCAGTTGTTAAAACAATGCAATGCTACAAATAACATCTTCTGGAGACTTTACTTCCCCAAATATGCTTGAGGTTGAACTAGCAGTGGTGGAAACAGTACCAGGGCCCTGTTTCATACAGCTGTTCGTAAAGTTACGCATGAATTTACGAACAACTGGAATATGAAGTGCCTATATGTGTGCCATTTTTTTTTTCCTTACGTTTTAACAAAGTATGACTGTATGTCAATATTTCATCTATGATGAGGCAAAAATACACTGCCAACTAATAATGTGTGTTAAAATGTAAGAATAATCATTATCCGCAAATTTCAACTTTAGCTGTTGAAATCAACAAAGATTAGGAAACCCACTTGGCTTGCCACATTTAAGTCATTCGTAAAGTCATGCATAACTTTTACGAACAGCTTTTATTAATATGAAACAGGGCCCAGAAGTGATAGAATTAGATGTAGATGCTGCAGAAGCAGCATTGACAACGGCGATTATCAGGATATATTAGTCATCAATAAAGCCTAAAAGCGCCACGAGCATCTTCTTGATGGATTGTAGTGCTATAGAAGTACCATGCAGTATACACTATTATTATCATTAGAATTATTACTAAGGATGTTGATGCCATGATATTTATAGCAAGTGATAATGCTATCTATACTCAACTTACAATTGTGATGTTAGTAAATTTTATATACCTCATAATTGAGATTCTTATCACTAATTGGTCAAAAGTATATCATGTGACATTGTGCAGTTCCGTCTATCATTGTCTCAGGGTTTTGACTTTCTATCACGAGGGTTTTGGCTTTCTATTATTTGACCTTAGGTCAAATGTATGTAAACCCTTCGCGACTTTTACACACATAACAATTAGTGCACATAGACTTCAAGCGCGGTGTCCGCACCCTACAAAATACACTTTCTATTTTCCAAGGACGTTCACTAGACTATATGGTTACGTTGGTTACGCGCATCGCATCATACAAAACATGCACAATCATCACACTAGCTAGTGCACAGGAATGTTTCAACATGGCATAGCGAGCGCTCCTCCATGCTTTGAAGTGAATAGAATGCATGCAGAGCGAGAGGATTTGGCGCAGCTTCTAGGAAGCAGAGACAAATCTCAACATGCAATGTTGGAAATATCAAATTAAAACACGAGCGAAGGGGAGTTGGATACTGCAATCTTCTGTCATGATTTTGTGCAGGAGCTCACAGAAGGCCGCATGAGTTGTAGTCTAGGAACCCTACTGTACGAAAACAATGCACGCGATCGCTGTGCCCATTAGTATTTACATGTATATAGTTCTACGTTTAGAACTAGGCTTAGGGCTAGGCCTACTTCATATTTGACTAGCCCAAGATCTTGACACAGCTAGTTACTAGTTAGACAGCTAGTCATAACGATGAGGTATATAAAACAAATACTAACTGCTCTGTATTCGGATGGTGGTGGAGATTATCACTCCCTCGGTGCTTTTCATACCGACCCTTCCATCATCACCCCTCGGCTAACGCCTCAGGGAGACAGAAGGGTCGGTATGAAAAGCACCTTGGGAATGATAATTTCCACCATCATCCTCATGAGCAGTCAATATTTGTATACTACCTTCAATCATCAACATGTTCCACATCAATTACTACAAACTACATTTTTACCGAATAATGTCATTCTACATGGGTACATTGTGTACACGTATGTGTGTTGGCGAGAATTCATTACACAGTGGCAGGACTATTTCTGTTCTCACAGACAACAAGCACACAAACAATTTCTTACAAGAAATTTACATATAGAAGCATTTTGATTTTTTTTTTATTTCCCTGTAAAGCTGAATTTCCCAACATAGTGGCATAAAATATGATCAGTGTTGAGGCAAGGTCTTAATCACCAAGAATTCAAAATGATCGTCTGGCAGCTAGGTGCTGGCCCAAACAAGTAGAGATAAAATACAGCACACATAGTACTTACAAAGTGCTATACATTAAAAAAGCTACAAATGTTAGCTTTTTTCCTGTCTCACTGGAACATATATATGACATATTACAACTCCTTAGTAGCAAATATGATTTATACACTACTGTCTTTTATGGCAAATATTAGACCATAAGACAATGCACATCTTCACTTTATCACATACCAATTGTCCACACTCACAGAATTCCAAGTCAATCTCAGTTTGGAAATGGAGGTGCACATCCATCTCATATCTGTTCAGTTTCTAACCATGAACAAAGAAGGTGTATGCTTGTTTATTTGTTTGGTTTTTTTTTTTTTTTTTTGGGGGGGGGAGGGTTGTTTTTTGGTTTGTTTGTTTTTTGTTTGTTTGTTTGTTTTTGGGGGCGTTAAATTCAATTCCATTGTCATTGTGCATTTCTATGGTTGAAAGTACGTGTACAGTAGGCACCCTATGTGTTGATCATGAAAACACTCAAACATTGCCGTTTGAACATGATATGATGAGAACTGTCATGGTACAGCACTACGTCTGTCAGTGAACCCTCTTGAAAATAACAGCACTGCCATATAGTCTATAGCTGTACATGGGTCCAGGTTGTCAAGTACTGCCCTGGTAGATCTGAACCAATTGGTCTTAGTTGTAGGCACGTTGTGAGATGTATCGGGTGACAGACATGCAGGCACTATTGGCAAGGATCAAGTGGTAACCTTTTGACTCCAAGAAAGCGTGCGGCGGCCGATCTCCTTGCGCAGCATGTGCTTCTCTTGCTTCAGACGGTGAAACACAGTCTTGTTCTCGACAGCACGCCGCGATATGTTGGCCATCACATCCCGGCATGGGCCAAATGGAATGGACTTGTAGGTTAGGTATCCAGATTGGCCTGTATTTAATGGCAAAACACAAACACAGCACACCACAATAGTTGGTATAAGTCCTACTGTGCATTTGCATAAATAATTGATAGAATTGTGTTTGTTTTGAGTGAGATTCAGCACTGAAAATGCAAGAAAACATGGAGAAAATTGTAAGCCAGCCTGACATGTCCCGATAATAAGGAGATCACGAAACATGATGGTACGTGATGGTTGGATAACTGACATCGGCCAGGAAATATGTCATATGAAATAGACAGAGAGACAAACACAGATTGACTTACCTAAACCATATGACACATGATCACACATTCCCATGAGTTGACCAAACACAACACTGCCTTCCCCAGCTGGCAGTCCAAGTTCCCACATCCTTAAAGAACAAACATAAAAAGACAAAAAACAATGGGATAACAACAAAACATATCTGGATAATTGCACAGTTCTTAATTGTTTCAGAGCTTATACAAGAAGATTTAAAATGGAAGGAGGAAGTGTATCTATTCTAAATGGGTTTTGTAACTTTTGCTAAAAGTGAGGCAAAATACCACTAATGCTTCACCCGCTATATTAATTTACTCATTTTCAGAAACTAAGGCAAAATATAACAAAACAAAACCCTAGAAAAAATTAACTGCAATACAGCCTGGGCTGCATTTGCGTCTTAACACAGTCAATACATTCTGTCAGAAGTATGGCCATTAATTTACATTTAGATGAAGGTCACAGACCTCGCAAACATTCTGTCAAGAGTATACTGTATGTCCCAAAAAAAAATTACAACTGGACCCTCCGCAATGATATCTTTAAAAATAGTGAATCAATCCAAATACAAATTCAGGGTATGAAACTATAACTCATTGCCCACATCTTACAGAAAACCCCATTCGATTTGCTTCAGTGGTCAAAGAGAAATGAGGAATTTTGTACAGGATGTCAAGAATCTCTTCCCTCCAAGTTCTGTCTATTGTATTCACACACAAAAGCATCGAAGTGCTCAACTTGGAAGAATCAGACTCATGACATCAGAGATTCCAACTCTCCCGTTTTCGACGGGAGATCTCCCGCCGAAAACCCATTTTTGCAAAATCTCCCGTTCTCCCGCTTGAGATTCAATTCCTCCCGCCCTGGCTCTTTGTCTCCCGTTGGAAAGGATTTCTTACTTATTTCTATCGTATGTTGAAAAAATAAACCTTAGATAGCATCAGAAAGCATCTAGAACCCTAGGAACTTCGCACTTCGCACACATCAAGTTGGAGTCTCCCGTTTGCTAGGGGTTTCAGGTGGGAGAATCTCCAGATCAGAAGGTGCTTTGGGTTGGAGTCTCTGTGACATGTTTTACAACATTCCACATTTCTCTGTGACCGCTTAACCAAATTGAATGGGGTTTTCTGCAAAATAGAGCTAAGATGTTATATTTTAAGACCCTGAAGTAGCACTTAGACAGTTTAATCATATTGGGTGTTATCAATGCAAAAATTTGATTGTAATTTTTTTGGGGACATACTGTATATAGGTCCTTCATTCACTTTTAGATAAAGGTCATTCACCTCGGCAAACAATAATTACTAATCAATTCATTTCCCATTATAACAGGCAATGACACCACTGGACTCTTCATGGCTGTGAAGTTATGACTGGACAGATGAAAGAACAGGTAGAGAGAGGGATTGACTGACAAACTGAAAACTTGATGCCTCAGCACCTTTCTGGTGCAGAGGCATATAATTCATAAACAAATATTCCATTATCTGCCTAATCATATCTATCCCAGACCAAAATATCAATATATCAAAGGCAAAGTGAGCATCATTATTGAGCTGAAACATGTTTTCCTTCCCTTTACACACTCTTGAATATATATATATATATATATATATATATATATATATATATATATATATATATATATATATATATTGACAGCAAAACTGTTCTTACTGTTCTTGCACCGCCCCGCCATGTTGTGGTTTAGTCTTTTGATGTCAGTATATATATATATATATAATATATATATATATATATATATATATATATATATATATATATATATATATATATATAAATATATATATTTCACAATCACTCAAAATATTAGGAACCAGAGTATGATAGCAGAATGAATTTTTTGTTTGTGCAAAATTTACAGCAGATATTACCCAGCCTTTCTTTTCACATCATGCTGGTAATTTAAGTGTTCTTTCTTCATTTCTTGAAAAGGAAACCATGGCCATGGGGAATTCTTTTTATATTTCCTTGTTATCTTTGCATTCCTGTGACACCACCAACTGTTGTAGCTATTTTGCTAGCAATGAATGCAACCAAAACTTTGAAAATTCATGTATTTTGAATCGATTGTCTGATCTTCCTTAAATTTGACTGATGTGTTTGAATACTATTGCTGCATGTATCAGTTTGGGATAACTACCCTTAAAGGTAGGGAATCCCATTCGCATGCCTTAAATGAAGAGTTGTATAAATACAGTGGTATGTTGAAGAGGGTATCATTTTAGAAACTCCCATAAAGTATTGAAAGTGGAAGGTAACATTTAGTACATTTTTGTTGACCGTTAGATTTTGAATTGAATTTTTTCGGGGCTCACCGTAAATTCCAGTACATTACTAGGCTAGCTTTGCAGACCCATGCACTGCATGTGTGTCCATCATGTATATTTTGTGATGAAAGTTCATCAAAAATTACAAACATTTCTATATACATTCTTGCCACACACTCTCTATGTTATTACATCAGCTCTTATACTTTTAGATTTGTGTTTATAGATAAAAAATACAGAAGACTGCAACAAAAAGGCTTAAGTGTGGCTGACACACAGAACTACTGAGTAGTTGAGTTTTGTGCATTATTCAAAATGTAGATAACTGTTGACTTCCAAATTTCTCAGCAGTGGCCTAAACAAGTCCCCTGAGGTTCATATTGAATGTTTTGCTACATTTTGGGAGGTTTGTAAAAGGTATCCCCTACCTTTAATGGAAATATTCCCACAGTCATCACTTTATCACCGTATCTTACATACAATGCATCTAAGTGAGATTGTGACTGATATCAACGCACTTCATATGCAAAATGTAAAACTCATGAACTTTGTACTTCTTGGTCTCATTTAAATGAAACTGTTGCCATTTCTTTTGAATAACTTCGCTTTCACTATTCAGGCCAACCTGAGAGTAATAGAGTGAAGTTTTGTTTTAGAGCTACACCTCAGTATTTCCGCCACATACCTTTGCACTGCTTTTTGAACCGAATCTTCATTGTGGGTGGCAATGATGAAATTGACTCTTTCACCGCCACGTTCGGCGACCAAGTCCATGAGATGTGCCACCACGTGGTCATACATCGTGTTTGTGGCCTCATAGGTTGGATTGACAGGATCTGGCAGTAGGAGAAGTGGTCATCAAGCATCAGGTTGAATGTCAGAGAATAACTTCTAGACAGTAAGGTTAATCTTACCTGTCAGATGAATGCTTGATCGACTCAAAACAGGAAAGTAAAGTGACACAAGAAGCTGAACTTCCCTGGCACTATTCTTTCTTATCTGTTTGTCTATTTCACTATGAAGGTGTAAGAACTATGAATCTACACATCCACATGTTCTAGCTTCTAGACAGATCTAGCCCATACACAAAATGGAATGAAATTAAAATACATTGCAGATCTAAGCTCTAGCTGAGCTATGTTATTACCCACGCCGATCTATGTTATTACCCACGCCGATGAAAATCGGCAGGGGGTTATGTAAAGGGTTCCGTATGTTTGTTTGTTTGTTTGTTTGTTTGTTTGTTTGTGTACAAGATAACAAGAGAACGGGTAAACGGATTTGCACGAAATGTTATGGGGATGTTTGGATAATGGCAGGAAAGAATCGATTAGATTTTGAAGATAATCAGTTGACCCTTGCAAATTCTGTGTGACCTTGAAGTTTTGACCCCATGGTATAGTGACCATTCCGAAAATTTCCCGTTTCTCACTTTGCGATTTTCCGCTACCATACGAAAACATAAACTCCCCAACGATCCGACTTCGCTGCTCAAATGTTCGTAAGAATTCCGAAATTTACGTTTAGGCCTATTTGAGGGACTATGTCCTTCTAGATTTAGGAAAGTTCGTTCTCCGTCATCACAAACTGGCCCGTATTTTGATGATTTTTCAAATTAACATTGATTGTTTTTTTCGTTGGAGGAGCATTTTGCTCGGTCGCAGTCACACTGCACGATATGCGTGCTCAATGTCAATGCGTGTGCAAGGCCGCTGAAAATGCATCGCGCTCTACACTGTTGGTGCAAAATTGCACCGGGGACGTTGCGGCGCTCGTTGGTGGCCGAATACTGGTGCAGTAGACATTTGCATTCAACCCTTGCATTGAATAATTCCCGTAGACACTAATCATAGGGGTAATTGCCTAGGGGGTACGTAAATTTTGTTTTTCTTTTTTGCTTTTGTGGATACCATCAAAGACCGTACACTCATACGACCTTTGACATCATCACACTCTCGGCTTGCTATAATCAAAATATCCCGCAAGAAAACGGCGTATTTCTCGATTTTTAGCGCTTTTTCCGCGACCCGTCGCGTAGACAATACTCTTAAAACTGGACTTAATTCGCGCGCGCTTGGAAAAGTTCCGATTCTGCACTTTTGACGGTGGAATTTGGGATTTTCGATGGATTTTTGGAGGAGACTTAAGGACTTTCCTGTACGTGAATGAGTGTTAATACCGTATGTGTAATGATGTGATTTGCGTGTGATGTGACTGTAGAACCAAAGATCGTACACTTCAGTGTACGATCTTTGGTAGAACTCACTGGCTGGTGATAAAGCACACTGGCAATTAAGTGGCCGAATTCTGGTAGATGACCGAATGCACATTATGTTTACCCCGACTTTGTACTTAGGCGTGGGTCTGCCGCCTTTGACGGCCCCTCTCTAGTTTTCAATGTCACTGTTTCATCATCTTCAGAGATAGCCAGGCACCATTATTAGGAGAATGAAGGGAGACATTGTGGGTATAATAGCTTGCCAACTGTTATGAGCAACTGCTATTGTAAGAACTCGCAACCTCTGGTTAAGACCCCATGAGCCTTGCCCACTATACCGTACACACAGTGACTACCAGAGAGTTTGACAGCCATATATTGTTGCTTTTGTTTTAAAAGAATTCAATATGTCATTGTAGCCTTATTTTGTCAGGGTAGTGTGTCATTCATGAGGACTGAGGCATAAATCAACTTTCTGTTTTCTCTTTAACCTGTTGAGGACAAGTCCCGACTATATTCGGGCAGGTGTCTATGGGAAATGCATGTTGTAGCAAAATCAAACCATCCTCAACGGGTTAATATCACAGTCCTACTGCAGTGACTAAAATAGAACAAAAAATGTTGCAGTAAAAGGGGTCAGTGGATAGATTATACAGATAGCCTGCAAACTCTCTATAGCAGAGCTATGGAATAGCAAACAAACAAGTTTTGCTGGTTGATTTCCATTGTATTGGCACACAAAGAAACTATTGATTTTTTCATTCAGTCTGCCACCTGGGTATTAACACATACTATGTAGTACATTCAATGTTGAAATAAACCACCTGTTTATGACAACATTCTTTATACACACAACTTTGTTGTCTTTGATTCACTCTCGTTCTTATTGCAAGTTACTTTACTGTACAAAAGTCATGTTCACACACTAGGCTACACTATCATTGATAATAACCCAAATTATCTAACATAATTATATATATAATATAATTATCTAATAATAATTATCTAATATAACTACAAGTTAAGTTCACACAGTGCTTATCATCATCAATAATAAGACTCATACTTAGCTAACAACTACATTGTACCCGCATTCAATGACAAATCCAAAAAGCAGTGCACAGCATATGAAGGGATCCCAATTTCATGCATACTAAATATTTACTGGAAGTAATTCAGTGTTTAGAGGGGTCAAAACACTACTCACAAGCAACATACTATGGCGCTTCAGAGAGGGCACCCTGATTATCAATCTGCAAAGTATCACAACCACAAGATTTCTTGTGTTGAGCATATAGCAATAACTTCAATGTAACATCTACCAGTTCCATTCACACTGTCCTTGACTTAAAGTTAAAGACCCTGATTGGAGCACCGACATATCCTTAAAAGTCAGCTAACTACAAGTTGAACTTAAGTTAAGATAGCCACTTTTGAAGCTAAAAAATGAATGATAGCAAAAAGAGCCAGACATACATTTGTATGAATTGCCCACTGACCACGGACTGACCTTAAAGGTCCTGTGTACCTTTGGGAACAGTGATTTAAAAAAATTTTCAAGATATGACACTTCATGCATATGTGTAGGTCTGTTACACCACAGAACATCCTATCATATAACATTTTTGTGATAAAGCCTAAAATATAAGGAGATATCTGTACTTTTCTTGATAAACCGTAACTGTAGACGGTTTAGTCTGGAAACATTTTTATTATAACTACTGTTCACATTTAGTATATTCAACAGTACTTAACATCGAAGTTACTGATTCAAATTTTCACAGTGGTCGTTTCTATTCCTAACTCACATTTTAGAACTATTTTAAAGCACTAATGCTGGGTGTTTGTTTCATCTGCAAATGGTAAATTATGCCTTTAAGACCCTCTCAGCAACCCCTCTAAACTTGACCAGCAGAGAATGGCACAAACCTGTCAACCCTTGGGCCGCAGCCACACTCCGCTCATAGTCCATGTAGGCCCCCCTCACCACTTTGACACCAAACTGAAATCCTTCTGCATCAGCTACTGCAACACCAGCTGTCACATTCTGCATTGCACTCTGCCAAAACAAAATTTATTAAGTATAATATATAAAGAGAGAGAGAGAGAGAGCAATATAATTTGGTACATTTCAGTTTGTCTATTTCCTTTTTGCCACTCAGAAAAATAAACAAGGAAACAATTGCTTAGCCCATGATGGTACACTATTTCATAATACCATATGGCATATTGCAGGAGTGCTACATGTTGTAGGACACAGACTACACATAAGTCCTGGCAGGCTTGAATTAGTCCTGAGATGCACTAGTTTATTTACAGCTAGACTGCTTGCTCTCAGCACACTTAAGCACAATTAATGAATCTAATCTACATAACTATACAGCATATTGCATCTTTGCATATCTAAATTAACTAAGAGGACCAATAGAGGTAAAAGGAATGGAAGGGGCAAGCTAAAATGTATACAGAACCTGATTCACCAAAACCACCAATGAAAACAAACTGGATGAAGATAGCAACAAGCCGAGATCAATACTTATCACAAAATATATTGAACAAAAGAATTGGATGTGAGGTGCAATGGATGAACACATCTGAACAGGAAAGGAATGAAGGTGATGAGACAGAGAGATTAGAGGTCAGTGAGAAGGAGATATCCAAAAGGAAACACTAATATCAGCTTTGCTGTCTTTATATAGCATCATACATTGATCAGCCTCAAGTGAGTGATGCCAGAGTTAAGCCCCGTTTACACCGAGTACGGTACGGGTAAAGGGCCAGGTTTTTGCTATGGTGCTCCAAAAGGAACCATGTCTGGTTCCGTTACAATGTCACTTGCCCACTAATAATTTTGTTACAAACTTAAACTTCTACCGTTGATTTTTTTTTTTTTGCTCTTAATCTAATTGATTTACTGATAATATCTTTTTAACAGAACCAGACATGGTTCCTTTTGGCGCACTATAGCAAAAGTCTGGCCCATTGCCCGTACTGTGCTCAGTTTAAACGTGCCCTTAATCTTGTTACATAACTTAGCTTTCATAAATAGCAAGCATCCTAGACTGTTCTGAGACTCACCTTGAGGTAACACTGATAAGTATTCCAGACAGTCGGCTGTGAAGCATTGTACTTTTTCATCAGAGCGAAGGAAATGAGGCTGATGGCCTCGTTGGTGCAGAAAAACTCAGCATCCACCAAGACCCGCACCTTCTTTTGCACGGCCCTCTGGTTCACAGCAAACAAATGAAGAGTTTTGTCGCAAAACTGGTTAAGTGTCATTTCAAGATAGAGTAAAATAAAGCCTTTCCAGTGATACCTCACTTGTTACATTGCAAGAAATATTGTTGAAGTTATGATTACAGTTATCCCAAAACTTGTTATTGTTCCTTGTTTTTAATCAGCTCTAATCACAAGAATCTCAAATTAACAAGAATGGAGTTATCACTTTTTTCTGATCAAACTCCTCAAATGTGGATCCAAAACGCTATCAGTCATGAGGGTATTGATAATTCCTCTTCACTGGATGATAGTTGTATTTATTATTATGTTCGAGTGAATTTGAAAAGACAGGGGAAGATTTGAGCAAACATAGCAAGCAAAACAAACAGTGTTAGAAGTCTCAATATTAGTAATAGAAATAGTCATGGTATTCCAGATTCACATTTTTCACAAATTGGTGATTTTGGTCACAACCTGAACTCACAACCACACATAGAGGCAATTATCAGTTCACAGCTGTGTAATTACATTGTACATTAAAATGACCACATTTTTTGCTTTTGTTTTTGTTTTGTTTTTGTCAATGATTTTGCAACTATAACTTCTTCCTAGTCACCACAGCTAGGCAATTACAACACTACAGTGTTTTAATTTATTTGAAGGCTAAAACTTTATTCTCTTTAGTTTCAATGAATTTCTATGCAGGCCAGTGGAAGACACGAAAGGATCGAAACAAGGCAAGTGCCATAATGTGTCTCACCTATTTGCGTACAAGAAATTGTATGCAAATGGGATATACCACAGATAAAAAAAAAGATATAACAGATAAAAAGAGATATAAAAGGGTAAAAATTTATGGCAAAAAAGAAACATGCCATAAAAACTTAACATTGGGCCCTTAAAGTTCATTGACCCCTGCCTGTGACCTTTAACCTTGTGGTGACCATCCACTCCCCAAGGGACATCTACCATCCAAGTTTAGTCACAAATGGAGTTATGGATCAAAAGTTATGACCCATAATAGAAACGCACCATAAAAACTGAACATTGGGCTCTAAAAGTTCATTGACCCCTGCCTGTGACCTTTGACCTTGTGGAGACCATCCACTCCCCAAGGGACATCTACCATCCAAGTTTAGTCACAAATGGAGTTATGGATCAAAAGTTATGACCCATATAATAGAAACGCGCCATAAAAACTTAACATTGGGCCCTAAAAGTTCGTTGACCCCTGCTTGTGACCTTTGACCTTGTGGAGACCATCCACTCCCCAAGGGACATCTACCATCCACGTTTAGTCACAAATGGAGTTATGGATCAAAAGTTATGACCCATAATAGAAACGCGCCATAAAAACTTAACACTGGGCTCTAAAAGTTCGTTGACCCCTGCTTGTGACCTTTGCCCTTGTGGTGACCATCCACTCCCCAAGGGACATCTACCATCCAAGTTTGGTCACAAATGGAGTTACGGATCAAAAGTTATGACCCATGATAGAAACACGCCATAAAAACTTAAAGGACAAGTTCACCTTCATGTACATGCGGATTGAGTGAATGCAACAATATTAATAGAACGCATCAGTGAAAGTTTGAGGAAAATCCGACAATCCGTTCAAAAGTTACTAATATTTTAAGTATCTGCACAGTCACTGCTGGAAGAGAAGACTACTACAGTGTATGATGTCACATGCGCACAACTATATAAGTAAAATAAAAAGAGAATTTCACAAAACTTTACTTTTTGAATAAAGTGCACATTTCTTTGACTTGCTACTGACGTATGTTAAGGGTAATATTATTCCCCCTGCCTTCTGAAAGAGAGAAATCGAGTGTTCTTTCATTATGCGAGAAAAATGGAAATATGTTGAATTTTCTTTATTCTTTCTTTATATCCTTGAACTCATGTGACATCAAGAGCTATAGTAGTCTTTTCATCCAGCCATGACTGAGCAGAAACTTCAAAAATTCATAACTTTTTAACAGATTGTCTGATTTTTCTCAAACTCTCACTGATGTGTTCTAATATTGCTGCATTCACTCAACCCACATGTCTATGAAGGTGAACTTGTCCTTTAACATTGGCCTCTAAAAGTTTGTTGACCTCTGCTTGTGACATTTGACCTTGTGGTGACCATCCACTCCCCAAGGGACATTTACCATCCAAGTTTGGTCACAAATGGAGTTATGGATCAAAAGTTATGATCCATGAAGTTTTGTAGCGTTACGGACAGACGACGGAGGGACGCCGCAGGCGATCCCTTAGTCTCCCCTCACCTCCGGTGGGCTCGACAATAAAACTACCATAATCAAAGGTTGTGACCAAGATCACCATTTAATGAAGACACATGAAATTGGGAAAAAAAATCCTTAAACTTTTGCATTAGACTGGTAAAACTTCAATTACTGTTTATTTGCATTAATTCAACTTATGTAACATTTTCAACTTGAATGTGAGGTCAATTCTACAATCTCCCATAATCTATACTGGAAGAGAACTGGGTCAATAGACTCTTGCCGTCAGTGCTTAGATCAGCAAAAAGATATGTTCCTATTTGTTTTTCAAACCACGTATGGGAAGTGGTTTCGAGGGCACATTTGGCCTCAGGATGGACACACTGCATGCTGTAGAGGGGATATGAGATATGGCTAGATCAAAGTACAAAAAACGTGTGAACATATATGTTTTTAGGTCATGCTATGTGGCATAACCTAGTAATATCCTGTCATAATGTGTGCATTTATAACATGCAGGCATATTATGTGCAAAGTGTAAGTTGACGGCATGCACAATTGGTAATTTACTGAGGGCAACCAGTTACTGCAATGACAGATAAATGGCAATGGAAGATTCTTGGATGGATGAGTACATGTAGGTGGCATTATCAGATTAGTAACTTTGTTTTGGAAACAGCTCTAAAATGTACAAACTAACACAAATTTGAACTCCAATTTTAAGGGGTAAAAATAAGTTCTGGATTACAGATCTCAAGTTAACTCCTTACATGGCAAAGGCTGAAGCCCTGGTATCATGTTTTCTATCATCTGCATTATTAGATGATCTCTAATGTACCGCACAATCTGAATATTCATTGAGTTTGTTGGCAGGACAAGGTTGACTATACATGTATCTCTGTTCTTGTGTTTGTGTAGATATGAATTGAAGAGTCTGTGTACACATACTTGATGCTCATATATTCTAAACAAACATAGATATAGTACTATACTCAGTATTCAATGTTACATACTTCCAATCCAGGCACTGTGACAAAATGTTTGTAATGATACAAAGAACTGTTACAACACAGAGTTGACTCGTAGGAATTCAGAGAGCTATGCTGCCATACTTTGACAAAAGAAAGCAGGTTATAAAAGAGAGTTTTGTAGTAAATGGGCAAAACGTGTTTCTCTCTTAGATGTATGTGTGCAATTCCTTCCTTTTGACCCCTAATATTTCATAATTCAATAGACAGAGACATTATTTTGCTGCTGACAGATTAAGCATGCCTTAAATGTGAGCCCTTCATGCTGTCATACTGGTAGATAATCGTTTCAGCAGCAAATATCTTTACAACCTCACTGGAGTTGAACCAGTTGAAATCTGCTGAAAGAAAAAGCTGCACTATTCATTTTTAAGCAGCTGCATAACATGTTACCACTGTTTTGATGTGATGAAATAACAGTGACAAAGAATGCACATTGCCCCAGAAATTCACACAATATCCTCAAACTGGAAAAAAAAAAACATAACAAACTTCATAAAACACGGATGTATTCATACTGGTATAAGTATATTTAAAGATATTAAAAAAATGTATAATATTAGACAGTCTGAATTGAATTCCTTTAATTACAAATGCTCTTGATTCAGTCAAGTGCGGCTTCTTTCATACATGTGCGCTAGAGGTGATATGAAAGTGTTTAATCTAACCTGAAGAAGACAAATGATCATTTTTTATTTTATTTTGCTTTTCACAGCATGTTTATTCTTTGTTTTGCTATGATGTGTTTTGTTTCTTTGTTGACATATGCATCACCTCTATGTTTGCATTGATTTTGGGTGGTTTTTTTTTTTCTGTATCTTTGATTTGTTTTGTTCATGTCAACTATTTTGTTTCACAGCCTCTATGAAAAGACAGCCTCTTGGTTGATTGAGGCTTTCAACCCAGTGACTAAATAAAACAAACAAACAAACAAAATGTATCAGAAAGAGAAAAACTCAATTTCTAATTAAAAAAAGAATGTCACTTTCTTCTTTTTATCAAAGTAGGGCAGTATTGCCAAGAGATTACTAGGACAGCAAAACCTTCAAATGTGTGATGTGGCCATAAAACTGATATTACGGATTTGTTATCAAAGAACATAGTTGCATTGCAATAAAGCTTGAATAAAGTCCCTGAATATTGAATCCCAGAAAACAGAAACCAGATAAACATGACTTTAAGAACATGGCCTTCAAAGTTCAAATGCAGTTAAGTATGATAGAGAAAAAGCATTGAAACATATTATGTCCACTCAAAATGCAATTGAAACAATGTTTCATATTACAAAAAAAATTAAATGTTAGCCTTTTAGATATAGAAAGGAGGGGGTTAAACTATCAGACTTTTTGATCTCTAAACCAGCAGCTGTAATGTTTTGAACGTAACAGAAACATGATGATGGTTCCTGAGGTTATGCTATGGATTCATAAGGATGTATCTGAATATCTTAAGGTATCTCAATTGTGTGTATTAACAGCTGAAGTACACTTACCTGTAAGATGGCTTCAAACCGCCGAAGAGCAAGTCTTAAGTGGTTCATTTCATTCTCTGTCAGCTCTGGGATTTCCTGAAACATGATTATGCCAAATCTACATCTCATCTTTTCAAAAACACTTTTCATTCACAGTCTGAATTACAAGCTATCAACACCACATCACAATCACTCCATTATGATCCATTTTCTTGATCTATGTCTTCACAACTGGAAAATCTTACACAAGTCATATACTACAGGGACGGATCCAGGAATTCTGTAAAGGGGGGCGCAACTAATATTTCTGGTGCCACTTCCGGGTTTCATTTAACTTTTTTTTTCTTTTTAACAAAAAAATAAAGGGGGGGGGGGAGTGCGCAGGTTGCGCCCCCCTCTGGATCCGCCACTGTACTACACTCATAGATAACTGAAATGGTCTTCTACTCATGTTGCAGGTCAATGAACTGGATGGGTTTGGCAATTCCAGAATTTGCCCAACATCTTTATTTGAATTCCCAGCAGGATCAAATAGGACAGGCCACTCCAGACCTCATATTGATCACTTTAATTTTGAATCTATGAATTTACCACCACACCAGTAGTCCTTGATATATGTCTACTTAATAATTTCATTAACATCAACAACCTGTCACTTCACAATAGAATTTAGTAGTTGTGGGCCTGAGAGGGTGAAAAAGAAGAACCTTATCAGGTGCAGGAAATTTCCATTCTAAATAATGAAAGACAAATGTGCTATGGAATATTTTGTCAGTATTGAACAGTCTTAATGAATACAGCTCCATGGTTGGTCATAAAGCAATCACATGAAATACAACAAGAATCAAAATTGTTACATTGCGAGAAGTGACATCAATGTAAGCTGATACAATTCAAGAATCTGACTGGCTGCCAATGGGGCTTTAATGAAATAATGTGTATTTATGTGGGAAACATTAAAAAAAAAACATACAATATTGCCTTGTCTATTCAAATGTAAATTAAAATAACAATTATTGGCAGTCCCTTGGGACTTCTAAATATACTCCCCTTGAGACAACATTTTCCCTCAGCACTTCACGCTTTGAGAAAATTTCATCTCTGGTGAATATTTAACTCTCACAGGAAAATCTGGTTTAATATTACACCTCAGAAAAAGCAATATTTGTATACTATAATGTATTCTGTAGCAAAGAGATTCAATCAGAGGGATGACACTACTGGGGGCATGTCATGTTAGAACACATCTAATTAGGGCATCATATTAGGTACACTATCTACTCCAGCAGGTTTAATATATGACCCTGCATCATGTTGAAATTTTCAGGCATTTCGCGCAACCAGAAACTAGCGCGAAAATAAAAGCATGCGAATGTTTTTGCTTGCCATATATTCCAGTAGTTGATGTCTTGATTCCACGGATTTAAAAACCTTCGAAACTCATCTTACCCGGCTAAGCGCAAAAAATTAGTCTTGCGAAAATATCCACTTTAACAGTATAACTAAATACAAGTGGACTTACCTAACCTATCTAAATAGCGTAAAGAAAGCACATATTCTGGAAAACTATTTACTGAGAAAAGAGGCTTTCAAAGTTAGGATCTATTCAAGTACTTAATCTGCACCTGTGCAATGAACGGGAAAAAAAAAAAACAGAATGAAAAACTCTGTGAAAACCGCAATTAAGGGATTACAAATTTAAGCTGAAATTTTGCTCAATAACTAAGCCTATTCTATTCCTGACTGATACCAAGTTTAAATGCAGTCAGAGGATTATCCTTTCAAGAGTGATCAGCATTGATAGTGAGGGGTGTCTAAAGGGTCTTTTAGAAATGAAAAGGGGCCTCTGAGACATGCCAAATCACAATATTCTATTCTATTCTATTCTACAAAAAGTGTTCTAGAAAAATTGCAAAAAACACAACTTGCCAATTGTTTTATGATCCCAAACTTTAGAATTATGTAGACGAAGAATTGCTCTTTCGGAAAATATCAAGAACTGAAGATTGACTGAGTGGACCAATGTCACCTATTTTGAGTCTTCACGTAAAATCAGGGTGTGCTACTTTTTGTTGGTTTAGTGAAGCACGGTCACATACATTTATATAAAATACACACTGTATTCTTGTGTTAATGGTCTCCTAACTGTTTTTACTAGCTAAATATACATTTTTATAGGATCTATACACTACAATAATTAGTTAGCTAATTAGTTGCATCCATACACACAGGCATATAAGCTTGTAAACTTTTTGCTCACCAACTTACCATCTGCAATAACACAATCAACAGTCTTGGAATCAGCAGTATTGAAAAAATATAATGTATGCTTTTAAACATGACATAACTTGCCTCCAAATGCCCATCCAGGCCACTTCTAAAATTGGCAAGACCAACCGGATTATCAGTCAGGAAACTGCGGTCCAGGTTTCTCAACACCTCTGAAATTTTAGCCTGGAATTGAACAAATTAAAACAGGAGGTTGTTTCTGCTCCTAAACCTAACAGTTATGTTTTTCATAACGCTGCTACGTATCTAAATAATGTCTCACATACAAAAGTACCTGGATAATAGATCGAAAATGATATTTTGCAAGAAACAAAAGCTTGAAATTACAGGAATTCACACTGCTGACAATGGCAGACAGTGAAGGTCAACGACTCAAATTTTTGTTGGTAGTCTCGTCACGTGATAGCTCTGGACAGATTGTACACGTTCCCTATGGTAGCAATTGTGACTGGGTAGTCTAACTTTACTGCAAAAGTGCATCAGGACTGCTCAACCAATGAACAAGATCTTTATATCATAAAAATGGGCAGAATCTCTGCTTTCTGTAACTGTGCACCCCAAGTTCGTGCGACCTCCTGTTCCCGAGATATCCCGTGTGGAAGAATTGCAAGATGGCAAAATATGTTCAAATTCGCCAAATTTGGACTGTTCACCATAGACAAATCTACTCATAAGGTACTTTTCTAATCAAAAGTGCGTCACTGCTACAAATGTTACAAAAATGATACACATAAATAATCCCTGAACTGTACACTTTCAGAATCTGGGCACCCCAAGTCTGCCACTTTAATAGTTTAAAAGTTATGGCAGATTTTGTGGAAAGACGCGTCGATTATTGACCCGTTTTACGTGTTGTAGCGTTCGTGCAGAAGTGCGGATTCGCAGATGACCAAAATTTTTCAATATGCTTGCAAAGCTTTGGAATCTGGATCACCACCAGTCCCAACATGTCCGGATAACTGAAGTTAGACTGTATTTCAACACGAAATTTTACAACATGAGTCCACATATGGGACTGTGGCACTGTTGTACATAACTGTATCATTTCTTTGCGTCACTCTGAAGTTTGGATGGCTTACTAAACATCAAATGATGAATTTAATGGCTCTAAATGTTTCGGGCAACGTCTTCAAAATGCAAAGAATTCACAACTTACCAACACAGAAGCTTTAACATACGCAGTTGCTTTCAGCTGAGAAAGTAGAGGCCGACCTGATATGCCTACTTCAGCTTGCATGTCAAGACACAGCAGCATTGTGCTAACATTTCCATCATAAACGTCCTCCCTGATCCTAGGCAGGAGAGAATAATATCAAAATCTCAGAGTAATGTAATATCATACATGGCAATATAAAGTCATTGTACCCATGTTGGGTATCTAGATTTATCAATGGTGAGAATGCATTAAGAACAGTACGGTAGAATGTGGTCTTTTGAATGAATATATTCATGCTTCCTTTTCAGCCTTGCAAATTATATTTTTTTACATTTGGAACAATTTGAAACATTCAACCCACGGTACAAACATTTGTAAAGGGTATAGGTTTTCCTTTACTTTTGCTGAACAGATAACATGAATTAAGGTGCCAAACACAATATTTCCTATAATTCTAGAGATTGTCATGGTTTCAATGAGTATAAGTCTTATTAATATATATATAAAATCAGTTTAATAATCAGTTTGCTAAAATGAGACAAAACTATCATGATTAATCTCCATATCAATAACATTATGAAAAGTATAGCACTATCACAACACATCTGACAGTGACATTATGTCTTAGGTATTTAAACTAGAAATATCACTCAATGTGATTGATACCCCCACCTATTTACATTGAAGGATTTAGCTCAACCAGCAATTACTTTGTATGCCTTTTATTGAAAAAAAAAAAACATTGTTACCATGGTAATGTATTGTTCAACATTGAATAAATGTACATTTTGCTCACAGTAGTGTAGCCCGTCTATATGTCAAAAATTCGACCTTGATTTTTCCGAGAAAATGGGAAAAAATGAGAGTAATAAATATAAAAATAGTATCGCTATGTATTTTGTTGAAAATCAGGTCACGTACTTTGGAGAGGTCAGAGAGCTTATAGTAATAATGTAGCCTTGAAAATAGGGAGGAGCGGGCAAATCAGAAAGTGAGAAAAAGAAAATTATGAATGTATCGATAAATTTATAGTATTGATGCTGAGTTGATAAAAATTTGTTTTGACGGGATAAAGCCCGTAGAGCTGCTGGAGGAACGAGAGCAATGTGAGGAAGAAATGTGCGGGTACGAAGTGTACACTGATGAGCGCTGGACATATCAGACAGTGACCGACGGTCAGAGCAGACAGCCAGTGAAACAGTATATCATGAATGGACGAAGTCTAAGCGAGTGAAACAGTATCGTCTGCTGGAGGAACGAGAGCAATGTGATGAAGAAATGTGCGGGTACGAAGTGTGCACTGATGAGCGCCGGACATATCAGACAGTGACCGACGGTCATAGCAGACAGCCAGTGAAACAGTATATCATATGACTGGACGAAGTCTAAGCGAGTGAAACAGTATCGTCTACTGTAAAATGTGAGGGTAAGAGGTGTACTCTGATGACCGACGGGCATATGAGACAGCGAGTGTATACAGAATATGACTGTCACGATAAATACGTAGTATTGAGGCAGAGTTGATAAACATTTGTTTTTGAGGGAGTATATAGGTATTGTGGACGTGCTCGCACTGACACGTTAAGAGTGACACGAGAGAACATGAATCGATATCTGAATGACATTTATTTCAATCCAGAACACGAAGCCAGTTTTGGCGGGGTAGAAAAATTGTACAAGTTCGTGCGAGAAGATGGTCGATATCGCTTAAGTAGGAAACAAATACGAGAATGGTTAGAGGGTATTGACACCTACACGTTGCACAAACCGGCCAGACGTCGGTTTAGTAGAAGCAGAGTCATTGTTGGCGGTATGGATGATCAGTGGCAAATGGATTTGGTAGATATGTCTGCGCTCTCCCGTTACAATTCGGGGTATAGGTATCTCCTTACATGTATAGACATTTTGTCTAAATTTGCCTGGGTAGTGCCCATCAAAGACAAACGTGGCAAAAGCTTGGTCAGTGCTCTGAAAATTATCTTCAAAACGCAGAGGTCTCCGCTAAAGATTCAAACGGACAAAGGCACTGAATTTACCAACAGAATATTTCAAGCCTTCTTGAAAGAGAAAGACATTGAGTTTTTTACAACTGAAAACGAAACCAAGGCTAGTGTCGTCGAACGTTTTAACAGAACGTTGAAAGAAAAGATGTGGAAATATTTTACTCACTCCAACACGTTGAAGTATACCCGCATACTCCCGAAACTCCTCCGAGCCTACAATAATGCCCAGCACCGTTCGATCAAAACAAAACCCGTGCTCGTCACCAAGAAAAATGAAGGTATCATCTGGCAGCGATTGTATGGTGATCAATCATGGGCATTACGTAAACAAAACAGACCTCGCTACGAAAAAGGTGAAAGAGTACGCATCAGTAAGATGAAACGAACTTTTGAAAAGGGGTACCTCCCCAACTGGACAGAGGAAGTGTACACAGTGTCTGGTCGTAAACATCGTGATTTACCCGTCTATCATTTAACCGATGATAATAACGAACAATTGAAAGGTACATTTTACGAACCTGAATTGCAGAGGGTGCGTAAGGACAAGGCGGACATGTATAGGGTGGAAAAGATACTGAGACGGCGAAAGCGAGGGGGTAAAACCGAATATTTCGTGAAATTTCTAGGCTATCCAGACACGTTTAATGCTTGGGTAGATAACATCGATAAAACCTATCGCAATTGAGGGAGGGCATCATTTTGACGAAAGAATCAGTATGGAAGGCGAGGAACAATTTTACGTGACTCTACCCAGTAATAGTTCGTTCGATTATTTTCCGGATAATACAGTCACCAGTTTTAAGACTAAATTAGCCGCGCCGCTCATATTTCACGCGCAGTGGGAGGTGGCATTGGTGGAAATAATTTATCCCTATTCTTGGTATAACGTGAATATTACGAACAACACATTTCAATTTCTACTGTCCGAAGAGGTGGTCAGCCATTGCGTTATACCTGAAGGACATTACAAAGATATAGGTAGTATATGCGAGGCACTGACAGCTGCTCTACCTGAACGATTTCGTAACAACTTCACTGTACAACGCGATTCGAGCTCGGGCAAAGTTATTTTTGATTTCGATCAAGTCAGCGCCATACAGTTAAGCGAGGGATTAGGTTACCTGTTGGGATTTCCCCGCGGCATCATTCGCGGTCACGCACAGGCGCCTTTTTCTCCGAACGTGAATGGAGGGATCAATACACTTTATCTGTATACGGACGTGATTTGCAATCAGCCCGTGGGTGACATCAGTGCCCCTCTCCTGAGAATTGTTCCCGTTCCCCACAGAAGGGCTGGTGAGATCGTCACGTTTACTTACCAAACCCCTCACTATCTGCCCGTAAAATCAAAATACATAGACACTATACAAGTTGATATAAGAAGTGACTTTGGGGAAAAAGTGCCATTTCAGTCCGGAAAGTTGGTAATTAAACTCCATTTTAGAGCTTGTCGTTATCTACATTAACGGTGTAATGCCGCGCCATCGAGAACAAGTGTGGTCTCATCCCCAGTATGGGAGTGGATCTCTGCCCTATTTTCGAGGGGCGAGAGTGCAACGGGGATATGGGCTGGGAAGTATGCTTAAAGGTATCTGGAAATCGGCCGTACCACTCCTGAAAGCTGGTACAAAGTACTTGGGGAAAAGAGCGTTGCAAACAGGTGTTAATGTAGCTCAAGATGTCATGGCGGGAAAAAGTTTGAAAACTGCTTCGGCCGCACAAGCGAAAAAAATTAAACGTCGGATGGTCGAGAGTATGGACGCACCTCCTGTGAAAAGAAAGACGAAGAAGAAGAATGACAAGAAAGTGAATAAAAAGACCAGACGTAAGAAGAAGGCATTCATTTACACTGGCTCTCGACCGGTGAAAAGAAGCAACGATATTTTTGATCGGTCCTGATCACTCTATTACTATTTTTAACCGAAGACAGAGAGTGAAAGCTAAAGTTGAGGGCATAATGGAAAAGCTACACAAGTTATCGTGCGACTGTTCTAAATCGGAAATTGACCTGTTCAGCATCCCCCCGACTCAGACGACCATAGAGCAAGGAAAATGGGTCGAGTTCTTCCCCGTGACGAGCATAGCCGATGCCACGCCCATACAATTTCATCTGCAAAGTTCGCCGGAAGAGTATACTGATCTTTCTCAAACGCTGCTACATCTCAAGGCGAAAGTTGTTAATGCGGATGGTACCGCCCTCACCGATGAATCCTCTGTAGCACCAGTCAATCTTTTTCTACATTCGCTCTTCAGCGAGGTAGATGTGATGTTCAACGATACACTCATCACCCCTTCCACGAACACCTATCCTTATAGAGCTATGTTCGAAAATCTTCTCACCTACGGTCGCGATGCAAAATTGTCGCAGCTAACTTCGTCCTTGTTTTACAAAGACACGGCGGGATATATGGAAATCAATGATCCTCTGGCCTCGAGTAATACCAACGAAGGGCTGAATAAACGCCACGAGTTTACCAAATTGTCTAAAACGGTAGACATGGTAGGAAGGCTACACGTGGATGCATCGTTCCAAGATCGGTTGATTATGGGAGGGGTGGACATTAAATTCAAACTTCATCGCAGCAAGAACGCATTTAGTCTCATGTCGTCTACCCCTGAAGCAAGCTACAAAGTCAAAATCACCGAAGCCAGTCTCTTGGTGAGACGCGTGAAATTGAGCCCGACCACATCGCTACTGCACGCTAAAACATTGGAAACGGAAACGGCCAAGTATCCTATCAGACGAGTCGTGACAACCTCTTTTTCTATTCCTAAAGGACAGTTGTCTTTTACCCGAGAGAGCCTGGTTATAGGACAGATTCCCAAGCGAATGGTGATTGGTTGTGTCAGTAACACGGCTTACAATGGATCTTACGCCAGAAATCCCTTCAATTTTCATCATTATGACCTGAATTACATAGCGTTGTATGCTAATTCAGAACAAGTTCCGTGGAAACCGCTCCGTCCTCAGTTTACTGGATCTTCCCCCAATTACATCTTGGCCTATCAGACTCTGTTTTCTGGTACCAATAGTATGTTTCACGACAAGGGAAATCATATCACTAGAGACGACTACGGAAAGGGATACGCCCTCTACGCCTTTGATTTGACCCCAGATCTGTCGACCGACGATTACTTTCAACCCAAGACTTCCGGATCAGTTCGACTGGAATTGACTTTTGCTTCTCCCCTGTCCGAAACTGTGAATGTCGTCGTTTATTCCGAATTTGAATCTATCTTAGAAGTTGATCGTAATCGTAATGTCACTCTCGACTATGGTAATTAGATATCTGTCGAGATGAACACGCGTGAACTCTTGGGAGTTGTTCAGAAAGAACCCAAACTAAACGGGACTTTTGTTGGTGTTTTTCCCGCCGATAAATTACCAGTTTTAGCCACGAGAAGAAGAAGGAATGGAAGAAAAAGAAGAAGAGAGACTGAGAAAAAAACCGTGTCATTGATTGCGAATGTAGATGGTCACAGAGAAATAGGTTCTCATTGGATTGCTATTTACATCGACAGTAGAGGGCGTGGTGAATTTTTTGATTCATATGGTAGACACCCTACTTTATGTTCGCCCTACTTTACCAAGTTTTTGAATGTCAATGCCGATGTGTGGACGTACAATAGAAAATCGCTACAATCCAGCTGGTCTACAGTGTGTGGGCAGTACTGTCTTTATTATCTTATACGTAGAGCCAGAGGTGATTCGATGAGTAGCATTTTGTCTGAATTTAATTCTCGCACACGGGGGCAGAATGATCAGAGAGTGTACCATTACATCAACAATTATTTACACTCTCCGCCACCACTAGTAGATGCGAATTTTCTGTACAATCAAATAGCAAAGTCGTGGATGTTGAAATAGATGCTATGCTATGAAAGATATGCTGGTTCTAACGTGGTACGTCAAAGCATGCCGTAGTAATTAGATGTCTGACTGTACTGCTACATAATAACCTAACGAAGCGTGTTGTCTTTGGTACCCTCATAAGTACCGCGAAGCTGTTCATATATGTTCGTAGTTTGTACGTATAAGATATAGCTCTTTCTCTCTCTCTCTCTCTCTCTCTCCCTCTCTCTCTCTCTCTCTCTCTCTCTCTCTCCCTGTGTCGTCTTGTACACTGTAATGATTATGTCGTGACGTGACTTGATCCTATTTAACTGACCGCGATATAGTAACTTGCATTCTGTTAGCAATGTCACACGCGTGCAGAATAATGTCATTGTCTGATATGATGGTATCAGTAAGAAGTATATTCGTAGAATATAAATCGTACTGTCTTGTCAAGAAAATAAAATCTCAAATACACACACACACACACACACACACACACGTAGGTATATTACGCTATGTATCTTCTGATTATATTGCTAAGATTTTTATGTACATAGGTGCCATAAAGTCAGGCGTAGATATTGTATGCTCAAAATGTATGATGTATAGCTCTGTCTCTGTGATAGTTGATATTATTAAGAATTACGGCGTGAATGTTATAACCTGAAGACTATTTGTATAGTTATTTTTTATCTTATAGAGTTTATGGTGTTGCATGTTAACAATAATATATATATATATATATATATAGTAAATGTACATTTTTGTACGCTATAATGTATTAACCTAACCACATCAGCACACACACACACACACACACACACATACACGCACACACAACTTCACATAAGCTACACGTTTATAATGTATTAGTCTAACCGTATTAATCAACACACACTAACACACACACACACACGCAAACATGCAAAACCTCGGTTGTGGGAATTATTGCAGCTTAGTCTATAAGATTATAGAATGTGTAGCATAGACTCGGACAAGAGTGATACAGTTGCAAAGTTTTATACGCTGTACATGGTAGATTTATTGTCTGTACATGTTTGACTATAATACACGATTGTGGTCTCAATAAATAAATAAAGCGTTTAGAATTCATATTCATTTGTCTTCATCTTGCTTGAATTCACGTGTACACGTCTTACGTAGAGGTTCGTTATGTATTGTAACATTCAGTGAATGCATAAAATATGATTATGATAATCATTACCAACGTCATTTCACAATACCATAGGGTAGGCTGAAAAAAAAAAATCAGTCGTCTTCACATAAAACTTGACGATCGTACACAAGTGTCATAAAAGTCAATAGGTACCGTTGTACTCTCGTTAAATCGTTTCGATGCATGTAAGGCATCAATTGTAATCTATCCTATAACAAAACATTACACCAAACAATACACGGCGAAGGAGCATAAAAACGTTGCGATACATGTATGGTATCAATATGTGTGACCTATCATGGCCATTCGTTTCCTCTTATTCTACCGAGACGCGGTAGGGTTAAGACGAGAAAGATAATATAAAAATGATATAACACAATACACATTCAACAATTGTCTTGATGTATCAACGTATTCAGTAACATTAGCTTAGACATTTATCGTCAAGAAAATACTATACTATTCATTATCATAAACACATTTCTCTCAAATCTCAATGCATTAGGTCGCAATAATTCAGAGACTTTCCCACTTGAAAGGTAGAGTTCTCTTCTTTTTTTTCTTTGCACGTGTAGTCATCATCATCCTTGAGCTTGCGCTCTTAGACCCTTTCTTAGTAACCCTCTTGTCTACAGACGTAGGTATGAACCCTTTAATTTTCATGTCTTGCATTGCGTTGCGTCGTGCCGTATTGACAATAAGTGATTCGGGCGTATTGCTATTGATCAGAATTTTAAGAAATTCTTTCCAACCCGCTGGTTCGTGCGTATTGCGTACCCTCATGACATCGTATATTAGATCTACTACATTTGAGCCTGGTACAATGGAATCACCAACGATCAACTCTCTATTTTTATTCAGCCAGTCGGTGCTGTCTTTCTTTTGCAGTAAATGATCTAATAACAAACTCCCTCGATGTTTTACCGAGGGGGGTAAAATCTTTAACACATCCTCCTTCAAGGTAGCGTATTGATGGTCAGACAATTCGTCGGACTGTGCTTTTGTAGATGTCGGATCATGGGTATCTGCGTGTCGCTCTCCTAAGAGCACTTCGATCGGCTTCTTCCGACTGTTTTGCTTTTGCAATTGCAAGTATCTATACAAGATGTCATTGTATCTTTGCAATTTTTCTCTATCCGATAAGGCGTGATTTTCTAGCACATCACGAATAGACTCGTCCAATATAGACAGAGCTTTACCCGTAGGTGTTTCACGCTGTGGAGATACTTTTTGCAAAGAACTAGCAAAATCGTGAGGCACCAATATCATTTTCTTGGTGTTTTGCATACTACTACTACTACTATTAGCCATGACAAGTACCAACAAGTTTAACAAAGAGAATCGATTCTGACAATCATACACTCGTTCGACACCTTAAACTTAATCTATTAGTATCACTTTGATTAGAAAATACATCATTTTAATAACATTGACAAAATAGGTCCCAGCAGAGATGTGAGAAAACCTCCTCTCTGGACTAACATTGATTTTCGAGCTTTATAATCATTGCGTTTGTTACCTACGAAGCGCAGCTCTTTCTTGTGCCGCGATAATGCCTTCTTCTGACTCTTAGTTAATTGAACGTTACCTTTTAAGCAGTTTGCGCAACATTCGGATAGACATAAAATGAGATCTTTGTTGGCGTATTCTAAAAGAGCCTTTCTCTGTTTAGAATTACATTTATTCAAGACTTGCAGCTCCGGCAAGTGGTTCTTTAATCTACGAGACATATTGAAAGAGTGACGCAAAAATGCTACAAACGTCTATTTTATGGCTACCTGCCAGTCACAATCAACCACCACGTATTATCGTGATGCACAAAAGAGAGTAATTCTCTGATCTTACGTTTTACAAACGTACACAACGGTCAAATCGGGAGGAAATATCTTACTACGTAATCTATACTCTTCCTGCGTTTCGGGCTTTAGATCAATCAACAAATATCCATAAGGATAACGAGTGGCATCTTGGTACGCTTCTTGCAAGTATTTGACACGCCCCGGGTATAGTTGTTTACCTAGATGAGCAATTTGCAATTTATCTCTGGGGTTCTTAAACACAATCAGATAATGACTGTTTAAACTGATGGTTCTGAGTTCTTTGGCCTGGTGAAAAAGATTTTGTACTATGAATATGACGGAGAGGTTGCGATGATGAGAACCGCGAGTGAACAAATTGGTGATTCGCGCGTCATTACCGCATTCCGACATTAAATCATCTATGATAATAAGATTACAAAATGTAGGATCTATCAGCTCGTCCAGATTGCCCGGTATGCCTTCTATTAACTGTACAAAAGGCATTTCTCGCATCATCTCTTCGTAAGCTTTTTGATAAACCCCGTAACACCATATTATCTTTTCTGGAGGCGGATCGATCATCTCGCGGTGAGAGTTTAGAATTTTCCGGACAAATACTGTCTTACCACTCCCCGTGGGTCCTGCCACTATGCAGGTAAATGGATGAATGAATTTTAACGACATGACGATGACAGTGTTTTTTCCCCTCTTCTTTCGAGAAATCGCGTCTGAACTAACGCGGTTTAGTGTCATCGCAGTCTATTTTATACTCTGATGAGATGGACATTATTTAGTGTTGCGTCTTAATAGCTAAACCAGGATGTTGGATGCGTTGAAAAAGAATGAACGTAAAGGCTTAAAGAGGTCAGTATCTGGAATTACACCATTTTGGAGGAGTTTTAAGATTTTTTCTTCCGAATGATAAGTTAAACTAAAGGTGACTACAAAAAGAAGGGTTAGGAAAGCAGATAGAAAAACTGATTTCCAAGGCATATTTCGCTTAACTGTCAAAATGTCACGTTCCGTGAGTTCTACCGGATACTCCACTTCCCCTATTACCTCCTCCTCCCCCTCGTTCACCCGTGCGCGAGAATCAGACACGTTCATCATTCTTGAGAGGCATACGCCGAAATGGCCTTTCTTGTTGTTAAGAGGTATGATTTATATTATTATTCGTGGGGAACCCATCCGTATGGCACGGTAAACAGGTTATCTTGAATGACTCTCTTGTCGTAAACAATGCGGTAGTCTTTGCTGAGTGGTTTAGACAAAATGCGCTGTCTTTTGATATCTCTCGTGATGTGATGATTATCGGTGACCGTTACTTTGTAAGTTTCTTTGGTATTCAATTTTTTCACCATGCGATTCAAGACATTGTAATTCAGGGCTTGGGAATTTTTGTAATTTAGAGTGATCCCTCTGATTTTGCACACAGTACTACCATCGTTCAATTGATAAGCGTAAGATTTTGGCCCCCCTGCCACAAAAGTCACAATATAACGACCATCCAATTCATCAGTAAGATCACCGAGGTAATCTCCCAAGGGAGGCGACCATTCGTCGGGAATATGTCCTCTTTCGACATAAATGATGCTATCCGTGTCATAATAGAGCACCCTATCTCCTAGACGATCTAAGATATGAAACAACTTAAGCCTGGCCTGAGCGGTAGTGAAGGCAGCTATGACCACGTTAGATTGTTTAGATAGTTCCTCAAATTCCTCCGCCACTTGCCATCTTATTTCTACCAATTCGTCAGAAACGAAGTTTAAATCTAATATTTGCTTGTCATCCGCTGTGAGAAACTCGTATAATACTGCAGGATCCTGAGTTATCTCTATTTTGGTCAAGTTATTTCTCATACCCCACCTACCCCAAAATGAACATAATTGTAATTTCGCCAGCGCGCGCATGCCTTCATTTCTCTTGATGTTTTCTTTATCTAACGCTATACCTTCGTGACGAAGATAATCCGCGATATATTTATCTCGATCGGCTTCTGACTTACACCAATCTGGCCACCCCGAGGACTCCTGTTTAATTTTCAAAAATTGATCTACGTAATACCGGAATAAACCAGTTTTTGATTCGTCGCGTGGCTTCCCAACCCAGACCTCTCTTTCTTCTTCTACCTCCTCCTCCTCCTCTTCCGCGCATTTCTGATATTGCGTTCTACGGGGGAAATGCCAGACAGATTCGATCGAGCTAACTTCATAACCTTTTCTTATGGCTTCATTCAGTTCGATAGAAACCCAAGTACCGTGTAACATCCTCTCTTCGTCAGAATGTTGGCAGGTTTGCTGATTGTAATCTCCAGCGCACGTTCTACACAATGGAAACATTAATTTACCATTGATCTTACTAGGTAGAACAGGATGAAAGAGGTCAGTTGGAGGTAGTATTTTACATCGGATAAGACCAAAATAGTTGGAAACAGGTTTGAAATTGCTCGTAATTACCTCGGGATGTCCTAAGGGGTATACACCATACTTATTCACCCATGGATATAGAGAGGTGAAGTCCACATACTTGATTTTTTCGTGTTCGTTGCAATCGTACAAAAGACAAGTAGCATTGGTTCTACCTCCCGTGAAAGCCTCTCTTGGGTCAAGTGGTACATAGTCATCGATACCGGGCAGTGTTTTGATGTGGGGCGGTACCTGATTTTCGTCTTTCATTCTCTGCCAATCGCATTCCCACATAGTGACCACTTGATACTCCTTCATAATTTGTACAATGTACGCTTCTCTAGCCAGAGTGTCTAGAAATAATTCACCCATAATCCTATCTTCATAATCTGGACTAGGCGTATCAAATTGGTAACACTTGGGACATCCATGATATTTACACCCGTAGAATTCATAGATAGTTTTGTTGCTTTCGCAAAAACCATCTACCCTGTATCTACCCACCGTTACCTCCCCTTCATTCCTCGCATGACGTATGTACGCATTCTCTTTCTCACTCATGTAAGTTAGCCATTCTATTGAGACTTTAGAGTGCTTGTAACGGAGATTATAGCCTTTAGGGGGAAGAACAGCAATGGTATTCTCGTTGAGAAAATTTCTCCTGTACACATAGTGGCAGGCCGAGGAAATGGTGATGCTTTTCTCAAAGGGGATGACGCCGTTGGTAGCTTGAAAAAATAGGTCCTGAAAGCGCATACAACATTTGCGCAGGATGTCGACATCGCTGACGCAATATGCGTGTAATTGTTCTGCCATGATAAATTCCTTGTTCTTGGATTTCTCGCTCTCGTACCATTTCAAAAATTCTTGCCTTTTGGCGCAAGACATACTATCGGGACCATAATATTTGACATCGGGTAGGGGACCCGTGTACGCCTGGTTTTTGGTCGTGTTAAAAAAGTGAGGAAAGTATCCCTTTTGCAGTTCTTCAATACCGAAAGTTTTGGGCATGTTCGCCAGAGGCATTGGTAAGAAATTGAGGGAGTCGATGATCTTGATGTCATTCAAGGAGATATCAATGCTCATGATCTTTGCACCGTTCAAAATCATCTTGGGAATGATGCAATTGCGATAGAGATAATCAAGAACAAACATCCCATCATACCCTTTCATATTGTGGGCCACTGCTATGACGTTGGAATGCTCGTCTATCAACCATTTACAAAAATCATCGCCAGTCGTGGGTCCTTTGAAAATGAATTGTCTCTTTTCTCCACAATGCGTACAAGGAGTGTCGATAGCTTGGTCACGACATTCAAAACAGGTAATTTGGGCCACGCAGTAATTGGGCACGTGTATCCCACTCTCTTGAGTGCACTCGAAATCAAAAAATATATAACTGTTTTGTTTATTTTTCTCGAGGGGTTCGGGTGAGACATAACACTGATGATTGAACGGAAAAAAGCCCTGACAGTGTTTGCAAAATTTCTTGCTACAGTCATGCTCGCGCTTGTGTTTTTTTAAGAGTTCCACGCTGACATTTCTGTCGCACGTCACGCACCTGTACATGGTCTCGCACACTTTATTTTCGACATGATTTTTCAAACAAGTAGCGTTCTTAAATCTACGATTACATTTGTGACATTCTACATATTCGTCCGCTCGGCTGACTGCGGGACAAGTCGAACCGTAACACAATTTGCAAATGCGTTGGCAAGAGTGTTCGCGCCTGTGATCGTAGCCTTTCATACACTTCTCGCAATAGTAGCTTTTGTTCAAAAAGGCTTTCATGGAGGTGATTAAATCATAGTGATCGTCTGTCTGCAGAAGATAAATCGTATGATCTCTATCTTCGGGACCAATATAGGTGATGTAGTTACAGGCTCTTCTGGAAACAACCACTACTCTGTAATTGGTCATCATGGGAGTTTGTTCGAAACGTTTAATTTCCGGAATACCACACAACTGCTCGATGGGTATACCAGCAGCTTCGTGCAACTGTCTAGCCATTTGTCTCTGTAATCTAGTACCGAGTTGAATAGATCGCTTTTGGGGGTGATTTTCAATTTTGGCTATCATGGTCACGATCGCTCTTGCACAACACATTCTATCATTGTCAGTATTATTAATGCGCAACACACATCGCATGGTTTTCAGTAATTCATCGTAATCCGAACATTTTCTCCTATTCCTCTTACCACCTACTGGCATTTCCATATGTATCACGTTGAAAGCTACCGTTTCGTCCAAGGTTATTTCTTCGTGGGACTGTAAGGTTGCCTCTAACTTTTGCATGAACACATCGTGACTTAGCTGATCTTTTCTCACAAAAGGAAGACTTACGGGCTTGTCTAACTTGGGAGTATTAAAAACGAGTCGAATCATGTCGTGATCACTAGCATCTCTTATCATATCATCTACTATACGTTGAAACAAACTACTGGCACGCGGCAAGGCATCTATCAGTGGCGTCAGTTCGTTATGAGTAGGAAAAGAGACGGTGTAATCAACAACATTGGCTTTAAATTTCTTATTGGTTCTTTGACTCACTCGTCGAAGAAAGTATGAGGGAGATGGCGACTCGTGAGAAGTGCTGGGTGTATCTGCTTCCTCCTCCTCCTCCTCCTTCTCCTCCTGCTGCTCCTGCTGCTCCTCCTCCTCCTTTTCCTCCTCCTCCGCGGTGGTGTTGGTGCCGCCTTGCTGGGCAGGAGCAGCAGAGATGTCAGGTAGTGGTGGTTCGGTGGAAAGAGGTGGAAAATGTGTTTGGCTGGTCCGGGGGCCGGCTTCGGTCGCTAGGGGTGATGTGAGTTGTGATGGTGATGGTGGTGGTGGTGTTGGTGGCAGACGTTGGTCTATATGTGAAGGTAAAAAAGAAGGAAAAAACAAAGATAAAAAAAAAAATAGAGACTGACTGGCAAAACACAAAGACACAGACACAAACACGCAGGAAACCATACATTTCTTGTAGGGATGAATGAACGTATGACACTTACCCTGGTACTGTTCATATTCCATTAACAATGCATTCAAATCGTCAAGCGAATTGCATATTGTCAGTCTCTCGTTAAATGTATTGGAATCCATGCTGCTAGAATGATAATGATGATACGTCAGAACACGGACTGTCAATTTATATTCGAGTGAACATGCAAGGTACAAAAATAGTACACGGTTCTAGGAAAAAAAAAAACACACAGGTAAGGGTATACTCACGTGGTGTGTGATGAAGAAGAAGAGTTACCAAATGTAATCTTCTTCATCTGGCGTTTGAACTGACATTAGCAGCTCTAAGGGGATGATGATGTCACCATCCCCATTGCGGGGCAGTCCTTGGAACATTGGTATTTGGACTCCCGGGGGTAAGGAAAAAGCCATAGTCCCCGCGGGGATATGGTCTGGCTTCAGCCAGCAACAGCTCCGTCACTGCTTTGACTGTCCATTTTTTTTTCGAACGGTTGTACTCCAGTTCTCGCAAGTTATATTTATACTGGTCAGAGCAAGGGGCTTTATGTACAGTGATTATGGTACTAGCTTCTTACATCATATTGCGTAAACTTTTTTTTTTTAAGGACTGTTTTAAAAAAGGAAAAGGAACGTCCACCGATCATCTTACTATAGTACACTTATTTTTAAAACTTGTTTGTTCAATCTGAGACGTATGAACTCTGTATTTCGACGAAGAAACAAAGGACGCTATCCATGGGCTAATGTACTTTAGATTTTTTTTTTTTCAAGAAAAACATAAAGACATCCGCCGGTCACCTTACTGTAGTACCCTTATTTTTAAAACTTGTTTGTTCACTCTGAGACGATTGAATTTCGTATTTCGAAGAAGCAAAGGACGATGTCCATGGGCTATCGTACTTTATAATTTTTTTTTTAGGGCTGTGTTTTTCAAGAAAGACAAAGAGACATCCGCCGGTCACCTTACTGTAATACCCTTATTTTTAAAACTTGTTTGTGCACTCTGAGACGTTTGAACTTTGTATTTTCGAAGGAGCAAAGGGCGATGTCCCTGGGCTATCGTACTTTATAATTTTTCAGGGTTGCGTGTATGTGTGTGTGTGTGTGTGTGTGTAATGGGATGGCATGTCCACAAGATCCCTTTTGGATAATTAATTAAACAAATCACACTGGACACTCGTACATGCAAGTAATATATATATATATATATATATATATATATATATATATATATATAATATACAGTGTAATTTCTAACGTACCACGAAAACTCATCTCTGTTCCTCCCCTCCTATCTCTCTCTCTCTCTCTCTCTCTCTCTCTATCAATCATTATTTGTGTGTGTGTGTGTGTGTGTGTGTGTAATAGGTTCTCACACAAGATCCCGTTTGGATAATTAGTTGAACGTATCACACCGAACACTCGTACAGGCAAACAATACATATATATATATATATATATGTGCAATTTTTAACGAAAGACAAAATATCATTCTCTACTTCCCCTCCTCTCTCTCTTTCTTTCAACCTTTCATGTGACGAGAAAATACCAACAGTATGACACGTCGAAACTGTAGTTCTTCTTCATATTCGATCCCAATTGGATTGCTCGGCTTCAATTTTTAATGCGTTATTGACAGATCAGATAGGCAATTGAATTATTGTTGTTATTCAATGCATAGTGCATCGCGATAATGTAACATTATCATACACTCGTGCCAAAAGTGACTAGCAGTGTAACTTTATGTATTGCGATAGTTCTTCCACCACCTCTGGTGTACGCAAGTAAAAGTGATAAAACTCCACAGCCTCGCACAGGACTATCAAACGTTCATCCTCCCACAAATTGTCCATGTCGTACACGGCGTCCAAGTTCTCTATGAACTCCGACTCCGTCAGTTGCGATATTGCTGAATCCATGTATGTGTCTATCTTCGCTTCCCAGTCTAACCACAGACACTCGTGGTGTTTCTGACTAGGATGATTCGTTTGACAACCGTAGCATTTCTCCAGTACAAGTTCGTTGATCTTTTTCATGATCACTTTGGTGGCTGTGATGAACGGTCCGGCATAGGTCGTACGGGTGATGCAGTGGATATCATTGGGAATATCAATCAGGTTTGATCTCTCCCTCCTTTTCTCGCCGTCCTGATCTGCTCCCATCTCCTTCTCGTCCTTTCCGCTCGTCTCACTGGCCCTCTTCGATGTCACCATCTCCCGAATCTCATCTACCGACACGTGTTTGGCAGCGGGCAATGGTTTTATGCTTCTCATTTCCTTGTGGTGGGTAAGTTCAGCTTTGACCTATCGAAAAAATTATTATTATTATTATTATTATTATTAGCAGTAGAAGTAGTCATAGTGGATATTCATCTATAGGGGGTGGGTAAAAAATAGAAGCGCGAGTTCTGTTAGACCATTAATGATAATAATCGGGACCTTGCCAAGAAGTGCTGCGAGAATATGAATGGGAGTTGCTGTTCTCCCTCTTCCTTTTCTGCTGTTGTTGTAGTTGTTGCTTTTTGGCCTCTTTTTGCAACTGGTTAATCGCACGCGAAATTGGAAACATCGCATCACGCATCTTTTCCCACTGCTCCACAGTAAGGTTTATACCCCTCAAAGCTGCGCACATCTTGCCAAGATGATTTTGATAATAATCGCGAATGTTCACGTAGACAGTGCCTTGATAAATTTTCACTACAACAAAGCGTTTTGAACCCAAGTGAAAGGGAATGGCTCCTTCCTCGAAAGTAAATGGTGACGTCACTGACTTTCCAGCATATCCACTCGTGGAGGAATTCTACAAAAAAATAAACCATAATCAAAAATAACAATGAAACGAATAGAAATAACTAAAACGTAGGATCGTTTGAAACGTAGACTCATAATAATGCAGTATGTCCCTACGGCACTGTAATTAAGTGATAGACGTGATAAACTATACTTAATTTGTATTTTAATTTTGTGACAATCAACTTTTCTAAAATCATCTGTGTTAAACATATCCATCGAAAAAACGATAATGTACTCACCATTGATGCCGAACTGTCACCGTCCTCATTTCGTCCCTTGGAAACACCAACAACATCCCCCTCATCATTCACATAGGCACTGGCATCAGAATAACTGTAAGAGGCCATTTTCTCAGTTAACTCAAACTGCTACACGTTCAAGACAAAGATCGCAATACTGATTTTACCTGTAGAATGATCGATGTTGTTCATGTTCACTCTTTATAAATGTATCAGAGCTCATCACAATCGGCTTATTTTGCATTGTTTTCCTCTATTTTTAACAGCTTCAAGGTTATATTTTTACCATAAGTTTTCTGACCTCAGCAGTGCACTTTTCGCTCACTCTTGCATATTAGCCCTCTTCTATCAGACAACTCCTTCCTCTTCGAGGACATATTTTTACTATCGGTTTTCTGACCTCATCAGAGTATTTTTCGCTCACTCTTGCATAATTATCCCTCTTCTATCAAACATCTCCTTCCTCTCCTATTGTACAACTACGTCCTCTTCAATGTCATATTTTTACTGTAAGTTTTCTGACCTTATCAGAGTACACTTCGTACCCTCACATGTCTTAATTACCCTAGTACCTCTCACAGTTATGGCTTTATCCCGTCAAAACAAATGTTCATCGACACAGCCTCCATACTACATGTCATATTCTGTTTCACTCCCTGTCTGATATGCAAATCGATCATCAGAGTACACTTCGTACCCTCGCATTTCACAGTAGACGTCGTCCATTCATGATATACTGTTTCACTCGCTGTCTGCTCTGACCGTCGGTCATCAGAGTACACTTCGTACCCTCGCATTTCACAGTAGACTTCGTCCAGTCATGATATACTGTTTCACTCACTGTCTGCTCTGACCGCCGGTCACTGTCTGATATGTCCGGCGCTCATCAGTGTACACTTCGTACCCGCACATTTCTTCCTCACATTGCTCTCGTTCCTCCAGCAGCTCTACGGGCTTTATCCCGTCAAAACAAATTTTTATCAACTCAGCATCAATACTATAAATTTATCGATACATTCATAATTTTCTTTTTCTCACTTTCTGATTTGCCCGCTCCTCCCTATTTTCAAGGCTACATTATTACTATAAGCTCTCTGACCTCTCCAAAGTACGTGACCTGATTTTCAACAAAATACATAGCGATACTATTTTTATATTTATTACTCTCATTTTTTCCCATTTTCTCGGAAAAATCAAGGTCGAATTTTTGACATATAGACGGGCTACACTACTCAAATTAATGGCATCAAATTGCTGTCTACTCTCTCTTCTTGACCTATATAATTATGTCGATTTCAAAGTATTTTGCTCAAAACTACAATCTGTTATAGCCGCGTGCCATAGTTGCCGTGATCAAATCATGTCCATCTATATAAGGCAAAGGATGTATAGGTCCTATCTTCAGGAGGCTTGATCCACTATTCAGCCTAACAATATACCAGAGACGAGAATTCAGTACCTCGTTATAAGCCTATATTCCTCTCAGGCTGAAGAACAAAGGACACACATTGATTTAACAATCAGATCTATTACTCGTGATCATGCCATGACTTTCATTCATGATTGAATCATGCCGCCTTCTCTTTATAGGCCATAATTTCGATGTATTGTACCTTGATTTAATTGCTCACGAGTTTGCACAGCCTTCAGAGCCGTCATGAACATTATATTCTATAAATGAGATACGTCAAACGCTACGGGATATAACGGGAATCACACCATGTCAAAAAAAAACCACAACAACAACAACAACAACAGTATAACAAAGCGGAAGAGGAAGAGGCGGACTTTCCAACTTCCCTATGGTTACTAACTATACACACCGTCACGTGTATGTCAACGTCGAAATGGCACACACAGGTGATTAGGATCGCGCTCGTCTCCCGTTCTCAGGACTGTCTGGTCATGTGATCTAGTGGCCCTGAAAAGACACGAAACTGTCATAGCATGAAATATAATCACACACCTTAGTGACGTTCTTGGTCTGCCACCGAGGATGAAATGACTCAACTTAAAACAACTTATTTGGTTGGCATAGAAAATGACACAATTTGATGACAGTGAAATGACAATGAAAATTACATGCTTCTATAATTTTCTTCAAAAGTCCCTTTTCATTTCCCCTTTTTTTCATATCATTCATTCATTCATTTCCTTTATTTCATTTCCAACAATGCAAAAACATTTTCTTACACAGAATAACACAATATCTATACAATGTATTAACTAAGAAAAATACGTGATGTTAACAATACTACGCATCACAAAAGCAAATGAAAATTGAATTAAAACTATTAAAGTTGCAGGAAATGGAGGAGACATGCTAAAAAGCTAAGCTTGCATTTTGCAGTCTCCTCGTGGACAAAAAGACTAAATAACATCAAGGAAGCAAGTTGCTAGATTTACTATAAAAGGTGCACAACACACAGACAAACAAACACAACCTCTCTTGTAAAGAGAAAGATGGAGAGAGAAAAAAAGAACACAGTGAATGAAAAAGAGGAAATTATTATGAAAAAAAGAAACAGAAAGAGACATGAGGACAGGTCATTCAAATTGCATCTTAATGCTTCGTAGGAATCGTTTTCCTTATCAACTTTATGAAACTCCATTTGTATGATCTTGTTAGACGTTCTTGTCAACATGAACACACTACAGTGACATTATTAATTGCACCTCCTTCAGCTCATGTTAAACACAACGTTGAGTATGCCCGATACATGGCCTATCATATAGAAAGTACGGAATCCTATTGAATGCAGCAGTTTTAAAGGCCTCTTAATGGGAAAGTTTGATTGGCCATCATGAGGACAAGTCAACAAACTTTTGCTTTTTTTGCAGCGTGATGAGTGCGAATAATTGCAACGCTACAAGAGTCAGTGACAATAACTCGAAGGGGATTCCCTCCTTCACCCCAATGACAGCGGATAAGTCGTTACACCGTCATGTGATTTTAAGAGATATGTTGATAAAGAGGAACACAACGTGTAAAAACAGAATTGAACAATCTCGTTGAAAGTTCGTGCTGTCGAATAGTGTGTCATTTTTTTTTAACTATACATACACAATGTTTTATAGGCATTGATACTACTAGGCCTACTACTAGGCCTAATTCTGTTTAATATCACAATCAGAGCTGATGGGATATAGCGGCCAAGCATGCAATACATGGAGTAGTGCAATTAGCAATGACAAATGCACACAACAGGAGCAAAAATGGCTCTAAGGATACGAATTGAATGGATGAAGTCGACGGTAGAAATAAACGAAATGGGTAGCTGGTAGAGAAAGAACTCAACTTGACAGACTCTTATTCGAATTCGGTCAACTGGCAAGAGCGCCATCTCTTGTTGGAGTTATATGCACCATTGGTGATCAGCCGTCTTGGGACCAGTCCTATAAAAATCTTATATTGACATCATGAATAATCATGTTGCCCAAGAGAGAATCGAGAGCATTACCAAACCCAAAAGGGTGCAACAGGGGTGCCGTCGGGGTCAAGCCGTGTAATCAATGGCTGAAAAAGTAAGCAAGTAAATGTACATGTAAAAGTGAATAATGATGACTCACGTGTAAATGCAGAAAAGTTGAATTGAAAAAAACGAGGATGACTAATTGCACAGGATTAATGTGAAGTTGAGCGTAATGTATAATTCGGAGTACGAACTGCCTGTAATGTAGTACCTGGTCGTTATGTTGCAAGTGTCGCACGGGGGTAGGGGATGGGGGTGGGATGGAAACTGGATTCCGACCTCTTTCGAGATGATGTTGCCTATCCCTCGCTTTCTTTATCTTCTTCTTCTTGCCCTTCTTTGCTCCTTCTCAAGGTCAAGGATGCCTCTGTGTTTACTCGATCGGAAGAGATGTTTTGGACGGTCGAGATTCAAGCGTGACTGGGGATCGGTGAGTCATGCCCATACCATCGAATTTCTCAGTCAGAATGACTGAGGATCGACCGAGCCCAGCCCATTCACTCTTGAAACGATTCACATGCTTGTCAAAATCTGGCAACTCATTTTGCATTCGTTCCTTGCTATCTGCATGGATTGGAAAAATCCGCCCTGATAGTGCAAGTCATTAAACATTTTCAACGTCGACATTGTTGTGGAGAGCAGAATGCCCCCAGCCTATTTAAGATAAGAAATTGTAGCTAAATATTTTATTCGTGTCTAGGTATTGCATGTAGCATGACATGTATCTTATTTGCTTGAGGAACATTTTCATAAAGTTAATGCAGAAACCTCAATGAAGCACTCAAATAAATTTTGAGAAAAAAAATCCAATGATTTATTCTAAAATTATGAAATATGAATGTCTCGACTTATTATATGTGCCGCCTTCTGTAGATTAGAATTCTATACATGTCACAATAGCATAGGTATGGTGAATTGTACGCTTGACATATCTCAGTAACATTTCAAAAGTATAATATGGATTAAAACATCAAATGAGAATATTATGTATAAGTACATGTATAATATATGTGTATGTGTGTTAATTTTTTCATTCATTCCCTTGAAGTTCACGACGTGTTCAACAAAGTGGGACATTTCGTCTTATACAATGTTCAACTTTAACCCTAACAAATAGATCAAAATAAAACCAATATCATGGTATAGAGAGGTTTCATTAAAAAAAAAAGTATCTGACATGATATCAATCATCATAATTAAAACATGACTTCATTAAATTACTTTTTTTTTGCACACACGAACCAAAAGAAACATTTGTGAGCAGATGACATCAGCATTAATCTACATGATATGAGGTTGAGACCAAATTGCATTAATCGAAGAAAAAATGTGAAACTGTTAGATTAAAGTTTAAAATGAACCACCACACATTAATGTAGGTTAATCTGAACCACATTTATTACCTGAAAAGTCCTTTAATCTTCATGCTGCTAAATGTTCTTATCTGACATAAGCAGTGATGGTGTCCCTTCAATATTGGACATGAAACAGGAAAGTTATGGAATTTAATATTATTAGTGGCTAAATGAGCAAAGAAAATGGGATTCCATTGGGATTCGAACCCGAGACCTCCGGATTGCTTGCCCGGTGCTCTACCGACTCAGCTATAAAAAAGCCCTGGTTCACTGTTCGTCCCAGAAACCCTAAATTCTCGATGATCGGATGGTCAGAAGCTATAGCAGTGTGTTTGTGTGTGACACACATGAACACACTTGAAACTGGCATAAACCCGAAGAATAAGACTGTGTAAACATATCCATGCTGCTTCAAGACAATTATCTTTTGGGCCATTATAATTATGTACACAAATATAAACGATGGACTAGCCGTCGCGTATCACACTATCTGACTACTAGTATTTCAGCAAGATTTCAACCGTGGATTTATAATTTTGTCTTCTTCTCATTATTCCCATCAGCTTATATGTCAGGGGGACTAATTTCCTCCCCGTCATGCGCGCGTGGGAAAGACAATGAGAAGGCGATGAAAAAGGTGACCAACTTCCGGGATTTGTTGTTGTTGTTGTCGTCGTCGTCGTCGTTGTTGCTGCTGTTTTCACTCGCTTTCACGTTCTTCACTTTTGCATCATATTACATCAAGGAAGTATGGACATCCTTTTTTAAACACTGTCATAGCAACGCGACGGTCCGATGCGGTGAAGGTTTACAGTATATAAATCTAATGTTATGTATAATTATTATAATAACCGCTAATGCAATGATACGATGTGATGGGTTGCCAATGTCATTTCCATCCCCATCCTTAGTTAACTTGTATTATACGCTTTATGTATATATTAACAAAGATATAATTGCGGGTTTTTTTCATCTGCTACTCATTTTCATATGTACTTTGTTAAATCACATTCTGCATTCATTACAAATATCCTGTACATATGCATTACATATAATTTCTTTGTTTATTTGATGGAAGTGAAAATAAATCTGAATCTTGAATCTTGAATCTTCAAGTTCAAGTTCAAGTTCGAATTTATTCGTTTTTCCACTATAAAGTAATACAAACATAAATCTCACTTTCTTGAGTGACAGAAACAATGCATGTAAATTTGTACAAAGAAAACAACAATAATGGGAAAACTAACAGTATCAATACATTGCAATTGTTGCAGAGGTAACGAAAATGAAAGAATTGTCAATATGCACTGTGTGAAAAAACGGAGGGACCCACTAAAAAGACAATGCTTGTAGAGTGTGGGCCCCTCTTGTATTAAAAACTCGATGCAATCTTGAAAATGTATACATAGGCCTATATTGTTTTCCTTTTTAGAGAGCATTGTAATATTCTATAATACATCTATTAATAGGGCCTACTAGTTTTCCTCCCTTCATTGTTGCCCATATAAGATGAAGCTACGTTTCAAAGCACCTTCTTACTGAGGAGGTGCCGATTATACATTCCATTGTGGAGGATACACAAAAATAGGTTACGATGATAAAATCAATTTGATGTGTGAACGGTAGTTCAATAGAGACGCACTTTCTCCAACATGTACGTCATCTCTTACCGACCCACCCCCTCCATCAAAAATATAATTCAATCTCATTATCTTGAGCTATGATTTTCTTTTTTTTAACTTGCTTCAGCTGAATAATACAACGCAGAATGAGAAGACTGTTATACATTTTACATTTTCGCTGCCTTTTCTGATGAAAGTACATCAGCTTTATATCGTAAAAGCTACTGTATTAAACAGCAATGTCGACGTTGCGTTCGTCGTCACCACAATAAATCGCGACTTCGTAGTCACTGTCCACTATCCACACCCCAAAATTATAGTTTATGCCAACGACAATGTCTTCCTTACTTTCCAGTACCCTTATCCACCCGTAATCCTACCATCCCCACCCCATCCCCCCCCCCCCCTCCCCCCTCCGCACCTCACCTCCCGGTCTCTCTGTTAAGAGAGGGGAGACTGAGAAAAATATCGGAAAGGATAAGTCCCGCAATAAGCTTTTACGCGCTTCAAGCTCGCGGGGATTTTTACCATCTGGGCTAAAAGGGGATTAAGTAGCAGACGACATCTCAAGTAGATAGCGAAGTGTCGCGGGCAAACCAGGCTGATGGAGCGCTTGGCGCCAGCCCGTTTGAATCTGAAGAACCTCCATCTTTATGAAAGGAAAACAAGACCCCAAAAAGGAAGAGAGAGGTCCGCTTCTCGATGAGATATTGCGAAGTCGATGCAAATAGATTGGAAGGGGTGCGCAAGTAATATTGACGGTATAAATGTCTGGTCAACGAGTTGGAGGTTATGAGCTCCGTCTGTTGAGTATAAATCCATCCACACACATAGTGCTCTATTACATAAGAGCCTTCATACACAGTATCCAGCTATGTTGAATCGTTACTTTGTGAGAATACAATTAGGTTTACACCACCATCTCCCAAAATGTAACAGTCAACATAGTTCATTCCAAAGAACAAAACTAAAAACAAAAAGAAAAAGAAAAGCTCCAGAAAGTTTGTTAAGAGACAATGAGAGACTACAAACATTCACCTTTCTCATTTCTTGGTTTAAAATGGTATAGCGTCAGGCGAATACCTTTACAAGTTCCCAGCGCTTAGCATTTTTTCTTTGAACCAGTACGAATAATACATTAATTTTCTTATATGACATGTTTACACCACCTTTTGACCATTGCCATCAGTTTATAATAATATCTGACGGTTCTTCGCCACAAAAAAAAAGTCGCAAAAAACCTTCCCCTAACTGATTAAACATGTATCTCTCTCCATCCCTGGCAGAATACAACAAATTGACAGCAAGACTTAGTGTATCTTCTCTTTAAATGGACTCTCTCGAGAGTTACAGTTCGTTATTCCGAAGGTTAGTTAATCCCAAAACGAAATATGGTTAGTAATTCGGACGGCTTGTGACGACTCACCTTTTTCGGATTAATGAACCTCATTAGATTTTCGGATTAACGAACCTTCAGAATAAAGAACAGCATCCGTCCATACAGATACACGCCAAATGCAGGGACCACGGAACCGTGTGGTCTGGAGGCTGCAAGCCAACCCTCTCAACGCCCCCCCCCCCCACACACACACACTTTTTTCTCTTAACAAAGCACAGATCGAAATATGACTGAAAAAAATAGTTAGACAGAAGAGGTACCGTTGGGATAAAGCGGTGTCTGATCTCACACACGAAATGTCCAGAACCTTTTTTAAATGAAACTATTAGTCATGTACAAGTCATGATACATGATCCTGGGCCAGTGGCTGTCATATTCACCTATATCTCAAAATTTATGGAAATCAAAATAAAAAAGAGCACTTGAAATCCTCAAATTATACGAGGAGTGCTGCGACATTATAACGCCCTTGAGCCCCATTCCCCGTAACTATGATGTTCATGGAGAGTCGAAAACTATCGAATCTCATTTTCTATCCATCTCCCATATACCCCTGTATAAATTGTCATCGCGCCTATGATTAATATGCACACATCACAAAGTGTGGACCTATCCATCTGCATGCGGAAATCCTGACGTAATTATGATTCTGTTAATCATTGATGTCACATCTTCGCGTTTTAAGAAAGTAAAATTGAGGTGGACGGGGAAAGGGGGTGGGCAGGGGGAGGAGAGATGCGAGTCTCAAGAACCTTTTCTCCTACCCCGTTCCTACAAAAGCTTGTAATACCAAACCAACGACCCAATGTCTCAACGTGTTAGAGGAGCTGCAATCGAACCCCACTTCTCTCGATGTTCGATAAATGCGCATAATGTGGTCGCGCGTTTATGTAGAGTAACACACAACATTGTCGCCTCCGCCTCAAGACGTACACGTGGCGTCGTCACACATTGGCATCGTCGTCTGCTTGGCATAGCTGGCATTCCAAGGAGCTGATGGGGAGGGTCGTATTCGTGTTCATGTTTCACCCCCTCCCTAATCCGTCGTGCATGTCCGACGGGCTCCGATGATGAAGGCGGCGGGAATGGAGAATCTGCGATGACATGCGAATCAATCATCGTCTGCGCTTACATTTTTTATTCGCACCGCGCCCAATATGCAAGAACGCGAGGCGCACGTACCTTAACACTTTTCCGCAAATTCCACATGTCTGCCCATAACTTCTTCAAATTCTCAGTTTCCATTCCTCTCCACGTTAGATCCTTTTTCCCGTCCTTGGGCCTATCCTTCATGATCATCAGCTTACGAGCTCACTTTTCTCACAACTGTCTTGAGTTATAACTTACATTTTTATGTTGGGCATTTCGACATTAATTGTATCGTTTTCCTTTTCATTGGGCGTGAAGAAATGTACCTAATCTAGGATATTGTTTTTGTACATACCACTGTTCAGTTTGGTGTCATTCATGTTATTATTTCGAGACAAAATTAAGCGCTTCGTATAGGCTATGTAGATAAAGCCTATATTTAACATTGTAAAAGGAAAAAAAAAATCGTGTCCTCTCCGCCATTTACAAAATTGAGAACAAAAAGTTCTTTCAGTTCTTGTCCTTTGCTATAAAGTTTTCATTTGCTAACTCCAAAGTATGTCATCTTTTAGCTTGCGGTAATTTACTATTCATTGGGTATATACATTATAGTACCTTACTAATTAAGTCAACATAATTATGCACTGTTTGTCTGTTCGCTTCGCTGAATAAATACATCGTGAGAATGTGATAATGTAGCAGTAAGGGCTTTATTGTGAGCAACATATTCAATTTACATTCAAATGAAGCACAGCAAATTTTAATGACTGATTTAGGCTCTTAAATGGTCGCATTGAAATACATGACTCTGTTAGGATTTATTTCATAAAAAAGATTAACTCTCTTTGTAAGCAATGGTCGAATGGCCTTTCAGATATGGAGGAAAGTATACGAGATAGCTGATTTAGATCGGTTCGGGAAAAAATAAAATCACGTTTGCCCCGAGTGTGCGAGCGTGAACATGGCATTGTGACAATGTCGATAATTATGGAGTGTGTGTGCGCGTGTGTGTGTCTTTTCTGAGGACCTATCGATAATTACCCCCAACAAGCATCTGCTTTTATGTATAGGTTTCCCCACGCATCATTTTAGTTCCAAATATAGATACGACATCCTCCACAGACTGATTTGAATGTATCTTGCACTTTAACTATTGTGGACAGTTCATACAATTCATTCATAGGATTTTCATTACTATTAGTATATTGAAATTCATTGAGTATGTGCATGTGAAGGTAATAGATTGTAACTGTGAATACATTAGTAAACCGGCATAACATGTAATGAGGGGATTATCAACAAAAAAAGTGAATAAGCCAGAATGCATAACACCCTTCTCGTGGCAGTGAACAGACGATAATAGCTGTGCAACAAAATTGATTTTTAATTCTATATACAATCATACACGCACACACACACACACGCACACACACACACACACACACACACACACACACACGCACACACACACACACACACACAAAGATCGGAGTGCTTATCAACAAGTTGATATCCTAAGAGGAGAAAATGCGTTTGGCAGCGGGAACAGAAGTGGACTCGAGTTTATCAAGCTCGGTCGCATTTATTTACAGAAGTGGCACTGTTATTAAGGAATACACTACGTTCATCCTGAATATGTCGATACCATCTGCTGCCCTTTTAAACGTCGCCTTTCTTTCAAAGAACACAAAGAATGACATTTAGCTCCATCATTTCTCATCATATTTCACTTCTTTAATATTTTTTTTTTAATCCAGAACCTTATCACCTTTGGGCATCTCAAGTGCGTCCGGTTCCACTGCCTTGGACGTTGCCATGACAACGGTATCATGGAGACATGATTAGCATCGGGAAAAACGGGAGGTTTCATGTTCGCTGGATGTCTTTGCGCGGCGTCTCGCACAATTAAGGCCCGTCATCTCGAGAATGAGAGCTAAGCCCGAGGAATGCCCGGGGAGGCTTGAGAAAACCAAAGTGGGGAAAACGCACAGAGAATGAAAGAGGGACAGACAGACAGACAGACAGATAGCTAGTTAGGTACATAGGGATAGTATCATAGTATAGATAAATAGATAGACAGATAGATATGTAGATAGATAGATAGATAGGTAGATAGATAGATAGATAGATAGATAAATAGATAGATAGATAGATAGAGGTATAGATAATAGTTAGTTTGCTAGTTGGTTAGTTAGTTAGATAGAGATAGATAGATAGAAAGATAGATAGATAGATAGATAGATAGATAGATAGATAGATAGCTAGATAGATAGATTGATTGATTAATTGATTGATTGATTGATTAATTGATTGATAGATAGACAGATAGACAGACAGACACATATGCAAACGGACAGACAGATAGTATAAATCAACTTAACCTAAGTGAAAATAAGAGTGTGAGTAATTTCGGTGGCATAATGTTTTGAAGACAAAAATAACGCACAAGATGAAAGCAAAAGATTATTAGAGCAGAGGGGCGATGGTTAAAGTATATAGATCAGCAGTTGCGATCTTACAAATTTAATTTGCAGAGGGAAAAATAGATTGAAGAAAACGCACACCTCGACGTACAAGATGTTGGAATATAGCATCAGTTGTCAGTTTGTCAATTGTTATCAAAGTCTGAGGGATTGTCATCGGGTTTCCAATGTTGGAATATTACCACTATCTGGAACTTAATAATTCATCCAGTACTTCTATCGAGTAGAACAACTGTTATCAGCAGTCATCAGTTTACCAATCCTGATCAGAAACGCAAGCTTTGTACATTTTATCAATGCTTGCAATAGCGCAGATACAAGTGAATAACCGTCTTATCGCGACTGTCCTTTTAATGATAACGATGATGATGATGATGATGATGATGATGATGATGATGATGATAATGATGATGATGATGATGATGATGATGATGATGATGATGATGGTGATTGGGTGAAACATTGCTGGCTAACATGCCTCACGACAGTTACACCGATACCCTTATAAGGTGCCTCATCTTGCCGCTCCCCCACGGGGGTTAGTTATTGAAGTGTTCAGTGTGTAAATAAGCCGTCGATCTCGCACCAGAGTCCCCGTTTCTGGCCCATGCACTCGCAAAAAAAAAAGAAAAAAAAAGAAGGGGGGAGAAAAGAGGCCATTCCTTATCCTTGCTGCACAAGCATTGATCTATACACTGTGAATTTTTGGCAATCGACGGAAAAGGCTGCAAATACATTTCCATGAGAAATATAGATCACAGAAGAGAGAAATGACAATTGTGTACACGGTGTGTGTGTGTGTGCGTGTGTGTGTGTGTGTGTGTGTGTGTGTGTGTGTGTGTGTGTGTGTGTGTGTGTAAGGGAAGAGACAGACATATATACAGATAGACAAAAAGTGAAACAGATATATGGAGAAAATTTCTGCGAGAGAGTACTGTTCGTGATGTATCCGAGCAGACTGGAAGAAAGATTCTAGCTGAGTTGTGGAAAATCGGCACAGAAAGACAGAAAAGTCTGATCAGCAAAAAATAAGAGGAAATTAATTCCGTCTCTTCGTTTGATTTCCCCTCTCCCCTCTGAATCTCCCCACCAATCGGCTTGTCGGGCAGATGCTACCAGACAATCAGCATTCCCGCAGGGGACATGGGAGGAGGTGGAAAGAACGATGAACCGGTGGTCTCCTGCGACCAATCTCCCCCCAGATATACGATAGGTCGCACCGGGGGTTTGCAAGGGAAGAGTGATAATTCAGCGTCGTTTTCACACAGGGCAAACATTCCAATACACTCATTTTGCACCCTTTTAAGAAGGAACATGGATTGACCTAGTTGGAGGTCCTTGGAAGGAACAAAAAGGAAATTTTAACACACCTGCCAACATAATAAATAACGAAGATTTCGACAATGTATAATAATTTCGATGTCTGCAAATTATGTATTTTTATATCTTTTTCTTTGTACTGTTTTGTA